>NC_139558.1:8177274-8692274 GCF_965112155.1 Podarcis liolepis
GTGGTCTGAGTATCTGCCTGTCAGCAATACAGCTCTATGGTACTAGCCCTTTCTTATGCTAACTAGCAAGAATATACATTTATTAGGCTTGGCTGCAAATCTCCCACAATCAGAAATGTGACATAAGAAGTGGTGCCTGAGATTTCTTTCCCCCTCCTCCTTCCCCATCCTCTTTCCCATTTGTATCGTGTCTTATAGACTGCAATACCGAGGGCAGGGGCTGTTCTAGATGGGTTTATTGAGTGGGAGTAGATCTAGGAGCTGTGATGGATTCCTTGGCCAGAAGGTGGCACTCATAAAGCCTGTTTAGGTTCTGCAACTTCATTAAACCACAGCAGAAGAATGTAAGTGTAGTGAGGACCTTTAGAAATACAGATCAGTATGTGGGACCGTCTATGATGTGGTAATTTTATAAACCACATCAGTCACAAAAGGACTCAAATGAGCACTGTGATTTTGAAAATCTGCAGCTTAATTTAGAGACAAACGTAGCTTTCAAGTGAAAATGGGAGGTCAGCCCTTAATCTACTTGCTGGAATTGAATGAGGATGATAATGCAAAAACAAGACCGACAAGCCAGTTATCTAATTCCAGAAGAATTGCCTTGTGGGTCCAGAGCAGTAATCAGAGTTCTTGTTCTTCGGACCCATTTTATAAAAGGAGGAGCCCAAGGAGACTGTGACCCTGTTCACGCATATCTGGGAGCAAACTGCAGGGATGATGAGCATTTATTCAGACTTGCTTTTGAAGAAAGATGCAGAGGACTGCTCTGCCTATCACATTTCTGCTTCCCCCACTTTGGTGATTCCTGGCCCTCATTTTACTGCCAATAGGCAGTGACGGATTTACGTATAAGCTAAACAAGCTATAGCTTAGGGCCCCACTCTCTTGGCCCCCTCCCCAAAAAAATTAAAGGAAAAAAACCTGGATGTACATTTCCGAAATATAAGATAAAAAACAAATAAAATAAAACCTACATACAGTTAGACCTTAATAATTATTTCACTATTATGTACTTCTTCTTACATAATTGTATTTCACTATTATTATACTTCTTAACTGTATTTCAGTTCAACAATTACTTTGATAAAATACATATTTTGTTATGTGCAAATGGCTTTCGATACCTGTTAGGTCCATAAATTCCCATATAGCATATATTCAACACAAAAAACAGTGGCAATTTGTTGTTGACAAAGGACAGCTGGACACATAAAGGGCCCCATCACCTTCAGTAGCTATGGGCCTCATCAAACCTAAATCCAGCCCTGTCAATAGGAACTAGTTTCCTGATAGAGTTGGGATTGGTATCACAACAAGAGTGGGGAAGTAAAGAGTTAGGCACTGCCCCTCTGTTCAGCAGAGCACAATTTCTGTTGGCATCCATCTCTCTTGGAAGACAAAGAAGAGGGTGCCTTCAGCGTTTGCCACAGACATCTGGGTGGTCACTGTGAGCAGGCTCTTTCTAAGTTTTTGTGTAGGGGTGTTATATGCACACTGGAGCACCTTCAAAAGTAAGTGTCAGACTGCACTCATGTACTATTCACCTATTAAAGTAGGGTTTTTTAAAAATAAAATAAACAGCACGGTCATTGCTGGAAGAATACAGCACTGGGCCCATACCTTGCATTACTAAATCATATTTTAATTCTGTAACACCTCCAAGAGCTGGTGATACACTGCTGGCTTTGTTCATAAATTTGAAGGTTCAGTATGCTAGCTAATATAATTCCTCGTTGGTTCTCACCTTCTCTAGAGGTTCTTTTTGGAATGATATAACGATAAATCATGGCCGGTATGATGAAGGAGCATTATCACTGTCTAATACCCACTCACTCAACCTTAAAGAACTATGCACAGTTCTGTCACTATTAGAGTTGTGTGAATATTGTGTAACAAAATGAGATTTTGTTCCTAATGTAAATCATGGCCTGCGTTTGTTGTAAGGATCACTAACCCCTTGGCAGGTTTTGGTCTATTAACAGGATATTTAGGTCATGTCGTTATTCTGACTTGTGCTTTGTGAATGCAATTAACAATTACTTTTGACTCTGTTTCTATTTTTTGCTATAGCATTGCTTGTCACGTTGAATTTGCTTGAAATTCTGAGGGGAAAGGTGAGCATGTATTTCTATCAATACATACAGAGGAAAGTGAGACTCCCCTGAAACAAATAAGTTTTACCGGTAATATTTACTTTTCCTCAGATTCCCATTTATAGCTAAATCTGGTTGCATCAATCTGGACATTTTTTCCCCTCTGGAAATGGAAAAGGTTAATGTAGGGCAAATGTGGATCAAAAAAAGAGTCGGCCAAGCAATTTGAGAGAAGAGTCATTTCAGTGACTTGCTTTAAATTTGAAATGATATATGAGGTGATATCCAATAAAATCATACTCAGAACAGAACTACTGAAATCAATGGTCTACTATTAGATATTGCCTATGGTATCATCACCCATCTTTGATTAACTTGTCTTACAGAACCTTTGGTGCACAGAAGGCAATCAGGCAGGCACTCATGATAACCATAACGTTGTTCTTCAAAAAGCCCTATCAACCTTACATCCTCTCTACTGGCACTTGCACCATCCAACCCAATACGTAATAAAATAGCCTTGGGCAATGCAGATGAAAAGCAGCAGCAGCAGCAGCAGCAGCAGCAGCAGCAGCAGCAACAACAACAACAACAACAACAACAACAACAACAACAACAACAACAACTCCTCATCAGAATTTAGATAGTCACCCCAATCCTATGCATGTTTCCTAGATTCCGATTTGCAATGAGGCTTCCTCCCAGAGCTGTGTACATGAGATATTAGCCTATATGCTAGAACTGTGTGTTTGCAGCTCTTTGTGTTCCCATTTGATTTGCACAGTCCACATGATGTTACCCTCAAAGACCAATTAATTTCTCCTTTAAATTAATGTTTACCTGATACAGGAGTAATCTAATAAATTGGAGAAAATCAGGCTCCAAACTGCTTCATTTTGGGCTTCAGAAATGTTGTTTCGGTATTTTTGGTTTGGTGGATCAATTGCCACTTCTTCTTATTCCCTTTTTCACGGCCACTTTGTCCTCAGCTCTTTGATTTCTTTTCTGGTTGTGCTCTTAGCTATTAGCAGTGAGTTTTGAAAGGGAAGATTGTTTTTCTTTCGATCCCTCAGATTTGCACAGAACCAGAAAACTGCGCAAGCAAACCACATTTTAAAAATTTACAGCAGGTATATTGTATACACACACATTGTGTACATTTCTGAAGTGAGTGTAGCAGGAATAATAAATGTACAGTGGTACCCCGCAAGACGAATGCCTCGCAAGACGGAAAACCCGCAAGACGAAAGGGTTTTCTGTTTTGGAGGCGCTTCGCAAGACGAATTTCCCTATGGGCTTGCATCGCAAGACGAAAGCCCATAGGGAAATACTGGCGGTCGGGAGCAAAGACTTTCGCCCACAGCCGGCCTTCAGAAGAGGACCTCTTCTGAAAGCCGGTGGGGGGCAAAAGTCTTTGCTCCCCCCCGCCTGCCTCCCCCCCCCGCCTGCCCCGGGCGATCTTAAAATGCTGGCGGGCGGGAGCGAAGCGTTCGCTGCCGACCCCCAGCATTTTAAAATCTCCAAGGGACAGCAGAGAAGTCTCTGTCCCGGGGAGATTTTAAAATGCTGGGGGTCGGGAGCGAAGCGCTGCCGACCCCCAGCATTTTAAAATCTCCCCGTGTCCTGGGAAGATTTTAAAATGCTGGGGGTGGGGAGCGAAGCGCTGCCGACCCCCAGCATTTTAAAATCTCCCCGTGTCCTGGGAAGATTTTAAAATGCTGGGGGTGGGGAGCGAAGCGCTGCCGACCCCCAGCATTTTAAAACCTCCCCGGGACACGGGGAGATTTTAAAATGCTGGGGGTCGGCAGCGCTTCGCTCCCGACCCCCAGCATTTTAAAACGCTGTTCCGAAGTGGGGCAGGGGGGCGGGGACACCTGCCCCCGCCGCCCCACTTCGGAAAGCTGTTCCGAAGTGGGGCGGGGGGCGGGGATGCCTGCCCCCGCCGCCCCACTTCGGAAAGCTGTTCCGAAGTGGGGCGGGGGGGCGGGGACGCCTGCCCCCGCCGCCCCACTTCGGAAAGCTGTTCCGAAGTGGGGAGGGGGGGCGGGGACGCCTGCCCCCGCCGCCCCACTTCGGAAAGCTGTTCCGAAGTGGGGAGGGGGGCGGGGACGCCTGCCCCCGCCGCCCCACTTCGGAAAGCTGTTCCGAAGTGGGGAGGGGGGGGCGGGGACGCCTGCCCCCGCCGCCCCACTTCGGAAAGCTGTTCCGAAGTGGGGCGGGGGGGCGGGGACGCCTGCCCCCGCCGCCCCACTTCGGAAAGCTGTTCCGAAGTGGGGAGGGGGGGCGGGGACGCCTGCCCCCGCCGCCCCACTTCGGAAAGCTGTTCCGAAGTGGGGAGGGGGGCGGGGACGCCTGCCCCCGCCGCCCCACTTTGGAAAGCTGTTCCGAAGTGGGGAGGGGGGCGGGGATGCCTGCCCCAGCCGCCCCACTTTGGAAAGCTGTTCCGAAGTGGGGAGGGGGGGCGGGGACGCCTGCCCCTGCCGCCCCACTTCGGAAAGCTGTTCCGAAGTGGGGAGGGGGGGCGGGGACGCCTGCCCCAGCTGCCCCACTTCGGAAAGCTGTTCCGAAGTGGGGCGGGGGGCGGGAACACCTTCTGAAGGCGGGCAGGGGGCGAAAGTCTTTGTCCCCCCTGCCTGCCTTCCCAGGGGCTTTTAAATCGCCCCGGACAGCGGAGAAGTCCTCCGCTGTCCGGGGCGATTTTAAAATGCCGCCCGCCAGCATTTTAAGATCGCCCCGCACAGCGGAGAAGTCCTCCGCTGTCCCAGGGTTTTTTAAAATGCTGGGGGTGGGAAGAAAAGCCCTTGTCCCCCCCCCAAGCCTTCAGAAGAGGTCCGGGGACAGACTGTCCCCGCACCTGGCCTGAAGGTGGTTTCCCTAGGAACGCATTAATTGATTTTCAATGCATTCCTATGGGAAACCGTGCATCGCAAGACGAAAAAACCGCAAGACGAAGAGAATTGCGGAACGAATTAATTTCGTCTTGCGAGGCACCACTGTATATATTTGGGTTCAGAAAACAAACACATAGAACCTATCTGGCCCAGTGATGAAGAAAAGCAAATGTTGTTAAGGTATCTTTATTATGATGATTTGAATTAATTTAGCCCCTAATTGTGCTTACTGAGGAAACTGAAGAGAGCAGAAGCCAGACACTCTTCCCTGGATTTGCAAAAGCCTTTGAGTCTCAGAGCTTCAGCCATCTCCTTTCATGTGAATGAAAGGAACAAGCCATGCCATGCCATGGGAATGATTCGGAGGCAGCAGTGAGCTTCTAATCAGTTCCTTTCCATTTTGCCTTTGGTTACTGACTAGAACCAGTCACTCTCGCAAGAAATCAGTTCTGTTCTATACGCTTTCAGACATAATTTCCTTTCCTACTGTTGGTTCATGTGCTTGCTTTTTACAATTGGTTTGGAGTAGAGCGGATTCCTTTTTGTAGTCATTATGTAGCACCAACTATATTACTGTCATCTTTTCTATGACAGGCTTTCTCCTGTCCCTTAGCATTAAGAAATAGTACAGGCACAGACTTTTGTGAGCCAACATACAAAGACACATTTTTCCATGGGCCTCCAGTTCCCACTGGTTACCAGCCCACCAGAAAAGCTTTTGTTATCAGTGTGTTGCCTTCCAGGAATTGCTCGGCTTAAATGAATTATTATTTTGGCTTCATCTCCACAGGGCAAAAATCCCACTTCTAATGATCAATTTAATATCTCAAAGACTTGTCAGTGGTAGCTCAGAAGCCCGAGCATTCAAGGTGCCAATTAGCTAGAATGTATTGCCAGTTTCCTATTCTCACAACAGCCATTTTGATGGTTCTCTCTAAGTGAACTTTGTGAGGATAACTTCCAGATTACTATACTAGTGTGTGCATCATTGTGTCTCAGAACAAGAGAGCACTTCTGAACCCACCCAAACACACTCCCTATCCCATTCAAGCACAAACATAAACACACAAAGCCATTTCAGACATATGCTTGAGTGACCTGCCAGTATGGGGGTGGAATATAAGCATGTGCATGCAAATGATTTCAAGTGTGATCTGAGCAGAAGTTCAAGTGCATTAATAAATATACATTAAAATTCATGGGATTTCTATAAACTCGTTCTACAAGTTCAGGAGCGGGTCAAGGATGACTGAGATTGGGAAATGCCAGATTCATACCTCACATCATTTGGGGCATCACAAAGGCTCAGGTCTATTTCCCTTCCTCCCAATTCAGAAATGAATGGATCAGTCCTGCTTTTCACCTACAATGTGATCATAAAAACACAACAAAACGTTAAAATTGGCAAACTGGTGGTTCTTTTCGAAGCGCAAGACAAAAGCCCCCTAAATAGACTATGCCATCCAGTTGAGTTTTTATGGTTCTTCTCTATTAGGAGGAGGATGCAAGATGGCATGGGAACTCCCCCTCATTTATTTATTTTATTTTCCTTATACAGCATCCGTGTTTAACAGCCTAGTAAATTAGCACATTTGAAGTGTTTAATAACACAATTAACCTTTAAAACAACACTCGTTCCCCTCCCCCAAATGTCAATGTGTACTGTATCTGTTATGGTGATAAATAGCCTTTTCCACATTCATGCAGTTAGAGAAGTGAACATTTTCAGCTCAAATGTTGTGCCATCAAAAGATTTACAACAAAATAATAATAATAGGTATGACCGCTACTTGTCTCACACTTGAAATTATGCTAATTAGAATAAGACTTTGGCATACTTTTTTTGGCATACTAATCTGTTTTCCGGTCTCTCGTTTACAGTAGACCGTTCTCTCCTTCCAGTGCTCAGTGTAAGCAATTGTGTTGTTTTCCACCTTTAATTAATAGTGCCCTTGTAATGTTGAGGCATCCTTAGAGGATTTCCACTCTTCTTTCTCTCTCTCCATCCCTCCTATTGTTTCCTATCCTGATTGGCAAGTTCTCTGCTGAGCCATCTGTCTGTCTTGACTGCCAAAGACAGCTACCGTGAAGAGCGATTGCAGAGATAAAAGACCACTACCAGGAATGATGTTAAATACAGAATGCAAATTGCCTTGACTTTGCATTATTTGTTTCCATAGAGCATAACAATAATGGGGACATAACTAAGATGGATTCAGCCAATGCTGTGTAATAATACACTCTGGACTCTGAGCCGAAAAAAGAACTTACTGTATAAGCACTCTTGCCATCAAGGCAGATTGCCATGAAAACGCAGTCCATGCTGGCAAACTCTGCAAGTCCATTTACCCCTCAGTATTCATTTTGGATTGGATACCAGACCCAAATCACAGGACACCCCCCTACCCCAATAATAGCAGTCTGCTCGAGGGATAGGTATAAAATCAGAGCCAGAAAGACACATGAACTTGCACAGCTCCTCTTTTCTGCCCTGGGAAATGGCAAACTCCAGGTCATGGAAGAGATCTTAAATGAGTTAGGCACTCTGGTGTTACACTGCCCATCTGAACAGACTGGTGGTGGTTGTGGGGTGTGTGTGTGAGTGAGTGTGTGTGTGTGTGTGTGAGAGAGAGAGAGAGAGAGAGAGAGAGAGAGAGAGCGCGTAGGGGATATTGCTGAAACCATCTGAACAGACTGGTGGTGCTTGTGGGTGTGTGGGTGTGTGTGAGTGAGAGAGAGAGAGAGAGCGCGCAGGGGATATTGCTGAAACCATCTTGCTGTAACTATTGTTCAAAAAAATGGGCCTAGTTAATATGCATGCCGAAGACATGGTGACTTTCCTTAAAAAGGGGGTGGGAAGGTGGGGGAGCATTAGGGTTGCATTGAACACAATGCCAGGGTCGGTTCACACATGAAGCAGGGTGAAGCAGCTGCCTCAGGTGGTGACAACCACAGGCGCGCCACCTGCCCTGCTGACTCCACCACTGGCGGAAAAGCTACACAGGCTCCAATTTGCAAATTCTCGCCAGAAATCGGTGAAAATGCCCATGTTGCTTCTCCACTGTCGGCAGAGTGAGATGGCACTTTCACTACGACGTGTGCTCTACTTATTTTCCATTTGAACTTCTTGTTGGTCTTTAAACCTTGGTTGGTTTGAATACTGTCCACGTTCCCTGAACTGCCTGAACTTACCTACCAATAGCCGAATTGTCTCTGTAACTCTGTGGTCTGAGAGTTTAACTAGCACAACAGCAGCTACTAATCCAGAATGCGGCAGCTAGACTGGTGACTGGGGGCGGCCGCCAAGACCATATAACCCCGGTCCTGAAAGACCTACATTGGCTCCCAGTACATTTCCAAGCACAATTCAAAGTGTTGGTGCTGACCTTTAAAGCCCTAAACAGCCTCGGCCCAGTGTACCTGAAGGAGCGTCTCCACCCCCATCATTCAGCCCAGACGCTGAGGTCCAGCTCCCAGGGCCTTCTTGGTAGTGGCGCCCACCTTGTGTAACACCCTCCCTTCAGATGTCAAGGAAATAAACAACTATCTGACTTTTAGAAGACATCTGAAGGCAGCCCTGTATCAGGAAATTTTTAATGTTTAATGTTTTACATTTTATTTGTGCTGTAAGCTGCCCAGAGTGGCTGGGAAAACCCAGACAGATGGGCAGGGTATAAATAATAAAAGTATTATTTTATTATTATTATTATTATTGAGTCTAGAGATGAATGGTGCCTCACTGCTTTTTCCTGTCTTTCTTTTTAAAATGTGGTTTAGATTAATGATAATAATAATAATAATAATAATAATAATAATAATAAATTTTATTTATATCCCGCCCTCCCCAGCCAAAGCCGGGCTCAGGGCGGCTAACAACAATAAAATAGACAACATTCTAAAATCATTCATTATAAAATTAATTCAAATCAAATTGATGGCAACCATTGGGCTAGAGTTCTGTGAAGATTGCCAAGGAGGGAGTCAGGCTGTGCCCTGACCAAAGGCCTGGTGGAACAGCTCTGTCTTGCAGGCCCTGCGGAAAGATGTCAAGTCCCGCAGGGCCCTAGTCTCTTGTGACAGAGCGTTCCACCAGATCGGAGCCACGGCCGAAAAAGCCCTGGTTGAGGCCAGCCTAACCTCTCTGTGGCCCGGGACCTTCAAGGTGTTTTTGTTTGAAGACCGTAAGTTCCTCTGTGGGACATACCAGAAAAACCATATTTGGTTTTTCTGTTCATATTTCATGTCCCCAGTATCTTGGGAGAATGGGACTTTGCATAACTAAAGAGTTAGCCAAATGCAGATGATTAGTTGTCACCAAAGCTAATAGTTGGAGACCCTTCTGGAAGGTGAGCAGAAAGGGGCGTGTCTTTCTTTTTCCCTCCCCTGGCTGAGGGTGATGTCATTAACATCTGGGTGTGGCTCTATCTAGAAAGCGATAGAGGCTTGACTTACTCTCTGCGAGAATCCAAAGATATGGCTTTGGCCCCCTTCCCAGAAACCTAATGTGGCATGTTAATGCTCTGAGCTTTCCATCTTAGCCCCTCTCTCTTTATCTCTGTGCATAAATATATTTTACCTTGTATCACAGAAGAAGCCACCACTTTCCTGTTATCTTCACTTCAATAAACTAAACCCAAAGTTTGTGCTGGAACCCGTGGGGCGTCTCACCTCTCAGAGACTGAGGTGCACATAACTATATGAAGAAAGTTGTTCTTTTTCTCTTATAACTTAGGGGTCACCAAGTTTGAGAATTCTTCGTCTTCCTTACTTACTCAATTACACTCAAGCGCTAATGGAGCTTGTTATATTCTGCTTGTGAAAAAGCACATCCTTTTACATGCAGTTGTTGGACCCTCCTGGAGCTAAGGGAGGGAAGTTCTGCCTCTTTCAAAGGTACATGAAAGATCTGAATATCTTACACTTTACAAGACTCCAGGAAACCAGGAACTACAAAGTCTTCATCAATACAATAATGCAGTAAGACATCTCAGAACTGCATCTTACATAATAGGAAGCGGACAGATAGGTCAGTCAACAAGTCGGGTAGCTGCTGCTGCTGCTGCTGCTGCTGAGTCTTTGCAATCTTATCTATATGTTACTGAGCAGGAAATCTTTCCACGACTAAAGGAAAGGCGATAACAAGGGTTGGTGAGGTAATACGGAATGAAGGGGAGATTGAGAAGCATGGGGTGCGTTTCATCTTTCTTTGAAATCAATAGCAAAATTCTCATGGATTTTAATGAAGTTGGGCTGCACTCAGAGAGGAAAAGGAGGAAAAACCAAAGAAAGATATATGAAATAAGAACTAGGGCTTATATTTTATGAATAAAATGAGGCACAGGGGTGGTTTTGCCCACCACCTTTTGGCCAGCTTTAGGCATTGCACAGATTTCTAATGGGGTTGCATACATCTTCCTTATGTGAGGGTCATGTTCAGCCCCTCCCCCTTTAAACATTTGCTGCTCTTTTTGAAACTCTTTTTCCTCACTTCAAAGTTCCCTGGTTGTTTCTCTCAAGGAAAGCCCTCTATGTGTCGCTTCGGGCAGCTATGAAAAGTAGTCCCATCAAGATTTGCCACATCTTTCTTCCAAGTAGGAACTTCCCATATTTGCACTGAAACTGGCTGACCACTGGTGAGTGAAGCTCACCCGTCTCTCAACAGGGGAAATGCAGTATATTTGCCATCAGACAAGGCTCTCCGCATCTTCAGCTGGGTTTTCAGTGTAATTTCTTTCTTTCTAAAAAATGTTATTGATTTCTTCAGTGTAATTTCTCAGTGGTAAAGCACATGCCTTGCATGCAAAATGTCTCAGGTTCAGTCCCTGATTGGGACTGGGAACAACTCTGGCTTGCAGCCCTGGAGAACCTCTGTCAGTCAGTGTAGGCAACAGTGAACTAGATGAAGCAGCTTTTCACACAGCCTTCAAACATTTCCATTTGCCTCTTCTATCCCCTCTCCATGCAATCTTAACTCTCTCTTTCTCTCTCTCTTGGTGTGAAGAATAGTAGGGTTGTTATTTGTGCAGCCCAAGGAATATTTCTATTTTTAGCTTTGTTTTGTTTTGTTAAAAACAACAACAACAACAATACAGGGATTCTCTGACCCTCAAAAACCCATAAATTTCCTGCCTCTCTCAAGGTTTCTCTGATCAGCAGTTGATAAACTGACTGATCAAATCAGCTGGACTGATTGTCAATAACAATTTTCTGTTTAAAGCCCCAATTTATAGAACTAAGAAAGAAGATGACTTGCTCCAATTATGCATTCAAGAACCAATTAATAGCCTATTATTATCAAACACTTGTAATATATCATTCGTAACTAATATTGACCCCTTTTTTGGACACGGCACTTAACCAGGGTGTTACAAGAATGAGCCACACTGAGCCTTTGTCCCTCTGCCTCTTCATCTGACATGACCGCGAGGAGGAGTTCAGAATCTCTTGCTTCCATTTCGGATTAACTGCAGCTTCTTGTGACATCTGAACCTGGACAAAGAGTGGCTACACTTCACCATGATTTGTTGGAAGCAGCCAGTTTCAAACCGTAGTTTACCCAGTGGGCTTGTTGCTACATGATTTAGTTTTACATCCCAATGCAGCCAACCATCTCCCGCTGTCGCCTGCGGTACCTCACTTGGGACGGCCACACAGATATAAGCCTCTGATTTCAGAGCCTAGTAAGGTACATGCAGAAGCAGGCAATACTTGATCTAAGCTGGTCCCAATCCATAAGGGGCTTTAGCACTTTGAATTAGGCCCAGAAATTGATCAAATGCCAGTGCTCAAAAGCCAGTGCTCAAGTAATGAATTGATAATATCCAGGTGAGCCTAGCAGTCTTTCAGATATATTCAGAGCTAATTGGAGTTCCTAGATCATTTTCAACGGTTGCTCCATCTATAATGCACAGCGGTTGCCCGATCTGGAGCCAAGAAGACTGGCACCCAGTTCATGCATGAACACACAAAAAGTGAGTATAGATACAGATAATTTGCGATATTTAAAATGTTTCGTTCACAGAAGTTGAAACATAATACTAAAAATCAAAAGACTGCTGGTTTTAAAGTTAAAAAACAACAACACAGTACAGTGGTACCTCGGGTTACATATGCTTCAGGTTACATACGCTTCAGGTTACAGACTCCACTAACCCAGAAATAGTACCTCGGGTTAAGAACTTTGCTTCAGGATGAGAACAGAAATCGTGTTCCGGTGGCTTGGCAGCCGCAGAAGGCCCCAAGTGGTGCTTCAGGTTAAGAACAGTTTCAGGTTAAGAACAGACCTCCGGAACAAATTAAGTACTTAACCTGAGGTACCACTGTACAAACGTAAAAGCAAATAACATAAAACAAAAACCCCACTCCCCCCCCCCCCCGATGTTATCTCTATGTATGAGCTTACTGGTTTGAACTGTATGACTGAGCAGTTGGGGCTTTGACAAAGGAATGTTAATGTTTGGATATGACTGTGAATGTTTCCCTGAATGGGCAATTCACCAGTGGGGTTGGGACAGATCTTAGTCTATGGCATAGTAAGTGTGCAAGAAGCAGCAATTTAGAGACTGAAGCCCACTTCAGAAATTCAAGGGAATGCATGAGGGATCTGGGGGATGAGGGCGTATACACAGGGCTGCTAGTCACACCCCCAGCATTCCTGTGCATGCTGACCCTGCTCTCTCTGCCTTTCTGCATTGAACATGAAGGTCTGATTTTAAGAAGAAAGCACAATTGAGATAAGAATGGCTGCAAATATACCATTTTAAACACTCCCCCAAAGAATATTGGGAACTAGAGCTTGCGTGTGTAGGTCCCCAGGCCACCCCTCAATAACTTCACACATAACACGTAATTTTTGTTTTGGTTTTTGGGCACTATTTTGGCCACAACTTTATTAAAATACAAAATCAGTGAGTGGTTGTTTAGACATTGGTTATGACTATCTGTCCCCCCCACCTGGGACAGAACTGACATCCCGAGGTCCGATCGGTAGCCATTAGAAGGGAAAGTCAAACTTGGGGGTCATTTGAGCTAAGCGTCGGACCCATGCCGCTCACCCAAGCAGCTCCCCGAAAGCTTGCCTGCCCGGTCCTATAACAAGGATTCCCATAACAGGGATTGGGCGGCCCTGGTCCCATAACAGGGATTGGACGAAATCGTGGCAAGCCCCAGGATTCCTTTAACGGAATTCCCTTCAGCGCAATAGGAGGGGCAGGCCCAGCCTGGACCCCTCCACCACCAGCATATTATAACCAATGCCTAACCGCAACCTTACAAGTTGTGACGAATTGCTGAGTAGTAGGCAAAAACCAAATGGCACAGCCAATCACCAAATGGCAAAATTCCTACTGGGCCCATGCGCCAAGGCAGACGATGACAGACAAAGCAAGGTCAACCGGAAAGAGGGCGGGCGGGCGGGCGGGTGATCCGATGCACTCTGCAAAGAGAAAGAGAAACCAGAGTGCACCAATATTTAAAGACTATGGTCCCACCCACCCAATTTGCAACATACAGTTTGCCCCAGCAACCTGGTTACCCAATCATGATGCCAGGCAACAACTATTAACCTGCCTGGCAACAAGAGGCCTGGCCTGGTGGCCCACACCGCAACACGTGCTCTCATTTATTGGAGAACACACTTTGTTAAAAGTGCTGAGGCCCTATTCCTAGAGTGGTTTAACAAGCAATGCCTCTTCCCATGGAACTCTGGGAATGGTAGCTCGGTGGGGAGAATGAAGGTCTAACAAATCCCAGCACCCTTAAACTACAGTTCCCATGATTCTTTGGGGAAAACAATGGCTGTTCTAAGTAGTATGGTGCTGTTTTAAATTTACAGTGCAGATGGGGCCTCATTGCAAGTAGATATCTATAGGATATGCTGTTTAAATGGTGTTTGTTCATGCCATTACAGCACAACTGGCCAGAGTTCAGCTGGACTCAACATTTGTTTGCATACTCCTGGATTGCATCCCTGATATTTTAATTATAGTGTTTTAAAGTCCCTCTTTAGCAATTCCCCCCCTTTCTTTGCCATACTTAGAATTTTATCTGATCTACAGTTTTGATGGGGAAATTTATTAGCAAAGTTGTATTTAAATTCATGTTTAAGAAGCACGAGTTAGTTGGGAAGCTGTCAAAAATGAAACGACTTTTTGGCCGAGCCTTAAATGCATTCATTCATTATGCATGCTATGAATATATAACTGGGACCAAGAAGTAATAATAAAGACAGAATTAAATTGCAGGGTGCCTGCCATGTGTAGCACCATTTATAGTTGCCCTTATATTGATTACATGTACTTTTTATAGTGGATCTCAATGCAACTGTATAGGGGAAAGACAGCAATTAGAGGTCCGTGTTTTCCCTATCTTACTATTTCTGCTTCTAATGTATGCTATGCCTTCTATTACCATTTTCTTTCTATTTTAGCTCTGCATCCCAATTGGAACATGCATGATTCATTCACTTTTTGTAATTGCTCACCCTGTGGAGATGATTAAATCTAGGGATAATCAACACGTGGGAGCAAAATCTCCCCACTGGATCTGCCACACTGATCACCGTGTGCCGAATTGTGTTTTTTATTCTATTTTATTTTTGGATGGGTGGGATGCTGAGAAAGTTAGCTATGTTTTAGTTCAGTTGAAATTAATGAGGCAAGTTAGTCCTGGGTAACTTAAGTTCCATTGATTTCAATGGGACTGAAAGGTGCCAAACAGTTGTAGATTCCATACATGCTGACCTGTTGTTTTGCCGATTAACACGGCAGGTTCTTTAAAGGATCTTTGGTAGACAATACATGAGGGGAAAGATTTTTATCTGAACAGAATAGGAAAACCTCTCAAACAGTAAACCTTAAACAGCAATTAAAAAACCCCTCTTATACCGATAGATAAATAGATAAATAGGTACCGCGTTATAGTGGGAAGGTAAACGGCATTCCCTGTGCTGCGCTGGTGCAGGCTCGCCAGAGCAGCGATGTCACACTGGCCATGTGACCCGGAAGTGTCTGCGGACGGCGCCGGCTCCCGGCCTCTAGAGTGAGATGAGCGCACAACCCTAGAGTCTGTCAAGACTGGCCCGTACGGGCAGGGGTACCTTTACCTTTACTTATACCGATAAATAACCCCAAAGAAACAATTTCCTCACCAGACCTTCACAGCACCAGATCCAGCCATAGGGAGCCTCAACAGCATTGGGCCTCCAACTACAGTCACCCTGAATTTGTACCTGCCCCAACCAGGCAGGGCTGGATGTCTCCATGGCTGCCAGCCATGGTGATTAGGGTTCCTAATCTGGGCAATCCTGCCCCCAGCTGGGCCACCTTCAAGGGCAGGAGTGCTCCTGAAAGGACTCATAGGAAGGGTTGGCTGCGCAAGGCCAAACCGACACCACCTCATTTTTTCTTGAGCATTTTCCACTACACCTGTGCTCTTCCACGCAGGACATGACTCATGCAACGACAGCTGGGCATATCCACCATCCACATATTGATTATTCTCCACATTTAGTCATCTCCACAGAACTACTGTCACCATTTCATAAGGGTACATTGTCTCCAAGGGCCTGCAAGGGTGTTCATAATTTTCTCTACAATGTACAAAATACAGTGGTACCTCAGGTTAAGAACTTAATTCATTCTGGAGGTCCGTTCTTAACCTGAAATTGTTCTTAACCTGAGGTACCACTTTAGCTAATGGGGCCTCCTGCTGCCACCGCGTCGCCGCCGTGCGATTTCTGTTCCCAGCCTGAAGCAAAGTTTTTAACCCAAGGTACTATTTCTGGGTTAGCGAAGTCTGCAACCTGAAGTGTCTGTAACCCGAGGTACCCCTGTAAATGAAATTGAAGATTCTCAATGCACACCAAGGCTGTTTCTCTGTGGGCAAATGTGAAGTATGGTTGATGAAGAGATCAGAAGCCTTTGCTACTTAACTTGCAAGGAAAAGGCTACTTATTATGGAGGGCAGACCTCTCAACAGCTATAGGTTTCTTTGGGTGCTCAAGTCTCGGATGAGATTGAGAGCAGGACTGCAGCTTCTCCCTATTAAATTGCATCCCTGTTGCATAGACTTTTGATCCTCCTTGCATTACAGGGTGAAGTTCTGAGGCAAGAGAGCCCGTTCTGCACAAAAAGGCTTCCTGCAGGATTTAGAGTCCTACATAACTAGGGCTCTAAATCACACTGCAATCCATTGTTTTCTGCGCACCTAACTATTGATAGGATTGTGCCCATAGTAACTGAAGCTTGCCAAAATCAACACAATCACAAAATACTATCAATCAGTTCTAAGGAAATGATAATCAAGTCTAAAGCATTCCAATTTCAAATATCGGGTTAGAAAATTGACATTTGAAATACAAATTGAAAATTTTCTTCAAAATTCCACTAAATGTTCAATACTTTCAAATATTTGCTGTGGCTTTACTTGCAACTTATGTGCTCGATATATTTTGGTGAGATTCAAGTGCAACCAATGGTGATGGCGTAACTCAACACTATGTTAAATGTATAGCTTGCGACATCATCAGAAGTTGTTTTCAAAAAAATACTGAGTACAGTGGCCCTGGTTTTCATTGGGAGATATTATTCATAGGAGAAATTGTCACAGGAGGGATTTGAAACCTCCTCATCTATGCAGTGTGGACCCCCCCCCCCTCAGTATTAATTGGGGGGGATGCTGACAATGCCACATGCAACATATTTAATGTAGAATATAATTTGACCCTGATTTTAGCAGGACTGGGTTCAGCATTTTTCGGTGGAATCAGGCCATGCCTTTAGAAAGCTGTTAGTTATCAAGGGATTGTGAATTGTGTGATGTATGTGCATGTATGAACCAGTTCCTATTACCACCCTCCTTGCCACAGCACAAGGATGCACACACTGGAGTCCTCCAGAATTGCTGCCCACTCCTGCAGATTACATCCTGAACTATGCCACTTCTTTGTTCCCCATCTCCACACACTGATCTGCTTGACTTTCAAGTAGGAAACCATCTCAGGAGGAACTATAGGGCCCCAGAGACCCTCCTTTCATGCAAGCAGCTTCCTCGCATCCAGTTCTATCCTCACAATGTCTATATTCACACCGTGTCTCTCATTCTCCTTCTTCTCCACCTGCTGCCTCCTGCTCAGAAAGCAGATTCAAGGAGCACTTTCAGCCCCATTCTAACTGGGTGCTCAGAAACAGGCGGAATAGTGAGGGGAACAACTTTAATTTCCAAAGCAAACTTTAGAGTAATAACAGTTTAAATTTTGGGCTTTTACTGTTAAATGTCAGAGATTTGTCTGTTCACTCCCCCCCCCTCCACCTACCCCTGTCCCTCAACAATGAAGAATGGAGCTTGTCTGACCTTAAGAAAATGAATCCCGAAATTACTTTTTTTACAAGTAACTCATAAATGTGAAAGGGGAATATATATATTTTTCTTCGTCTTGTGGGTGACTGAGAGGAGAATTTTATGCATCCTTCTGTGCAAGAAGTGCAGGGAAGGGAGAGATTACAGTGGAGTATATTACACATCCGAATCAATAAAGTCAGCACAGAGGTTTTTAAGTTGCTTTCTCAAAAACTGGCCAGGTTTGCTGGCCCCTCGCCTGTACATCTAGCACTCATTCTTTATTGTGCAATGTGCAGGGAACAGCAGAGTGGAGGACAAGAGGCACTGGAGACGCCACTAAATGCACTCACGCTTTCAAGCTTGTGGAATGGGAGAGCAGGTAGCATCTTGTTCCACTTCTTCCAGGCAACAGAAAAGAGTTTAGCAGTTTCCTTATCCTCACCGGATGGTTCAGACAATTTCTTATCTTTGTAACTGAAGCAAAGTTTATGTAGTTAAATAGTCCTAGGGAGAATCTGGTGCCAGTTTATGGATAGCATTTCCTGGGCCTTGGCACAATATATGGGCAAGAAAGAGAAGGAAATACAGGCAAGAAGAACTGGGCTCCTGCCTTGCCAGTGAAGCAATGCAGTAGTAGCATGGTTTACAATTGCTACCAAAATCCACCAAGGCAGACTTTTTGGAGCCATCAAAACTTAACAAAGTTTAGGCATTTTAAAAGCTTTGATCTACCTAGTTTAGATTAGACTACCAGGGGCCTGATTCTGGGGATGGGGAAACCTGTCAGTTTTGGTTTCTCTCAGTTTCAATTTTTTCCAACCTACAGTTCAGTTCTCTACATTTTCACATCCCTTTGTGATTTACCGTACATAGTTTTTAGAGGAGGAAAACAAGGAAAAAAATATTCTAAACGAAACAGTAGATGTATGATTTTTGTGGTTCATGCTGTGGCCACAGACATGTGATCTGACAGTGAGTTTGGAGTAGCCCAATGCAAAAATCCTGAGGATCCATGTGGATCCATGCTTTGTAACCACATTTTTGCACCACTGTGTTGGCACAGTGGGTGCGTGATTTTTTTGGTGCAAGATGTAGCCATGGATATGCTATGTGATCTGATGGTGAATTTGGGGTGACCCAGTGCAAAAATCCTGAGGATCCATGTGAATCCGTGCTTTGTAACCACATTTTAGGTGGGGAGGGAAGGAAAAGCACTCAAGGGACAAGGAGCACGCATGGGGTGTGTGGAGAAGGATGCTGCTAATAATGCAGAAGAGGGGTATAAGAGGAGAAGGCTCCTCTCCTCTCCCGCTTTGCTCCTTTAAAGAAGCAGGCTCTCTGTCCCTCTCTCCTCCCCACTCAGCGGCTCTTCTCCCGCTTTGCTGTTTCAAAGTGAGCCACGGAGGAGGGAAGGAAGGGGAACCATGGATCTTCTGCTCACGACTGCAGCAGATCCCCCCCGCCACCCGTAGGCATTCCCTCCATAACACGCACAGACATTTCCCCTTACTTTCTAGGAGGAAAAAAGTGAGTGTTGTGGTGCAAAAATACGGTATTTATTTACTTGTTTTTTAAAGTACTCATGAAAATTCACCAGCTTTTTGGTGCAAATTTTTCCTCATACACATGCTTGTATGCTATTTTACCCAACACAAACATTTTAACAAAGAAATTTCTTTCAATATAATGCATGTGCACATGTTATTTTAAACAATATATACCTGTTTATGCCCTTTTTTGTTTATGTCTTTGGCTGGAGAATTGCATTGCAAAATTGAAAGCAGTGTAAATTTTGAAAGATGGCTGTGTTTTGGTTGGTGTATTGTTTTGGAAAGGATCAATTAGGTTAAGTTCTCCTTTAAATGCAATCTGACTCGAAATTCATTTGATTCACACTGTAGAGGCTTGAGTATTTGAAGGTGTCTTTGTGTTCAGACAAGACAACCACTCTTTCTCTTTTGAAACAGAAAGCTCTTTCTGTAGGAAAAGTTTGCATCTCCACTATTTTGGGCCTTTCAAGCTTCTGATATAGAGATAGTCTGCATGCCTCCCTGTGAGTGAATATTGCATGCCACAATGAAATATCAAAGGGAACTTCATGTTTTACCATTGAAATGTCCAAAACAATTCTCACTACATGCACTCTCAAGATCAACTGCCTCAAGGTCATGAAAAGTTGTGTGAAGTCCACTAGAACCCTCCTCTTACTTTTCTACACCAGTGAGAGTCCTTCCTTCCTTCCTCTGACAGCACCAAGACATAGGCTTCTTTATTTTCATGTTACGTATCTGAAAATGTTGCCGAGAGAAGGCAGTTGCCAGGATTTTCAGTCATAGGTCAACTGAAACCATACATCTTCAGAAAGTTGGTCTGGAAGGAGGACTGCTCCTCAAGCAATTGTATCACTGTGGAATGCCATAGACTCCTTAGGTTCAAATATCTTTACAGTTACTTGTTTTCCTTCACCCTTTCCCATAGCTATTGACTCCTGCACATTCATATTAATTTACAACTTTGTATGTGCAGCTCATAGACTCCATCCCCAATTCATTTTCTTACTTCTGTTGTACTTCTTGATTTTGCAAGCTTTTTATTTCTTTCTTCGGTTTCCTGGTCCAGCCAACAAGTATGAAATATTATTGTATCCCAACCAAATCTTAAAAAATGTAGTATGAACACTGACAACTGGGAAACACTGGCCTGTGAGCGCTCCAATTGCAGAACAGCCTTTACCAAAAGTGTCATGTGCTTTGAAGATGCTCGAATTCAGGACGAAAGGGAGAAACGTGCTAAGAGGAAGGCACACTTGGCAAACCCTCACCATGATCAACTCCTGCCCAGAATCCTATGTCCCTACTGTGGAAGGATATGTGGATCCAGAAATGGCCTCCACAGTCACTTACGGACTCACTTTTAAAACCATGTTTAAGGAAGACAATCTTACTTGGCTATGAGTGATCAACAAAGAAGATTCATGATTTTGTTTCTGCTCTCATTGCAACTGATAGAAACTGCATTGATTTCAATAGAGCTTAATTCTAACTAACTGCATCAGGACTGATGAAGGATACAAAAATTATATTTTTAAAGATTTGGTTGTGTTAGTTACCCATGTCAGACATATTTTGGGAGGTGCAAGCTTAATGTAAAAACATGGTAAATTTTTAATCAAATTAATAAACTGTGAGACTGTAATAGGAAACATAAATTAGTAGTCTATTTAACTGCCACATGAAAATATCATTAGTAATGAAAATGATTACAGTCTCTTAATGGAAAGATCTTCACAGCCATTGCTCCAAATGTGGTAATTGGCAATCAATTAAAATTAAAGTTAAGGGAATATATCCATTTCTTTCTAAGCTGATTATTTCCTACCCTCTTCTGTTAATGAATTTGGGAGGAAGTAATACAATAAAGTGTATTTTATTCATGATTTTAAATTTCTGTCTTCTGTGAAATAAATAAATAAATAAATAAATAAGACTATTAGACCATAGAAACCAAAAGGCATGTCCTCTGCAGATGTAGCTCATATAGCTGCATGCACAAAAGAACCCTGCCCAAATAATTTATGTTTTCTGAAACAATAACTGTATCAAAACATGACCATCCTTTGAAATTCCCCCTTGCGGTTCTCCAGTCAAGTACAAGGATGAAATGTACATAAAAATTCGTATTGCTAGTGAAAATAGTATACATAAATGTATTATAGTCAGAAGAATATAAACATGTCCCCCCCCCCCAAATTCTGTATCTTAGGCAACATTGCATACAGAAATATGTATATTCTGAGAAATTTGCCCTAAAATGTTAATGTATTTTCCTGATAATTATTATTATTATTAAATCACAAGCTGATGTGGAAATGCAGAGAACCGAATTTAAGACTGATCAAATGAGAAGCCTAAAGAAACTGAGATTTGCCCACCCCTGATTTTTGGCAAGCTTCACATGTGTGGACATCACTTCTCTGAGGCAAAGTGTCACAGGGATTTGTCGGAGAGAGGTGGACTAAAAAGGAGGGTGCTGCTTTTCTCTGCAACTTTCCCTCCAGGTGGGACTCTAGACCTGTGTTTCAGAGATACGCTTCAAATCCCATGTGGATGGAAAGTGATTGGGAAGGGGCGTTTCAGGGCAAAAGTGGTAATTGGTTGCCGAAGGGTTAATCACCCACCCTCTCACTCACAGCTTTCCCCTTGGAAATCCAATATTCTTTGAATGTCCTACTGCTCTTGACGCAGCACAGCGCAGAAATTGAGTCACTGCGCAGGAATGATGTAGTAAACAAATCATGAATCACACCTCCGCTGAATATTGTGACATTCGGTGCGAAGCACATCACGGTGACATCTTTAAAAGGAGCAGGGAATAACACTCAGCCAGGAAAAGTCAGATTGTCACAATGGATAAACACTTTGGGGAGTGCAGTGAAAGCTCTTGTCAAGCTTTTGGGCTTTCTGTTTGCAAATATGTTCATTACAAACTGCTACAATCTATGCCTTCGCCTCAAGCTGTCATTGGTCCCACTTCATTAGCTGTTATGAGTCTGTGGCTGATCCACTATGCTTGCTATTTAGAAGCATAACATTGGACGGTGGGGGAGGGGTCATTTATAGTAGTTGCATGTTCACCCTCCGCTTTAGCTCCTCTGCTGAAACATAGCAGGCGAGGAGCTGAAAAGCGGAGACAGTTTTCTTTTTGCAAAACCATGAAGGGATTATGGGTTTTATTTTGGGGGTGGGACTGCTTTGTTCACGTATATTAGGCAAACCCTTGTTTTGCCTGACCTTCACACAGAATGTCACCAGGGTCACAATTTAAATTTCACTGTGTTGTTGAATGAAATTTTGCAGGAGTGTTGTGGTTATTTTTCTCTTTAGTACTTCAGCATAGCTATAGCAATGTTGTCATTTTTTAAAAAAGCAAATGGATTTGTGCCTCAATTCTCTGCCTTGTTGTTTAATTGTTTATAACAGCCATCACTTCGTATCATCATCACCATCAATTTATTTGTATGCTACCTTTCCACAGTTAAAAACACCGCTCAAGGCGGCTTACAGCATGACAAGATTTACATAATTACAAAAGTCATAAATAAACCACATCAAAAAAAATACACAAGCAAATGGAAAGCGATTTCCACATAAATCAAAATCTGAAACTAAGAATACAGCATTATTTTTTGTTGTTGTTGTTCAGTCGTTTAGTCGTGTCCAAATCTTCGTAACCCCATGGACCAGAGCACGCCAGGCACCTCTGTCCTCCACTACCTCCTGCAGTTTGGTCAAACTCATGCTGGTAACCTCGAAAACACTATCCAACCATCTCGTCCTCTGTCGCCCCCTTCTCCTTGTGTCCTCCATCTTTCCCAGCATCAGTGTCTTCTCCAGGGAGTCTTCTCTTCTCATGAGGTGGCCAAAGTACTGGAGCCTCAGATTCAGGATCTGTCCTTCCAGTGAGCACTCAGGGCTGATTTCCTTCAGAATGAAGAGGTTTGATCTTCTTGCAGTCCATGGGACTCTCAAGAGTCTCCTCCAGCACCATAATTCAAAAGCATAAATTCTTCAGCGATCAGCCTTCTTTATGGTCCAGCTCTCACTTCCATACATCACTACTAGGAAAACCATGGCTTTAACTATACGGACCTTTGTTGGCAAGGTGACGTCTCTACTTCTCAAGATGCTGTCTAGGCCTGTCATTGCCCTTCTCCCAAGAAGCAGGCGTTTTTTAATTTCGTGGCTGCTGTCACCATCTGCAGTGATCATGGAGCCCAAGAAAGTAAAATCTCTCACTGCTTCCATTTCTTCCCCTTCTAATTGCCAGGAGGTGATGGGACCAGTGGCCATGATCTTCGTTTTTTTGATGTTGAGCTTCAGACCATATTTTGCGCTCTCCTCTTTCACCCTCATTAAACAGCATTAATACCACAGTTTAAAATGACATAGGTAAAAAATAACAGCAATTAAACAACAACAACAACATAGCTCTCTCTGCCCAACAGCAGCAGTCCTTTATGGAGCCTGTCATGCCCTGCCCTAGGTCAGGTGGTGAGTGGCAGGACTTTGGCCCTCAGGTGCTGAGCAGGGAAGTCCTTCTGGGTATGAATGAGAAGTTGCCAAAAGTTGAGGAGGGTGCCTCCTTGTAGCAGACCATGCCCTTCATGATTTTGCTCGTCATAATTCCAGCAGGGGCCTGGTCAAATTTGAGCATGCCTGCTTCAAAGTCTTACGTCACTCCTATAGAGGAAGTTGCCCAGCCTGAGGCCTTGCAACAGATTGACTTCCCTCACCACCAAGGCTGCTAATCGAGAGGGAAATTCCAGGAAATCCAAACCTGATTCCAGCCCATCGACACAGAATCCTCTTTAGTTCCGTGAGCAAGGAACTCATAGAAAGCTAGTCCTATGCCACATCTTTGTATATATGTCTCTCAATCTGAGAAACCTATTGCTGACCACCAGGCTATATCACAGTGGTATGTTGGGGAGGTAGTGGTGTCTCCCCAGCATCAATACACCCACTTTCCAGGACAGGGACAGGATACAGTGAAGCAGAGATTAGGCTGGGTTGATGTGCACAGATGCTGCCCTGGTGGATCTTCCTTGGCCTCTTTTTCATGTGCTCCAGTTGATTCTTCTTGAATGGCCCCACCACATGAGTAACTCATCAGGGCCCCCAAAGTTGTGATTTTGCAAGCCTTGTTTTATAACCTTGCCTGGTCATGGAAAATTCTATGGTTCTATCATCCCAGAGAGGCCATTAAGAGCTTGTGGAATATGGTCCCAACATAAGGAAACCTTCCTGTCCATCCATCAAAGGATGAGAGAGACAAAAGGGTAGTGGGGATACTATTACCTGGTGACCAGTTAATTTATTTCTTGAGAACAATCATGCAATGCCAGCAGACACAGAGAGCAAGCTACTCTTCTAAGATTCAGGTTTCTTCCTGGCAGAAGTGGTCTCCTTGCCTGGGATTAACACAGCAAATTCAAGGCTTGTTGTTCACCTGCTCTACCACCCGGGACTCAGCCCCTGGCTTACCAGACTCCACTCCTAGATCCACCTAGGTCCTTAGGGAGGCTTCTCATTTTCATCTGTAAAATGTTGGACTGCGGCATTCCTCATTCTTACCTGACATGGGTTATTTCCATTCACTTGGTATATGAAGCAATTCAACAGTGTCAAGAAGATTTATTTCGTCTTAGACACAAGACGTCTGGCACTAAAATTAATGTTCTGTTCAAAATACATTGCTGTGATTGGTTGCCTTTGTAAACTACTTAGGGTCAGATTTCCCAACCAAAAGACAAATAACAGCTTTGAGGGAACTAGAGGGATTTGGCCTTTGGTTGATATTTAAACTCAGCTCCAACCCAATTTAGTATTTGCTTCTCTCTCTCTTTTAAAAATCCACTCCTCTCCACACTAAAAAATGGAAAAGAAACGATAGTGGGAACCTGAATTCTTGGGAAACATTTGAAAGGAACCAGATCTACCCAAACAAATACATGGCTCTTATTTTGACTGAATTGCAGCAACATTTTCTGCTCTAATAAAATTTGATCAACATTGAAATTCAGTTTGGAATGTACTCTGAAGCTCAATATGGTGGTAACAATTTCCAGAGGGGTGGCCATGTCAGTCTGTTGCATGAGAGACCAGTGACACCTTAAGGACTAACAAATTTAGTTATTATGGCGATAATTCACAATATAATCCAGCAACCTAGAGAACTTTTCAGCAGTCGAGTGTACATGAGGGAAGAGAAAACTGTGAGCTTACCTGCTGTCAAAACCTCAAACAGATCTCAAGAGAAGGATAGCTGTGTGGGGCAGCCTACAGATTGAGTGGAAATGGATCCCCTCAAGTAAGGAAGGTGGAGAGCACAGGCAGAGCTGGTGAAGGAAAGGGATGAAGGAAGCAGCATGTTGGAAATCAGAAACCTGACAGCAGAGATGTCTGTGAAGTACACTTGCATAGTATACATACTTATATTAAGCCTCTGAAATAAGTAGCCTACCCTTCTGAATAAATATGCTGATTGATTGATTGAACGAAAGATGGGTTAACACTGCTTATTGTTATTGCTGTAATTTATTACCTATCCTTCACCAGAAGGTCCTAGGGTGGGATACAACAATTAAAAAACAGTGCCACAAACAGTTTAAAACAATTTACAATCACAGAAATAAGGTGGGTCATAAAAATGTACATCTCAGGTGTCGAAAGTCAAGGTAAGGAGATTTGAGCTGTGCATGCAGCTGTAGATAAGGTCTAAACTGCAGATGGTGACAGCAGTCACGACATTAAAAGACGCCTGCTTCTTGGGAGAAAAGCAATGACAAACCTAGACAGCATCTTAAAAAGCAGACAAAGGTCCGTATAGTTAAAGATATGGTTTTCCCAGTAGTGATGTATGGAAGTGAAAGCTGGACCATAAAGAAGGCTGATCGCCGAAGAATTGATGCTTTTGAATTATGGTGCTGGAGGAAACTCTTGAGAGTCCCATGGACCGCAAGAAGATCAAACCTATCCATTCTGAAGGAAATCAGCCCTGAGTGCTCACTGGAAGGACAGATCCTGAAGCTGAGGCTCCAATACTTTGGCCACCTCATGAGAAGAGAAGACGCCCTGGAAAAGACCCTGATGTTGGGAAAGATGGAGGGCACAAGGAGAAGGGGACAACGGAGGACAAGATGGTTGGACAGTGTTCTCGAAGCTACCAGCATGAGTTTGACCAAACTGCGGGAGGCAGTGGAAGACAGGAGTGCCTGGCATGCTCACGGGGTCACGGGGTCACAAAGAGTCGACTAAATGACTAAAGAACAAAGACATAACAATCAGTATGGTTTGGTGTCCCCATTTTTCCTTCTTTCTTTTTGGTGTTCAGTTCAGTGTATTGTTGGTCTGTAGAAGAATTGGAGTTAGCATTCCCACATGCATGCACATCTCTGTTTCTGTACGTAATGCTTAGTCCCTGGAATATTGGTGACTGGATGCATGAATTGATCTGATCTTTGATGACTCACCCACATGGGCAGGTGGGAAGAACATACATGTTTGGATCAGCCCTGGTTCTGCACTCGGTAGGAACAGGGACTAAATTATCTCCTCCTTTCTCCCAGTAGGGCGCATTAACTTGATGTGAGTAATCAAACACATTGCCTTTTTGAGGTGGGCAGGGGAAAGAAACTGACATTTATGGAAAAAAGACATAAATTCACCTCCACATCTGCCCAATCAGCTATTTTTTATTTAGCTGTGGAGTGTTTGCCGTTGTGGGCAAAAAACTGCTGTATAAGCTGTCTTTAAATTATTTTATATTGAGTTCCCAGCTAAAAACCATTCATTAGAAATTTTATTGTTATCAGCCACAGCGCAAAGCTCCGCTGCTACACCATAAGGTGGAGGAAGTTGTGATTTTTACGACTTGGCTACATTAATTAATTTATTAAATATTAATGATGGAAAAGCAATTCAAATGATGCTCTACGAACGGCCCCTGCAATGCGAACATGTTATTGCCCCATTCATCAGCGCCCGGGCTTGAGATGTACAGAGTAATATAACTGTTAGATGAGGTATATTCAAACCATATGTTGTTAATCTCGTTAATGGAATAACAAATACATGGCTGGGTCTATCACGTTAGAGACTTAACAATATACACTTAGGTGCACACATTTCATCTGCTACAGACGGGATGATTGTGCTATCTTTTGGACATCAGATGAGAATGGCGACCTAAATGAATGTGTTCAGTGACCATGCTGTAATTCTGTTGCTGTCCATACTGTAATCAATAGGAGGATGAATCATATGTAAACACTGCATAGTCCATTTCAGCCTTATCTGAAGATTTGAATTGTGTGTGTAGCTTTAGATAAGATCTAAAGTGGTCTTAATCAAGAGCCCTGACTCTGTTCACTTAACTCGATTGGGCCTTTGGAAATGAGGCGGCTTGGAAGTTATGGCTTCTGCTGTTGCATGTTTCTAAGAAAGGGGGGAAAAACCACCAGGAAAGTTAACAGAAACAAGGGAAGGAGAAGAAAGGCTAGGAGAGGGCAGGTAGGAAAAGTACAGTTTGAACAACTGCTATAATCATCATCATCATCCATCATCATCATCATCATTATTAGACTAGCACCAGCATTATTGCCAGTGTGGTGTAGTGGTTCAGAGCGGTGGACTCATAATCTGGTGAACCGGGTTTGCTTCCCTGCTCCTCCACATGCAACTGCTGGGTGACCTTGGGCCAGTCACACTTCTTTGAAGTCTCTCAGCCCCACTCACCTCACAGAGTGTTTATTGTGGGGGAGAAAGGGAAAGGAGATGGTTAGCCCCTTTGAGACTCCTTAAAGGGAGTGAAAGGCGGGATATTAAATCCAAACTCCTCTTCTTTTTATTATTGAAGACTTTCAACAACTTCCAAGACTTCCAAGCCTTTGGAGAGGATATTCTTATTTGTATTGGATTTGATATTGTTTTTATATATGTCTTTCTTGTTGTTGCTGTTTTTGTATTAATTGTTTTATACACAATTGTTTTTTTTAATTGTCTTTATGTATGCAGTTGCCTTAACTGTTTTTGATATGTAATTTATTTATGTATATTGTAAAATTGCATCGAGATGCCTCATAGCAAGTGGCTCATAGATATATATTTTTGTTAACACTTTAGAAACGGACTTGGTGGCAGTTCAGTGGTTTTCATGCCCTGCAGACCTGTTGGACTACCACAGCATCCCCACGGATGCTCCTTATCCACCCAATTAGGGCAACGCAGAAAGGTCTGGGATCAGCACAAAACTTCAGTTTGCTGCTCTGAACCACCAGTGGAGCAGCATTTGCAGAGCATACATCTGCCACTCTAAAGTTCATAAACCATAATGTTATGCTGACAGTGTTTTGTTTGGGAAGCTGCTTGTGAGCAGGAAGCTGTACTATATACTAATGAATTCAGAAACATAGGCTTGCATACAGGAGAACTATACTTTGTTGTTGTGTTAGGCTCACATCCACTTTAGTTGTAATTTCTTCATTCCTTGGAGTTAACGGAATGTTGTGTAAATATATTTATTTACAGCTAAGTCACCCTTAGTACTGGAATCCTTCCATAGACCCAGTGCTATGAATGTGCCAGTCTCCCAATGGCAAGATTGTGCTGTGCAAGGCCAATGTGTTGTTTTACAGGTTTTGGGATGCTGTGGTCTAAACCACTGAGCCTCTTGGACTTGCCGATCAGAAGATCAGTGCTTCAAATCCATGTGCTCCCATTGCTGTGTCCCAGCTCCTACCAACCTAGCAGTTTGAAAGCACGCCAGTGCAAGTTGATGAATAGTAACCACTTCAGCGGGAAGGTAAATGGTGTTTCCATGCACTCTGGCTTCTGTCACGGTGTCCCGTTGCACCAGAAGTGGTTTAGTCCTGCTGGCCACATGACCCGGAAAGCTGTCTGTGGACAAACGCCGGCTCCCTTGGCCTGAAAGCGAAATGAGCGCTGCAATCCCATAGTTGCCTTTGACTGGACTTAACTGTCCAGGGGTCCTTTACAGATTTAGGGCTGGGTGAGCAGAGTCACTTTCCAAAACCTTGCATAGCACTCTGTGATCATATTCCCACCATATTGCTATAGCTAAAGCCCCAATTTAGCCTCATGCAACTATAACCTTGTGTTAACAGCATTAGGCAATCTAATGTATTGTTTTCTTCAAATGATTCAGATTAGATATTGTGGTAATATTATGAGAAACCTGAAGTTCAACAGAATCCATAGAATCACAGAACTGTAGAGTTGGAAAGGACTACAAGGTTCACCTAAGGCTAGGTCAACCCCCTGCAATGCAGGAATCTTTTGCCCAACATTGGACTTGGACCCACAGCTCTGAGTCTCATGCTCTGCTGCCTGAGCCATGTTAGTATAATTATTGTTCAACAGAAGTTAGATACAAGAAAATAAATGGCTTAACCTATGCCTGCTGTTTGAAAATGTGGCATACCTGCATAATTTAATGGGAATGCTAACACGCAGCAAAGAGATCACCATATTTATGGTATTCTTAATGTCCTTTTATAGCCTTTGCTATCAGTGATTGAAATTTGCAGATTAGACCTATAAGCAAAAGTGTGGGCTGGAATCAGTGTTCTGCATGTGTCTCTGTGCTAAGAGAGGTGCTAATCTGGTGTTAAGCATGTTATACAATACGGTTATCTTGGCAAATTTTAGACTCATATGATAGAGACCCACATCTGGGACCCATACACATCAGGCAGCCTACTGATATTTAGGACCTCAGACATACGTGCACAGAGATCGCAGTTTCAGATACTTGAAACACCTTCAATTCTAGCGAGACTAGAGCCTGTGATGGAAAATTACTGTACCAGCTGTTGCACATTACAAGAGAGCACAGCAAAGATTGTTTTGGTTTAGGCTTCACGGCTGTTGATGGCCTGTTGAAAAATGAGACAGAACATGCCCAGTCACTGGTCGAGAGAGTGGCCTTGCTTTCTGGTGTCATGCACAGCCTTTGCAGCAATAATAGAACTGAATCTCAAGGCGTTCCAATGCTACGAACTTGGCAAAAATGTTCTCTCCTTGTCAGAACAATAAAAGGAGATGCACACATGTGGTACAGCAATAAAACTGCTAGCACATTTGCAAAGCTAAGCAGGATCCGGGTGGTTTCAAATTGTGTGGAAGCCATGTTTTGAGATTCCTGCATTGCAAGAATTTGGACTAGATGACCCTTGGTGATCCAGTTCTATGATTATGGTCAGGACTGGATTTTGGTTTGATGAGGCCCATAGCTACTGAAGGTAATGGGGCCTTTTATGTGTCCAGCTGTCCTTTGTCAACAACAAATTGTTGCTGTTTTTTGTGCTATATGATAGTTTATGGACCTAATAGGTATCTAAAGCCATTTGCACATAACAAAATATGTATTTTGTCAAAGTAATTGTTGAACTGAAATACAAGAAGTATATTAATAGTGAAATAATTATTAAGCTCTAACTGTATGTAATAGGGACGTGGGTGGCGCTATGGGTTAAACTACAGAGCCTAGGTCCTGCCAGTCAGAAGGTCGGTGGTTCGAATCCCACAACGGGGTGAGCTCCCATTGCTCGGTCCCAGCTCCTGCCCACCTAGCAGTTCGAAAGCACGTCAAAGTGCAAGTAGATAAATAGGTACCGTTCTGGCAGGAAGGTAAACAGCATTTCCGTGTGCTGCTCTGGTTCACCAGAAGCAGCTTAGTCATGCTGGCCACATGACCCGGAAACTGTACGCCGGCTCCCTCGGCCAATAAAATGAGATGAGCACTGCAACCCCAGAGTCGGTCATGACTGGACCTAATGGTCAGAGGTCCCTTTACCCTTTACCTTTAACTGTATGTAGATTTTATTTTATTTGTTTTTTAACTTATATTTTGAAAATGTATATCCAGTTGTTGTTTTCCTTAAAAAAAATTGGGGCCCCCAAGAGAGTGGGGCCCTAAGCTATAGCTTAATTAGCTTATACGTAAATCCGGCACTGATTATGGTACAGAAAAGGGATGTGTCAACCAGTCAACTTTCTTGACTGTATTCCAGCCTTTTTACCATCTTAAGTAAGCTTAAGTTTCATTCAAGTTGTTGTTAAGCACATTTATTTCTATGCTGTATGTCATAAATATATTTAACCATTACGCTGAATCCGAAGCAAAATCTGCCAGGATTCCTTGCTCAGCCGGGCTCTTGAGCTGAGGCCAGTGTAAGATCCCCCCCAAAAAAATGTGTTCTGGGGGTGCAGTATGGGTGGGATCAGAGAGGAACTTGGTCTGCAATCCCAAACCTGTCAGCTCAGTCATGTGACCTGGGAACCTGGCATAGAATACTATTTTACAAGTTTGTTTTCCCTCTGCCAGTCTCAGGCAGAGCAGCAGCAGTAGCCTCACTGCTGAATGAGGTCTGTATCTACACCGGCTTCTTGTGTCTAGAATTGCTCAGTTTAAGTCATGTGCAGGAAGGAGTCAAGAGAAGTTAAGTTATATTATTCTGTATGCTTTTGCTTCATTGATTACAATTTAGCAGACTACAGGGGCATGCTGAAGAGAAGTCATACCATTTAACCAACTTTGTTAGTGGTTTGATTAGACTTTTTGGGGGCTACATTCGCATTGCCAGCTTTGTCAACAGCATGCTTTTTTATTCTCAAGTGCATCTTATCTCATTTGTTTTGCATCTCATCTCCCTGCTTCCAGTGTAATCCCATAGGCTCCACTAGATGTGCATGGAACCATCCATCTCAAAAGCTGTCATTTTCTTTACTATATTAGCTGTAGATTAATTGGATTGCATCCAACTGAGTCATACTCATCCTAATGTAAGTTGGACCTACTCTATGACTCATATCAATGTTATGTTTAGCAAATTTTGGTGTAAAATAACTTGAGCGTTATATGCTGAAAAGTAGTACATAAACTGTCAGAGAACTGCCATCAGTGCCGGAGGGAGAGAGCAAAAGCCAGAGGGATTCCAGAGAGTGTCCAGCGATCGGGAGAAGCAGCCCATCTTCTGGGGAAGAGAATCAGCGTAGCACCAGTGGAGAAGGGGGCAGATGGGGGAAGCGGCGAGTCGGTCCCATGACTCCTTGCCTGGGACCAGCGGGGAGAGTAGGGGTCCTCTGTTGCCCACGCCCTCCTTGCGCAGAAGGCTTTCGCGCAGAGGGAGTAGGAGGAGACTAGGCGTCAAAGAGCTTCTTTGCTGGAAGAAGTTTAAGAAACGCCCACTGACGGATTCTGCCAGCGATTGAGACAGCCACGGGTGAGTGGCTGTCCGGACAGAAAAGGTTCACTTTGGCAACCCACCCAGGCATTTGAACCCAGCCGGGAAGATAGACACCTGCTTACACACGAGCAACCCCTAGAACCATTACATAACCTGATATTAATTGAAAGGGATTAGCTTTGCCCTACTTGTGGTCAAAATTATTTGCTTATATAACTACCATGAAAACTTTTAATGTTGGTATCCTTGCAAATGCATTCCTTTTCCATGCACCCCTCTTATATCCTGAGTCTGTGGTGATGTTTTCTCTCTGTTTGGACCTGTCTTTGCAACCCACTGGAGTGTTCTGAGACAAACACCCATGTGGTTCTTCAATAATATAATAATATTTTTTATTTATACCCCGCCCTCTCCAGCCAAGGCCGGGCTCAGGGCTGCTAACAAGCAATAATAAATACAAGTTGAATGAATACAACTTTAAAACAAGATTAAAATACAACATTAAAATATTAAAATGCAGTCACATCACAGGAGGAGAAAGGAAAAAGAAAAAAGAAAGAGGGGGAGGGAATCAAATTGGCTCCAAGCCAAAGGCCAGGTGGAACAACTCTGTCTTACAGACCCTGCGGAAAGAGATCAGATCCCACAGGGCCCTGGTCTCATGAGACAGAGCGTTCCACCAGGCCGGAGCCAGTGTTGAAAAGGCCCTGGCTCTGGTTGAAGCCAATCTAACTTCCTTAGGGCCCGGGACCACTAGGGTGTTGCTATTTATGGACCTTGAGGCTCTCCGTGGGGCATACCGGGAGAGGCGGTCCCGTAGGTACGAGGGTCCTAGGCCGTGAAGGGAAGTTCAGAAGTTGTAGTTTTGATTTTCCCAAGAACTATTTCTAATGTTGTAAAATAAACAGGGCAATTTCCAGCTTTTAAGGAAATAATTCCGATTATTTCCAAGCCAATCAAATTCAGGACACTGGCAGCTTGCACCTCACTAATAAATATCCATGCACTTTAACTCATAATGCCAGTGTACTGATTCACTTCCACCTTTCCCCAACCCTCCTCTTGAAATAGTAAATGTTGCTGGGTGCATCTGAACTGCAGTTAGCTGGTAAAAGATATGATAAGATCTGTTCCATCAAACTTCCTTAATGTGACTGTTTTTGTTTTAAAAAAGATAACTGCTAGGGTCAGCTTGCAAATGTGCGTCACTTCCAAAACTAGTGAGGAGGAAATGAATACAATGAAAACCTTCTAGAGAAGGAACAGGGGAGGAACTCAGTAATGATCCTTGGTGTGAGAATAAGTGTTGTAAAATACGGATGCCCACATTTTAATCTGTGACATGCTGAGGGATGGGTAACTAAAATTCTGGTTCTATATTCAGTAAGGCTGTGGTCCAGGTAATTAAATCTCCAGCATCATTCAGTAAGATTTTGTTTATTGATTAGCACAGACTCCCTCCTGAATGTTGCTTCCTCCCAACATCGTTTGTCACTGTTTATTGCAGCATATCAATATGAATTGTCATCCTCCTGCTGTTCCACCCAAGTAAATATAATAAAACGTCAATCTTCAGAGCTTCTACTTCAGTTGAATATCAATCGTCAGATGCTGGAATCCACTTTTGTGCTGCAGTTATTGACCTAAACCTCAGTGACCAAACATATAAATGGTTATGGAGTGGTTTTCATGTCCTATTTCTGGAGTATGGAGTCTTTCAAAACCTGGCGTCTAGTTGTATGGTGCCATGGGGCGGGGGAAATGATTGTTTATCCTCAGAAGCTACATTTGCCAATTGCCTGCTGTGAAACTTTGCATAAAGGCAAGACAAAAATGGAATCTTTGCCAAGCCATGCCAAAAATTAGGCGAAGGACTGCTATTCTATAGTTTCAAATACTGGGGCACTTTTGAGAACTACAAATCTCTAACCTCACAGAAATCTCACCAACTTTTACATATGTGTAGTTACACAAACTGGACATCCACACAAGTTCATGGTTAGGGATTTATATTATACTTTCACTATAATAGCCTCCTCCAACCTGATACCCTGCAGATGTTTTAGACTACAGCTGCCGTCATCTCTGAACATTGACCGTGCTGACTGGGGTTTATGGGAGCTGTAGCCTGAGACATCGGGAGGGTGCCAGGTTCAGAAGGATGCACTCTATATCCACACACCCTTTTCCAAACATTTCAACTCCTCACATCTCACTCAACAGAGGTGCAAATATGCATCTCCCGAAATTTCACTCCCAGAACTCTTCACCAGTACGGAATCAAGGTGGTTAAGAGTTCAGGTTCTCAGCTTAAAGAGGCTCTCTCTCCTAAACTTTCTCCTAAACTCTCTCTCCTAAACTTTCATGTTTGGCAGGCAGGATTCATGAAGGTAGTGAGGAATGAAGGTCTGTCCTTGCCACTCTTAAAGCTTACTGGAAGTGCCAGAGTGCCTTTTAAGACAAAATACTTCAGAAGTGCCTTCACTTCCTGGGTTATGGAGATGGAATACAATCTACAGACTGACTTCCAGAATTCAGCAGACCAGAATGCAGATAAGTTAAAATGTGAGCATATGTAATTAGGAAACAGTGTCCAGAACAAAGTGTCGTCTATGCAGAATATTCAGAGTTCTAATATTTAATTCCAAAATAACTTATTTTCCCGCATGACGGCTGTGAGAATGACTTTTAGATATTTAGAATGGCTTTTATTATCTCTGTCATCTCATTCCCTCTCTCTTTGTCATTTCGGTCATTCTCCTTTTTAAACAGTCCCCAACTGTCCTTCTCAATGGACACTTGCCACTTGCCATTCATTCTCTTCCCACCAAACATTATATCCTACTCTACGGCTGTCCAACATTCTTTCACTCATAACTCGGTTGCAGCCTTCTTTGCAGAATAATCACACATTCATAAATTTTATATTCATTTCAACAGTGACAACTAATTTCAGCAAATTAGTGTGTATGTTGTGTGTGGTGAAACTGAGCTCACAAAAATGGCATTTCTCCCTGTACAATATTTGCATTAGGTTGTTGTCACACCTTGGCAGTTGTCACACCTTGACAGCCAAGGTAAACAAAATGCCTAAAAATACAAAACAAGCGAAATAACTTTTTTTCTGGTCCCAAAGAAAATGAAGCAAGAAAAGCCACAGCTGAACTGTGGAATGGCAGCATTGTTGATAACCCAACTGCTGAATCCATTTTGGGAAAGGGTTAATGGTAGCATGGCAGACACAAAACCCTTGTCATTTATACGTGCATCAAAAAAGCAAGCTAAGTTTGAAACTACTATGCCATATACATTTCCAACAGGGATTTCTGTTCCGCATGACCTTCTGTTTACAGAATTTTCTTTTATGACACTTGGAATCAATCTTGCCATGTTTTCCCAGTGCATGTGTATTCACTACATCATTTGTCATGTATCTTGTGTCCTAGAGCTATAGCCACTGGCAACAGAAAATGTCAACATCTGTGAGAGAGAAATACAGACAGAAGTTGTGAAATATGTGGTAATGCTTTTAATATATTACATGGATGTAGAGGACACATTTATTAAAAGGTTTAACTTAATTTCACCAAAAGTGATTTCACTAAAACAAAGCAGAACCTTCTTTGGTTCCAGGGATTTTGTTCTGGAGATCTCACACTCCAACTTTGAATGTGCTTGGAGCAATCACTATTTTGCTTAACTCTGCTACGAGAGAGTCAAAGAATCTCTCTTCCAAACCCCTCTCTCTCCAACTGCCTTGCCCTTGTAAACAGGAATAGCTGAAGCAAATGGGTGGGCTTTCATATTATATACTTTATGAAACACTGTTCCAGTGCTACTTGTGAGAAACTGGAAGTGGCACTGAGGGAGAAAGTTAGAATAAAAGATCTACCTCTGCAGGAATTTTCTCATGTTAACCTGGGAATTTGGATGCCCTTAGTTTGAAAGCAATTATTATATAGTATCTAAACCATATTATCTGAGTCACCACTTACTGTTGGAAAAGCATGTTTAGCCTTAAGACCACCCTAGTCCTGTTTGGCTGGATAAATAAATTTATCTGATTCCTATTCATAGGGGAATGGAACAAAACTCGCATAATGCCCTTTGACTTTACTATTCTGTTAGCTGATGATAAGAGCAGGGACTGATATACAAATGTTTAATGTTTTCCTTGTATTGGAAAGATCGCTCCAACTTATGGAGTCCTTGAAATAGTTTTTTCTGTATACAAGCAGAGCCTATTGGAAGGAAACAAAGTCCTCAAAAAAGGCAGCAGAACGGCTAATATTTCAGATTCTGAAAGAGTAACTGCACCCCCATGATGTTTCCATTTTAACAAACCTCAGCTACAAGTTCTCAGCTATCTGTCTAAATTTGAACTTGCAACATATTGCTTTTCTTATTCCCCAACCTCCGCTGAAAACTGTTGCCTTCCAAACACATGGTAGAAAGATATTCTGCTAACAAGGCAAAACGAAATTATTTGGTCAAATCTCTAACCTAACCCACCCACCCCCTGCTCTTTTTGCCATAGTCAAGACACCCAACCGTACCCCAATACTTTCATTTCTCCATATTTACCATGTCTGTGTTTCACTATGTCTCTTTCATTTAACCCTGTAGAGGACTATGTAATCTACAAGACAGACACTTCTTATGTCCCTTATTGCTATGTTTGAGTTATTACCATGCCAATAAGAATTCTCTCCTTAGCAACGTGTTCTCCTCTGGGCTAAAGATGCTTCTTAATGCTTGTAGACTTATTGGTTGGTAGGAAAGTAGGATTTTGCAGAGTGCAGAGTTTACCCCAAGAATGAGTGAAAAGGAGAGGTAGGGAGAGATGGGTGATGGACACTGGAGTCCCCCCTTCCCCATCCACAAGGTCCTGTTTAGGTGGCCTGCAGTATCAGTGAGGTGATCACAAACTGGCTTTTCTGAAATACTTTTTAACTTCTCAGTCAGATTTGGATTAATTGCTGCCAGATAACATTCCATGCAGTGTCTCAGTCCTGTCTTTCACCTGAGTAAATTCAGGTTCCAAAAAAACAAAAAAAAGAAAAACAAAAAAAAATCACAGTCTTGAATATTATTTTTAGCAGGAATAAATAGTATCTTTTGAGCCTTTTCTGTGCAAACTGATTCCCACAACTAGTCCTACCACTTTTGTCAGAAAAAAGCAGCTTTACTTTCTCTCACTGACCTTTATAATACTGAAAGTCTGCTTGGGAAGAATCATGGCCACAGGGTTATCTGAACCTAGAGCCTTTGGCATGTTATGAAAGGATGCAAGCGTGATAAGCAAGCCCTTGGCACACCTTCACTGATGGACCCCTGAGGAGGGTTGTCACTTAATGGTTACTTGTTTCAGTCAAAGGCTCTTTACAAAAATAGTTAAGAGCTTTCTCAAAATTCACACTTAAAAACTGCCTCTGAATAGACGAATTCCTCATGGAATGGCTAGTGGTTTTACAATACCTGTGGATCCTTCTAGGAAACACTTTCTAGAATTGCTGCATCCCAATGTCCCAGAGAAACAATCTGGGTTGCCCTGCCTAGCTAACCCTTCATTCAGCCCTAAGCAGGCTCTGAAGTGATCCCTAACTAGATGTTTTCCAAGCCTTATCTAAACCTAACTGACAGACAAACCCTATCTGACCTCTCACAGATAGTCAAGAGCTACCTGATAAACTGTCTGGTTCTAGCTTTTGACTCCCAACTCCCTCCAATTGGATAAACTTCCGCCCAGCCCTGGTTGCTTTCTGGGTCAACAGGAGGCTGACCCAGGTCTCTCTGATGCACTTGGTATGTATTAATGACAGGATAAGGATTGGGACATAGACACGTGTCATATCCTGGTTCTATTGTCTCACGTGTCAAATCTTCCAAGTTTAGAAAGCAGAAGTAACCTCAATGTGTTCTAGTTCCTCTTCACTATTCAATATCTCTCGGTAGAAAATGAAGCTCATATGAAAGATCCCAGCAGTATGTCATCCTTCAAATCCTTCACTTTTTCAGCTTAATAACCAACCTTCTTTATTTTGTTCTACAACAAAATATCCCATGCTTCTAATGCATTCGCACGCAGAGCTGCGATAAAAATACAATAAAAACACCACAATCACAATAAAAACACCAGTATAAAAAAAACACAACAGAATAAAACCAGTCTCATTGGACAGGAAAACAGGCTCAGGATATAAGAAGCAGAAGTCTGATGGCACAGAAAGAAGGCACCAAAGCAGGTCTGGTCTGATCAGTACCTGGATGGGTGACCAGCTTGGAATCACATGGGCACTACTTTCCTTTCTATGGTGGAAGAAAAGTAGGATAAGGATCTAAGTTCTCATAGCGACCAGCCACATGCCTATGAGTGGCCTGTAAACAGGACCCAAGCACAAGAGCACTCTGTTCTCCTGAGGTTTCCAGCAAGTGATATTCCAATCAATGCTGCCACCAACCATGAAGGCAAAGGATAGCCAAATTGGCTACTAGCCATTGGTAGCATTTACTTCAATCAATTTGTCTAATCTTTTTTTTAAAAAAAGCAGTTCCAGATGATGAACACTGTTGCCAAATTCTATCGTTTAAATACAGTGGTACAGTATTTAAGAACTTAATTCGTTCTGGAGGTCCGTTCTTAACCTGAAACTGTTCTTAACCTGAAGCACCACTTTAGCTAATGGGGCCTCCCGCTGCCACCGCACGATTTCTGTTCTCATCCTGAAGCAAAGTTCTTAACCCGAGGTACTATTTCTGGGTTAGCGGAGTCTGTAACCTGAAGCGCCTGTAACCTGAAGCGCCTGTAACCTGAGGTACCACTGTACCTCGGTTTTTGAACAGCTTAGTTCCCAAACAACTTGGAACCTGAACACTGCAAACCCGGAAGTAGGTGTTCTGGTTTTCGAACTTTGCCTCAGAAGCTGAACGTGCTCCTGAGCTTTCATGTTCACTGTTGCACAGCAAATTTGAGTCCCTCGCATAGTAATTAAGGCTTTCCCCCCTCTTGTTCTACCCTTGCGCAGCAAATTTAAGTCTTCCTGCCCATCGTAATTAACGTTTTTTTATTCTGTTTGTATCCTTGAGATGCTAATTTAAGTCTCTTCCCCCCCCCCCCATAATTAAACTCTTTTGTTTCTGATTGCAATGTTCTGAAGTGATATTTGGTGCTTTTGTTTTTGCTATTTTTTGCGTTTTTGTTTGTGTGGCTTTCCCATTTTTGTGACTCTGGCTTGTTTTTCGTTTTATGATTGATTGATTGATTGATTGATTGATTGTGTGACTGCAGAAATAGATAAAAGCCCCCATCCAAACAGTGACTATCGTCTACAATACTGTCTTCATTATTTTATAGTACAGAACATTGATTATTGCTTTCATTTTATGGATCAATGGTGTTGTTAGATAGTAAAATTCATGTTAAACTGCTGCTTTAGGGGGTTGTTTTTAAAAGTCTGGAATGGATTAATCTGTTTGCATTACTTTTTATGGGAAAGCATGCCTTGGTTTTGGAATACTTTGGTTTTGGAACAGACTTCCAGAACCGATTAAGTTTGAGAACCAATGTATCACTGTATACACTATGTGAAGAAGTACTTTCTTATAAATGCAACAAAATGAATGACAGGGCTCACTGAGCCTCATCTGGTTGGACCACAAAAGTTTGTCAAAGTGGCAATGGAGGGAATCCAATGAACCCATAATCTGGAGGAAGCCCTTCCCCTCATCCCAAGCCAACCATCCCATCTGGTGGGACACAGAAAAGGGCCTCTCCACCAGATTTTAGGGAGCAGCAGGTTGCCACAGGAAGTTAAATATTTAATCTTCAGTTTTATACAGATATATTTTTCTCCCGCCAGTTACATATTGATACAATATATTCAGAGCAGATGGGGAGGGAGGGATCTGTCAATGTAAGCTTCAGCATGCGATTGTCCAAAGGAAAGCTTTCAAAAAGTTGTTCTTAGAATTCCTAATTGGATAGGGTATATTGATTGACAGTAGCTCATAGAGGTGAAATGAAGGAGACACCTCAAAATGAGATATATCTATATGGAAAGCGGGATTCAATCTGCCCTAATAAGCATTGAATTATGCACTGGGCATTGAATTTATTTAACTTTTTCAGAGCCTAATTTGGACATACAGTTCAGTAGAGTAACTTATGAATTCAGTATGGTTTATTTCATCAATATTAAAAGAAAAGGGAGGAAAGGCAAATTAAGACAGTGCTGTCCCACTAATATGTGAGGGTGATTTATTTATTTTTTTAATGTCACAAATGATCTCTCACATATGGGAAAAGCACTGCTTATATTTCTTACAGAAAAATGAGCACGGGTCCAGGATCAATTTTCAAATTTAATTCAGAAAACAATTACGACAGAAACATATGTTAACATTATCCAGATTTTTGCTAAGCCACGGGTATCTGCACCACACCTTTCCCTCTCCCAAAGTAATAAAGATCTGCCGCTCTCTTCTATGTAACAGCTAGCTTGTGCTTCCTTTCAGGGATTATCTGCATCAGGTTCTCATCTGGGCTGAGAAGATAACTCATTTCCCCTTCAGAATGTACATCGCTCCTCTGGGGAAATTTATGTATCCCTAGCTTAGATGTGGAGAAGAGTAGCACCAGTTGCTTCTCCATATCTGATGCAGCCACATCTTGTTCCTGTTTCTGCATGTCATGTGTTGAACCCAACATACGTCAACTGTACTGAGTTACCTTGCTCCCACAAGTGGCAGTCGCTGAAGGAGAGAGAGTAGAGATGAGAAACTCACAATGAGATAGCATGCCATACGTTAACTCAGCATGTCATACGTTAACAGAAGGAGGAGGCATGAAGCTGCCCAGCCCTTAGTACCAGCACCATTTGAGCCTTACTACAGACACTCAAACTCTATTCCACCTTTTTGGCATTTCACTTCTTGGCAAACCCTTCTGGCAGTCAGTTTCCCCCACAGATCTTATTGCAAAGTTCATGTAGGAATTCTACTGATGTCCTTCCACCTTCAATTATGCCAGCTCGTTCTTTTTATATTAGACTATTCAGTTGAGTGCCTTTTTCAGCATTTTGGTATCCTAGATCTCATCTCGATGCTTCCATTAAGTATCTGTACCAGGGTGGCCTAATTATCTTCATTGGACAAAATATAAAGCTATGTAAAATACCCTTTCAGTCTTTTTAATTTGCTTCTCCTCCTATTCTCAATGATTGTTTCCCCCCCAATCATAGATCTTCTTGGCTGGAGAGGTTAGATCTCTGAACCTCATGGCAATTCCTTCTTCCTTAGATGCTTTGTCATTGCTGGGTGTGCAATTTAGCATTTAACTACACATGGGCAGTGGGAAGGGAAATTGTCAAAGTTAAATGGACATTTTCCCCAAACCCTTCTTATTACTCCTGTTCCCAGGTGTACTTCTTCATTATAAGACCAGTTGGAGCAATGGCAAGTTTTCAATTCTTTTACATTCACATCATTACCGAAACTATTTTCATATTTGTTTCTCTACCTAAATCCTTATGCTTTCTTTGCAGTCTCATTGTATTCATTTCTGATAATGTTTCACCATCCTTTGACATCACATTTCTCTAAATGGTTGCTTAGAATCTGGTTGAACACTTGCAGGGTTTCCCAGTCTTTCATTGGGTTCTGAATCTGATTACATTTCCCCTCCTTTTCCAGCCACTTTTACATCTTTCGTTTTTCTCCAATGAGGCCAGTGTCATCTGTTGATCTCATCCAAACACTGCCACAATGAAATCTGTATGATGCTGCAATTGATTCCTCGTCTTATTAATAAAAAGAAAGTTAATCACATTTCTAGCTCTGCACTGTGGGAAAATCCAGAAAATTGTCTCCATGCATTTGTTTGCATAAAAATGTATTTGCAACAACTAAATTAATTTTTGCACCAAAAAGTGAGGAGCTTTTAATCTTTCTCACTTTCTTGCTAAAAAAGCATCCCAAAATACATGCAGAGCGATACCGTATATTAAGAAACCTTTGTTAAAATGAGAATTAGTTTGATAGTTTTTTCAAAACTTGAAGGCAGTACGTTCTTACATATACCTGAAATCAAAGCTCCAGCAATCTTGTTTAGCAATGAAATTCTGAAATGAAGTAGGTGGAAAAGCTTTAAATGAGGTTAGCACCAGACTGAAGAAACAATACACTGTTGGGAAAGAACTCTAGTTAAAGATATGCTATAGTCACATATGGCTCTTAGACCTACGGAATATAATTATAAAGAGAATCTTGCCTCTGTCCTTCAGGCAGGACAAGCACAAATATCAGAGTTTATTAGGTTTAAAGTCTAGGATTTGGACAAAGTAGAGGGATTACTCATCACAAGGATATTTGCCCAAAATCCTCTGGGGCAATGCTGCTCCTGACTATAAGTCTGGGGGTTTAAGAGAATTGTAAAGGATAGTTATAAACACTGCAACTGTCTTAGGTAACTGTTATAATCTCAAGAAACAATAAATGTTGAGGTAGAAGGAGATTTGAAAGAATCTCATTACAAATCCAGACCTGGTACATCCAATATTAGAATCCCTTCATTATATTATCCAGCTTATTTAGTTGCCATAAATGGCAAGAAGAAATACAGAAATATTTAACAATAAATTAGCAGCATTTCCTTTTTTAAAAAAGCATGACTACTTGAGCTCAGTGCAATATTTAATAAAACTACTGCAACACTGAAGCTTCAATATGCTATAAAATATACTTTAGACAAAAACATATTAAAATAAACAATATGCCTGCAGTGATAAATACTTGGGGAATTTCATAAGTGCCAGTATATGGGCATTTCTATCTAATCTAGTCTAGTCTAAGCAGATATATATAATATTTGATGTCTTTCTTTATATAAACCTCTGTTGATTAATTCTTTCACTTATCTCATGCAATTTCCTAGCCATACTATTTCAAACTATTTTACTGTTATTGGTTTTGTGACCTGGATGTGGATTTTTAATTTTTGTTGCTCCTTTCCAAGTATGTCATCAAACTGCAATGTTTGTTGCCTGATATTATGCTGGGTAAAATATCCATCATTTTAGGAACCAAGATCTTTCAGCCTCTTCTCTTTCCATTTTCTTGGAAGACTTGTGATTATGTTCAGGGAAAATACAAAGAAAGTGCTTCAATACAGCATTCCTCTGTCAGTTTCATTCCTGCAATGTCTTGATGGTTATTAGAAGAATGGCACAATCCTAGCACAGGATTTGCTGGGATGAGCAGTTTAAGATCTCTGGTCTAGATGGAGCTCTGGTCTAGATGGCTGATTGCAGCTCAGCTGGGACACAGTCATTTAAATTGAAGTTGGTTGAGCTGAGGCCCGTGTAAGTCCTCAAAAACGGGTGCGGTGGGAATAGAACTGGAGTGGAAGCTCTTAGGCTAGATTCTAAGCCCATTCATCTCTGCCTTCTAGGGCTGGGGATCTCCCTACCCATAGTAACAATGCCTTGTTTGGATTCAACCTCAGCTTGTTGCCCACATGGTGTCCTCTTTTCATCACAGGCTCTCTTGCTTGCCAATGTTTTTTGCAAGAACTGGTAAGAACTTGGGACATAGAATATCCTCTCCTCTTCTGAAGTACTGAAATTTTAAGATCCAGATTTCCTACCAAGAAATGTTTAAGAACTACTGTTGTTTATCCTAGGCTATATGTTTTGATATGTATGTGTTGTTGAAAATATGTTTGTTAATAAAAACAGAAAGATTATTTTGTGTCTTAATTATTGCATACTAAATCAGCATTGGACCCACAACCATTTTCATTGTATGCTTTGTTGAAACATATTAATCAACCACTGGCAAATTGGAAGCCCAAGGCTTCTTAACAACTGGCACTACTGATAACACTGACAAAGTAAAAAATTGTCCAGTAGCACCTTAGAGACCAACTAAGTTTGTTCTGGGTATAAGCTTTTGTGTGCATGGACAATTTTTTAATTTAGTTTGACTGCGTCAGACCAACACAGCTACCTACCTGAACTGACAAAGTAGAAATTCATGACAAGATGGCACTTTCCAATATCAAATTCCCTGCTGAATCTATGTCTGCATTGCTGGGTGTGCGATTTAGCATTTAACTACACAGGGGCAGTGGGAAGGAAAATTGTCAAAGTTAAATGGACATTTGTACAAACATTCTGAGACAACATACCATTTGGACTTTGCTGGTCTCCATGAACCCATTTCTCCAGCTGGCCTAAGTAGGGATTAGCACAGTCCTCATACTCTACTGGCATCCGTCTGGAAGAACTATTCTTCAACATGTTCTTCACAGTGACACATTCTGACAATTATTTTTTAAATCTGCATATGCACAATACCTTTAAAACGCCTTCAAAGTACAGTCTTTCCCTCAAAAAAATCTGGAAACAGCAATTTACAATTTTCTAGCAACCCTTAACAAGCTAAAGTGCCCAGAATTATTTGATGGGGGGAAGGTGCTTTGAGTGTGCAAATAATTTCCAGTGTCCCTCTATGGCAAAGTGGTACATTATTCTTTGTACTTTGTGTATTTCACAATGATTTGCATTATTCATCTCACCCAGTGATCCTGCTGTGCTTCTGTTGTGTTTCATTGATGAAAAGTGGTCTCAGCTGTATCCTGTTAGAATGAGCCCCAGCGTCCCACTAGGAAGATGGAAGATGCTAGCAAATGATTGTTTACTGGATCTGCTGAAACTGTTCTCCACTGAGTTTCTCCTGTCATTTAAAAACAAAAAAGAATTGGATAAACTCATAAAGGATTATAATGGCTAGTGGCCATGATATGGAACCTCTAAATTCAGAGACAATGTAATGTAATTGCCAGAGGTTGGTTACAAACAACAAAAGACAACTATCTGGTATTATCCACTGCAGTTTCTTGCTGACATTGCTAAAGACAGAATTAACAGAATTATGGATTGGGTGGCCTGCTATGAAGTTGCATTACAGAGTGTGAACTAATATAGCAGTTCTTAGGTTTCACTGTTCTTCATATTCCTAAGACTGCCTCTTGATTTCTCAGTCTATCCACTCTTATCTGTACATATACGGATATGATTATAATGCCAACTAGGATTTCCTCTTGTGCCTACAAACTGACCTTGTCTTCAGGTCCTAGATGCTCCATCATCTCATTGGGAGAGTTCCATCTTCCGACAAAGACAGTAACAGCAGTACAGTATCCTAGCAGCGCATCTGGCAAAGGACTGGTAGCAACTCAGCTGTAATATTGCCTTAGCTGTACAGCCTGAGCTGCACAACTGCAATATGGAAATAATAAATGTCCCAACTTACCAAGTTGTTGGAAATAATGTACTACCGAGACAGTATATAAGAGATGATTTGAGCACTTTAGGAAAATAACTACGTGAATAGTGATTCATACTATTACTAGATAAATGGTAGTCTTTATGATGGCTGGGGGGAAAGAGGTAGCAGAGGGAAAGCCCTGTGGACTGCAACATGCAATCTCCATGTGTTCTGCACATAGAGCAACTTGTAGGCCTCCCCATAAAGTCCCTGTTATTACACTGAGCCTCCCACTGTTTAAAGTGAGGGCTGCATTTTTCCACACTGCAACATCATCCCTTAGTGTGGTGTGTTATTTTTACCATACAATCAGCTGCATAGGAGAAAGGAAAGGACACTACTGGAATTGTCCAGCAGATTTTGTTCCCTTTCAACTGCCTGTTTGCTTGGTTCCATAGAATTAAATGGGAACCCAGAAAACTGAGCCAGCTCTTAGCCTACTCCTTTATCTACATAGGTAAAGGTAAAGGGGCCCCTGACCATTAGGTCCAGTCATGACCGACTCTGGGGTTGTGGTGCTCATTTCGCTTTATTGGCCGAGGGAGCCGGCGTACAGCTTCCAGGTCACGTGGCCAGCATGACTAAGCCACTTCTGGCGAACCAGAGAAGCGCACGGAAACACCATTTACCTTCCTGCCAGAGCGGTACCTATTTATCTACTTGCACTTTGATGTGCTTTCGAACTGCTAGGTTGGTAGGAGCAGGGACCGAGGAACGGGAGCTCACCCCGTCGTGGGGATTCGAACCGCCGACCTTCTGATCAGCAAGTCCTAGACCCTGTGTTTTAACCCACAGCGCCACCCGTGTCCCTTTATCTACATATCCTCATCAAATTCCGAGTGAGACTGAATCCTAGCAACTAGTTTTTGTATATGTTCACCTCAAGTCAGCTCTAGCATGTACAACAAGTATGACTTTGAATGACAGTTTCTGGGAATCATAAGTGGGGAGAGTAGTGTTGCGCTCAGGTCTTGCTTCTGGGTTTCCCAGGAGATGCGGCTGGTTGGCCACTTAGGATGGGCTACTGGCCTGATCCAACAGGCTCTTATTATGCTTTTATGCATGTTACAACTAGTGGATCCTCTTATCAAAAGGCACATACAATAGGAAGTGGGTAAATGTCATGACATGGGTTTAAATCAGAATCACATCTAGAACTACAGCTCAAGCAGAGGCAAGCTTCCATGCACTTTTGTTAGAGAACCACTCACTATTAGAAGCAGTTGATGGTGACGCCTTTTCATATTAACCACATTCCTCTTTCTACCTTTGCAGCTTTAATCTAACATTTTTACTTCAGTGCTTCCAAAATGGATAGGAAGCAGTGAATTTTGATGATGCAGTACTCTTGCGAAAGTAATGAGGTTGGTCTGAGTTAAGCAGTGGTAGATATAGCATGTGACAGAAACTGAATAGTAGTATTTATTAACCCATCCATCTTCAAGCTAATCCAGGGTGAAAAGCCCCTTCATTACTCCTTGTACTTCATTGAGAAAAGGCTTGGCTGTAACCCTGCCACACTTGACGCACAGTAATTTGGCAAGGGCATGACACTATTAGACTACATTCTTTGCAGAATGAGTGCTAAGGAAAAACTTGGCAAGTACTGTCATTCCCCAGAGCATGAGACAAGTATTTCTCCTCTGCTCATGCCCAATGTAGCTTGCTCACAGATTCTGAAAAAGCTCTGTAGCTATAAGCAATTAAGCAGGCTAGACTGGAGGGATGGAGTGGCAAAATTAGTAAACAGAGTGGACATTGCAGTCTCAGCTATATCCACTCACTGAGTTCCCTAGGACTGTCATCAAGGTTGATGCTTACAGGATTGCAGCGAAGAGGGAGAAATCTCATTTCGTGACTAAATATATAAGAGGGAGAAATCTGCACCTCACAACTGAACACATTTAGCACCATCCAGAGATAGTTAAGCATCTTTATTATTTCAATGGGTCTGGTTATGCTTTGAACTGTGTGCTTAAGGATCGCTGATAAAGAACCATAGATGATTTATTACTTTTTACAATCTTTTGCAGCCTGGAACTGGACAGTATGTGGCTTGAGTGTACGCCTGTTGCTTTGCCACACTCCCTTGTGGTCCTCAGACAGAGGTCCTCAGTTGGAGTTGCTGCTTGAAGACATCAGGAAAAACCTGATTAGGCTGCCTAAATATTTCTGGTACCATAGACACCACATTATTTCTTTTCCTAATACTGCATTTTAATGAGATTGTATTGTGTAGTTCTTTTGTAAAGTGGGCTGTAAAGTTGTCCAGATAAATAGATGTACAAATAATTATGCCTACACCTATTTCTTTCTCCCTTAACTTCTATTTTCTACTTACATTATCAGCAGCATTTAATGTACTGTACACATGTATTTATAAAACCATATACAAATAATTGGGGGGGGGGAGAATTGGGTACAACCCAGCCAGACTTCAGCACATTCCAGTCCCATGACATCAGTGGAAGAGTTAAGCACATGCATAAATCTGTTCTACTGAAGTTAATTGATTGAAAAGTACTGGACCTGGTCTAGGTTATGTCCATTATAAATGTATTAACACGGTAATCAGGGGTCCATAGATTTGAGCAGGTATTCACATAGACAAGCAAAATTTGTGGTTGGTCACCAGGCCCCTACCAACAAGGTCTTTTCTCTAAAGTCATGCTGAGTTCTGGAGGCACTCTGAACACCACAAAAGTGTAGTGCAACATCAAGGACAATCATTCAACCACCACACTAACTGCAAACGCTGGAGGAAAGCTAGGACACGTGCTGAACTTCTGAAATGCCAAAAGTGCGTGACGGTGTCCTCCTCCACTCATTTTGCATAATCCTCTGGTTTAAACATGCATAGTGAAGAGTCAACCAAGCTGATGAATATCAGATTGGATTGTGTTTGCAGCGATACCAAACTCCTTACTGGAGAGACTGTCATGTTCATAGAACTGAACGCCTTCTCGCAGTCTGCTGTTTACGTGATCCAAGTATTAAAAGCTGCTTCAACTGGCTGAAAATTCTTTGGTATTTTGTCACAGTTCATTCTCAGCCTATATCCTTGAAAAAGAATCTGTAATGAAATGCCCACTAAAAAAAATTATTGCTTTAGCCAACCCACAAATCTGTTTCTCCCCAATACACAGGTCACTTTCTGTAGACCAATTCTCCATGCTGGCCTTCAGGATAAATATTTTCAAGGCAGCTTACATATTAAAAATAAAACAAATATAATGAGATAATAACAAAATATGAAACAGCAGACAAAATCTGGCACTTCTACATCCTCATAGTTGAAGCTTTTTTTGCCTGTCACCAAAGTGGTAGCAAAGTAAGCAGCTAAGCAGGATACCCCTCCCAGGGGACAGAATTCCATAAACTGAGAAGACCCCCGTATCCTGTTGTCACATTCTTATCTTGTGACGGTGAGGGCACCTTGAGAGGACCTTGAATGGGGATCTCAGCAAAAAGTCAAGCTAATGTGAAGACAAGAGGTCCTTTAAGCACCCCAATTCCAAGCCATGCAAGACTGTAAAAAGTAAGGACCAGCCCTTTGAATTGTAGTACAAAGCTGATCAGTAACCAACAAAGATGTTTAAGGATTGGTGAGATATAGTGCAACAATTGGTGCCGATCAAACACTTTACAGTTGTATTTTGAAGTATTATTATTAGTAGTAGTAGTAGTATTATTAAATTTATATACATCTTACTTGCAAAAAAATGGCTTCTAAGCAAAATGTAAAACTAATTATAAAAATATGACCACACATAACAAAAATAAATAATAAAACAGTTTGTCCAAACATTAAAAGTATCTGTAATTAAAATAAAAAAATTCCTTCCAGTAGCACCTTAAAGACCAACTAAGTTAGTTCTTGGTATGAGCTTTCGTGTGCATGCACACTTCTTCAGATACACAGATGCACACGATGCACACGAAAGCTCATACCAAGAACTAACTTAGTTGGTCTTTAAGGTGCTACTGGAAGGAATTTTTTTATTTTGACTATGGCAGACCAACACGGCTACCTATCTGTAACTGTAATTAAAATGTTGAATAAAACAAGCCTACCTCAAGTTTCCTAATTGTCTTCAAAGAATCCCCATATACAACATTGTGAGTACTCTAACCTGGATAAGACCTGTGACTAGACTATATTCTTCCAGGAGGGATCACAGTCTTGGTTGGTGATCCACTTTGAGCCACTGACAACATTTGGGTCTAGTTTGACCTAGAAACACCCAGCAGCAGCTGTTGAGGGTGGGTGTTGTGCACCTGGCCTCCTAAATAAAATGACTATAAACAGAAACCTGAAATCATATTCTGTTATTATGAAATGGTTCTGAGCTGTAACTTTCTAAGTGACAAATAGTTTTCGACTGCATGCCATTCATCTTCAGGAGAAAATTAATCTAAAAGTGAAGGGATGTTGAACATCCATGACACCACCTTCTTCTGAATACATTATCATTGATCTTAAATCCTGTTTAATACTTCAGGTGTTATATCCTGTACATCTGGATGCAAAATATCTGACAAACTGGAAGCTTCAAGCTCAGTTCTGGGTTCTGCCTTGTCTGTCATTAAACAGGAGAAGGAAGCTATTTGCTAAAGCTCTTGGGATGCTTGGAGTTGGCAATGGGCTTCTCAATTAAATCTACTTACAAGCTGCACTTGTGCTATTTTGAGACTTCTTCCCCTCCCTATCTTTCTCTCTGCATATCACTGCCATAACTAGGTATCTTGGCGCCCAGACCAAGCAACATAACCCAAATTTTATTATGTGAAAAATTAACTGCAGCTAAAATAAAATGATAAAACAAGGATAACAATCAATTGCAGACCATTTAAGAACACAGAACAGTATCGATAGAATAAACTATAAAATTGAAAATGAAACAAAAAATACAGATTATACTTATTACAGAGATTATAAACAGAAGACTAGAAAAAATCCAAATCAGAATGACCTCATCCTTATAATGTAACCCTCTGAACTTTTATTGCAGCAAAATTGCTAATTTCTTGGTTTGAATTTATTCATTTTGTAATTTTGCTATATCGATAATCTCTCTTGTCCAAGAGAAGTTATCAAATAGTTTTTAATTAATTTTAACTTGCTAAAGCTTCTTGCATAGGATGCTACAGTAATGTTTGCTCAATTGCTGGCAAATTGACTTTAAACAGTATTATTTTTGTTGCAACTGTATTTATTCTTTTAAATAATGTACACATATCTTATCCATGGGTTGACCTGCCTATCCGCCCACTTGGCTGAATCTCCCATCTGCTTCCATCTCCTCCTTGCCCTCTGACACTGCTGTGATGGCCCAACAACTCTGAGAGTCCAGATGGAAATCATGCTGTACAGGCAATCCTCATTATGTGCGGAAGTTCCATTTTGGACCCCAACACATCAGCAGAACACATGTCAGCCTCTCTGCCCTGGCCTGCCCCTTTTCATTATGTCTTTATAACGTTTTGACGCTACTTCCAGGTTTGACACCATGTGCCTGTGCAAGATCGTGCATCATTCAGATGCTCTTAAATCGGTTGTGGCCTGTAGTTTGAAGTCCCCTATCTGTGGCCAAATGAACTCCAGTGTGCTGACAGTATTACGTTTTTATTAGAGAGTGAAGATAGGGAAATAGATACCTTAAGGCTCCACTCTCCCCAGTTCTGGTCCTGCTGCATATCAGTGAACATTCACTGAGTATTAGGTGTTCCACCATGGCTGACTCTGTAACCCAACTATACCAAGTATATTTGGTCAGATAACTAGCTCTAAAATGCTCTGTTCTCAGGAGTGGATACCAAGGGGGAAACCAGCCGTTTCTAATTAGTTACAGGTTCCTTCTGGATTCTTGCCAGAAGAGCCAATCCTTTAGTTGACACTTATTCAAGGTCAAAGCAGAGCTCTGTTCTGGAAAATAATAATAGTCTAAAGCATCTTGAGAAGCTGCTTTCCAGAGTTGGTTATCACCCAATTCCATATAGCACAGTGCAGAGAAACACTTGATTGGCATAGTAGCAATTATTTTATTATACTGTAACTGAGCACTGCCCACCCTTGCCTTAATTGTTGGCCTCTCGGATTCTGTATAAAGAGGAGCTGCTGATATTCCTGAAGGTAGAGAGCATAGCTTCTGGGAAAAAATATTTCCCATGCTTTCCAAAACTTTAATTGAATCAGAACACCAGATTTCAATGCTTAGAGCATTTGAATAAGCACTTTACTATGAAATGGCTTTAGGACAGGTTCAGTTAGCTGTTCTTCCTTATTGTACTGGAACTTCATCAATGCTCCAAGGGTTTTCTGTGCTTTGACTTTCACTGCCAAGAGAGGGTTTTGTGAAAGAGTACACCCAGATATCCAAATGAGCAGGCTTGTTCTATAGCTTGCTGATATAAACATCATTTAAACCCAGGGTTGTGTTTGCCAAAAATCATAATCTTGGTCTTAGAAAAAATTATAAATAGGCTTTCCTGTTTGCAGTATGTAATGAACACCTCCAAGAGATTTTTGAGGCTGAATCAGGAAAGAGAGAGGAGCACTAAAGCATCTGCCGAGTGGAGAATGGGAGTTTGCATTGGCTAAATATAGCCCCAAATTATTAACATAAAAGTTAAAAAGGATGAGAGCCAGAAGGCAACCTTGCTTCACCAAGTATATTTGTGAAATATCAGAAAGTGATCCAGTTTCCATTGTAGTGATACTGTGGACTTGATATGTAGTATTAACCTGCTCAAAATTATCCATAACACTCTAAAGACCAACATGCCTGCCTGCCTGCCTATCTATCACCACATTCAGAGGCTGCTCCATAACAATGGTTAGCTTACATTACATCAGTAAATCATAAAAAAGACAAAAACAAGACAAAAACTAACAACACTCTCTGGGGCAATGTGATTCATGAAGCAGCACACAGTCTCCAAAACTGATGTGCATTGAGTTTAGTCAGCAATATCTCAAATACTAGGACCTATCTGATAAAGTTTCTTTGATGTATTGAATACTAAAACATGTCTTGCTTGATGGCTCAGCTCATCCTATATTTTTGCATTGTCCTCTTTCATATCTCCACTGTGAATGTACTTTGAGTGACCTTTCACCCATGTTGAGCGATGCTCAAACCCTTCCCTTTCCACTGGAGCCCCTCTGGTATCCCAGCATCAAGCCCACCAGAAGCAGATGCAGCCCCTGGCAGAGATGCAAGTAATAGTGTCATATATATATATATATATATATATATATATTCAAAATAAAAAACAACATATTCACAACTATGGATAATTGTCTCAAATGAACTGAAAGGATTCTGAACTGACTGGCAGAATCCGTGACCAGGGGAAAGAGACGGCGGATGAAGATTGGAAGAAATTCAAAATTTATCTTAAGAAATATTGTAAAATTCAGGAATGCTAAAATGTTGAGGTTTTAGGGGGAAAAGGGGGATTACAGCTGTAAAAGATTAAGTAAAAGAAATGATTAAGGGAAAAATTTGATAAAACCATGGGTTAGGATTTGCTGAAATAAGTTTGGAAATTGGGATGTAGAAAGGGGAGGTATGGGGAAGTCGGTGAAGTAAGGTTTAAGAAAAAAGGATATGAAATTATACATGTTTGTTTGTGTGTTTGTTTGTTTGTTTGTATTGTATATTGTTTGTGTTTACAAAAACTGTGAAAAACCAATAAAATTTTTATTAAAAAAAGAAGAAAGGATTCTGAACTGTTATCCCAAACCACTCTGGGGTGGCATAAGACAATTAAAATGTATATTTTGTTCTATGAGTTATTACTCTGTTCTGCCAAGAATGAGGAAGGTTGTGAAATAATTCAATATTTCATGTAACACCTCAGAGCTATGCGCCACAGCAAAGGTACATTGACGGGGAGCCACAGTAAGGTAGCCGATATCTCAAGAAGTTTACTAGGCCTTATCTTTGTTTCTTGTTGTTTAACTGCTGATGGTTTTACATGCTATTTGTGACTTTAAAAGGAAACTGAATTATCTTATTTTATGTTTTACGGATGTCAGGGGCTCAGGAACAGAGGCACAGGGGAGAGAGGAAATGGAGAGCGAAGGGGAAGAATCTGAGGGCAGCGTAGGGGAGTATGGGAGTGACCCGAGAGATTCCATGAGCTTCTCCAGCGAATCAGAAGATTCCCAGAAGGAGGCGCCGATGGTCAGGGCAAGGGGGGTCCCAGGGGGGACACACCAGAAACAAGGGGCCAGCAGGGACTCCCAAAGCAGCAGCTGGAAATCAGGACCAGCTTCCCCACCAGAGCATAGTGGGGGGGGGGAAGAGTCCCATGTGTCAGGGCCAGCCTCTCCTCCAGCAGGGAGAGAAGATGAGTCAGGGCTGACCACGCCTCTATCGGAGAGTGGGGGAACGGAGGGGAGGTCAGGTCCAGCTAGCCTCCCCGAAGGGGGAAGCAGTGACAGGAGCAGTGTAACGGTCAGGAGGAAGGTTGCCGGCTGGGCGCGCGCGCCAAGTTCGAATGTACAGGCGCGTGGGACAGCAGAAAACCCGGATTGGGAACCAGGTCCTAAAGCCCGCCGGAGGCAGGGGGAAGAGTCAGGGGACTCAGCGTCAGAAGAATCTAGGAAGGGCGAGACCCCAGCTGACAGGCGGAGCCAGAGGAGGAAAGAGCAAAGGAAGAGGTGGAGCAAGGCTAGAGTCTTAAACTGGTGTCTGGGGGGAGGAGATTCAGACGGAGCTTCAGCGGTCTAGAGTTTCAGACGTAGAGCTGCACGCTGCGGCTGTGAAAGCGAAACTGAACTTCAATAAAGACTTTTGTATATAAGAACGAACTGGCGTTGGTCCTTTGTGAGCTGGGACCTCGGGCAGCTCTGACAATGCTATTTGTGACTTTAAAAGGAAACTGAATTATCTTATTTTATGTTTTACAGTGTACATCACTTCGGATGTTTTCTAATGGAGTAATGGATAACTCTTGTCTATTTATTTGTGTAATTTATGAATCACTTTTCACGTGAACCATAGGTTGAAAAAACAAGACAGAATAAACATCTAAGGCTGGAAAAGCTGGTCAAAAGAAATATGTCTTCAATTGTTTCTGGAGAAAGCATGTCAGGGATGCTGTTCAACTGACCAACAGTGGCCACACAGAAAACTCTGCGGAGTTATTGCAGAGTAGGCTTCTGATATTTTAGGGCATTCAATGATGAACGAAGGGCAGGTCTTTGTGTACTTATAGAAAATAAAAATAAAAACGGCTTGAAGAGACAAGGAATCTGATGCTGGTGACTGTGATAACATTCCCTTGAAACCCGCCAACGTTAAATACCAAGGTCCACAGAGTCTTAAACACTGAACATTCAATGCTGCCTTCACGCACAAATTATATTCCAGTAGCATTATCTCAGGTTGGCAACGGGGTATATTGACTAGCGTTAGCATCCTCTCACTTCAGTACCAAGGATGGCACAGATTAAAAGACCCAGCTGATTCCAAAATTGTCTCTTGGGAGGGCAGGGGCTCAGGTCTTTTTCATGGGTGATAGTTTTCAGAAAGCTATGGGCCATGGTGAATGGACAGGTTTTTAGGCTTGTACACACAAGTCTCTGTGACACAGGCAACGTGGAGAAAGGGAAAAGGCTCACAAATCCCTGTAGAACAGAAGCTGATGCCCATAAGCCTATACCACCTTTCTGCCAAAAGTTGTAAATGTAATGACAGTGCACATTGGGTCTGTCTGGAACTATATTTTGAATTCCTTAAGCCTTCCTTTGAGGATGCTAACTTTCTTAATAAAACCTCATCCTTGCAGGCCCTTTTCCTATAATCTCTCTTTCCATTGAGTGTGAACCCTTGGAGAGGGCAGAGAGAGCCAATCCCCACTATTTCCAACAGGTATGAGTTAAATTTGCACTCGTAGTTCTCATTAGTATCTAATGGCTATTTCCAGTTAGGTATGTAGCAGCCATCAATTGCAGGCTGGGTTCAAAGTAGCTTATATCCGGAGTATCTCTTTCTAGCCAGCTCAGCTTTGAATTATTCCCAGAGAAGGACTTATTTCTTGTGAGTAGAGTCGTTCAGACTTCCTTCAAAAACTAAGAAAAAAGGAAGCATACAGAATATGGAGGTAACAGAGTATGGTTAAGAGTTTTTTTAATTTAATAAACTACTCCTATAGGACAGGGAGGCTGTTATCTGCATGGTTACTATGGTGTGGAATCAGCATCTTGAATGCAAAATCTCCTGTCTACTAAAGACACACAATGCCAAACAGCAAGGCAAAAGCTGGTTTTATTTTAAACAAGTAGCTCCAGACTCATTGGGTCGTACAAAGTCTGCTCCAAGGCTATAGTGCTCTATCAGTGCTCCAGGATGTAGAGCCCTTGAGCTGATTATGTAGGCCCACTTGAGCTGATTAATGCTCTTGTGTTTTTCAGAGGCTCTCAATTCTGTCAGTTGGTTCCACGAGAAGCAGGTGAATGATTATGAAATACAAACCCCAGAAAACATGATGTCCAAATCCTGAAAATATAATAATGAGGGATTTGCAATTGAACAATTAACTTGTGGGATCCACTGACACAATATGTGGTGACAGCCAGTAGCTTAGATCAGTGTTTCCCAACCGGTGTTCCGCGGCACACTACTGTGCCGTGAGACATTGGCTGGTGTGCCGTGGGAGGGAGGCGGGCGAGTCGGGCGGTGAGAGGCGGCGGCGGCGAGGATCCGCGTCGAGCCGGGGGCGGCTCCGCGGTGGTGGTGCCGAGCGGCAGGGCAGCACGTGCAAAAGGGAGGAGCGCGAGACAGCGGAGGAGGAGGAGGCCGGCATGTCCGGGCAGCAGCAGCAACAACAGCAGCAGCAGCAACTCCCGGCGACGGCTCCTCAAGCCCCGCCGCCGCCCCCTCCTCCGCCCGCTATCGCCGCCACCACCACAACAGCCGCCGCCGCCTCAGTTGCCGCCGTCCCTCAGTCCTTCGCTCTGCTGCCTCCTCCCACCCCCAAAGCTTGGAGGTTCCCCGGCAAGGGGGAGGGAAAAAACTTTCACTTTTGTGCGTCCCTCCCGGCGTGACGCTGCGCGCTGACGTCACGGGGCGGGGCTTTAATGGTGGTGTGCCGCGAGATTTTTTTCAGTAAACAGGTGTGCCGTTGCCCAAAAAAGTTTGGGAAACACTGGCTTAGATGGCTTTTTTTAAAAAAAGGATTAGACTAACCCTGGACAGGGTGGGAAAATCACAAGGAACAATGTTGCTTTGATTGGACACAGACCTAGAAAGTCTGGAACTCTGCCTGCTAGAAATGAGGGGCAATGGTGAGTGTGGACGAGCCCACAGTCATTTCCTTTTCAGAAAACCTTGCCTCCTGATATATTAATGGAAGTTCTATTGCTTCACCCAGAGCAGCTTCATGTAATTTTCTGCAATGAATTACACTAAACTGAGGCATTTACTAGCCGCCACCGCACATACTCCTCCACTCCTTCTGCCCACGTCTTCCAGGCTTCAGCTTACTGACACAAATTGGAATTCTTCATGGGTTCTTACAGGCTTAGGATCTGGCCCAGGGATATATGCAATTAGAAGATAATTACCTCCTCTCACCCAGGTGGCACACGGCAGAGATGCTAGCTCTGTTGATTCAGCTGTGACTCAACAGGAGGTGGCTTTTGTACAGCTCATCTCTCTTTGAATCCAAAGATTAAAATTATACTTCTCTACTTGCAGTATAAATGCCAGCTGCCGGAGTCAGGGGGCTCCTTGGGGGGGTCACTGCTCCCGATGATACTGTATATATACCTATACGCGGGTCATAGAACAACCCGCCTTCCTAGCCATGACAATTATTTCTTTCACTCTGTTAGAAGACATGCATAATCGTATTCTGTTTCCTGAGGTAATTGGCAGGTAAGGCCAGGCTGCAGAACTAAGATGTGATTGGTATGAATCACAAAAATTAAACTGAGAGGAAAGGAAAAGGGGATTTGTGTTTGTGTCAGGAGGAATTTTATGCTTGGGCTTATATATGAATGCAAATGGGACTCGCAGCATATTGCTGGAGTGCGCCCCGAGCCCCTAAGTGGAAAGCTTTTGTGCAGAGCACTCACCAATCGGAAACTTAAAATGCTGCCCTGGCCTCTCACAGATAGGGGAGGAAACGGATAAAGAACACACACACACCTGAGGTCTTCCTCTCCTAGGCTGTGTAGGGGAGATTTGGTTTTACTTTGTTTTGGAACAAAGGGCACATTTGAAATTTGAGAAAGATGAAAATAGGGCAACTTCTCACTCCTCCACCAACTGACCCTCCTGGACCCCCATTTTTGTGCCCCCCATAGCATTTCCTATCAGAAGAAGGGCAAGTGCCACCAGCAACACAGCAAACACACCCTCCACCCCTTAATCCTGATTTTATTTTATTCTTTGGTAGAGTTACAAAAAGGAACAACACACACCAATAAAGTGGGATCATTTGAGGGTTAGGCTAATCCTGTTTTTTTCATTAGCTGTAAACTGGGATTCTGTAGAAAAAGATGCTGCTAAAATGGTCGCAGTTGTTCGTTTGCTAAGTCAGTAGTCTAGCCAGGTCTGTTAAAGATACACTTGTTATGTAAGCTTTGGCCAAAGCCTTGCCATAGAAACTAAAGAGCTGAAGGGAGCACATCTTCTTTCCTTCCACATTGTAGTATCAGTATGTGTGGGAAAGAACAGACAATCTCTTTGTACGATTCCAGAGCTATGGATCTGTTGCAGTGCCAGTGCTATGGACCTCCCATCTTATGCTCAGTCTGTATAAATAAAATACAGCAGTGTTTTTTTTCTGGGGGAGGGGACACAGAGGTACACCCCCCTAAACATTTCGTGAATCTAAGTTTGGCTTCATTGAGGGGCAGTATGTCAATATGAGTAGGAAAATGAGAGTAACCCTAAACATTTTTTTAGAAAAAAAGAGCACTGAATAAAACTATATATATATATCACAAGATATCACGAGCCTCCAGTGACCATTACTCCAAGGAAACCAAACCCAAGGCTCGGACTCCTGAAACCACTCACCACTCAGAGACTGGAGTGCATCTATTACTATCTATCTGTGCATATAAATACAAACACAATTTTGTATCATCTGTTCTTGGGGTAAACTTGCTAACCTCACAAGCACAGACCAAGCAGAAAAACACATTACAATTACACAGAACATCACCTATAAATCTGGAAATGTAATATGATGCAAGTACCCTGAATGCCATTTGCAGTGTATATATATATATTTGGGGCGGCTACCACGGTGCCATGAATATGTATAAGGTACCATAAATTACTGACATGCACCAAAACAACTAGATATTTCAGTGTAGATGACTACAACCTTTCAAACTTAGAAATATTTCCAATAGAACAACAATATTGAGACATGAGACACAAAAGCAATAAAAACAACATTTTTATTGCTATTTTTTTAGCCATGTGGCATTCTTTCTAATTACACGTCTGATCCTAAACACTCAATTTTTCAACATTTCATCTGCAGTATTCAGGCAGTCATGCTTTAATTAAAAGTAAATGTTTTACACTAATTAAACAATTAGGCTGACCACCTAGCTCAGGCTTCCTCAACCTCAGCCCTCCAGATGTTTTTGGCCTACAACTCCCATGATCTCTAGCTAGCAGGACCAGTGGTCAGGGATGATGGGAATTGTAGTCTCAGAACATCTGGAGGTTGAGGAAGCCTGACCTAGCTGTTATAGCACCCATCCCTTGAAGACATTTCTGCAGAGAGAAAGAGAGAGAGAGAATGCCCTCTATTGCATGTTGAGACCTTTAAACCTCCCCCCTAAATAAATTCAGACAAGACTCAAATTTTGGTTTTGTTTTTGGCAGAATTTAGGCCAGAACTTTATTGATTACAGCAAGTGACTGGTTGCATAGGCTCAGGTTCAACTAGCTCCCTGCCATGCAAGTAGCGCTGACCCAGGGTTCCAGCATAGGCCAGCCAAGGGTGAACACCTGGATAAGTGGAAAGCCGGGAACAGGCTATCTCCGCCACCCAAATTCCCCCCTGGACTCAGGCACGGGCACAACCCCATCACAGGGGTTGACCAAACCATCGAGTTCCTGGATTCCTTTAACAGAATACCCTTCACATAGGGGTGGCGAGAGCATTCTCCCATCCCTATCACCTGAACCAGAGCCTATCTGCAACCTTACAAGTTGTGACGATTTGCTACATGGAAGGCGAAACACCAAATCAGCCAAGTAGGGGAAATTCCTGGTGTGCCCCTGTCCCAACGACAGACGACACATGGTGGCATAGCAAGGTCAAGCACGCAAACCCTAAATACAGGGAGAGGTGGGCGGGTGTTCTGATGCACGCACTGAAAGAGGAAGCTCTGGGTCACGTGCATAGGTATATATAGGTCCCTTGATCCATTTAGCCTGCATCCCATTGGACTGATTGAACCCTGCATCAAGGGACCTACCAATCGGGTGTTGTGGCTATCCAAACGTACCCACCCACAACACAGGGTTAGGTTGCCAGGTCCCACCGTAACACATGCCTTCTTTAAGGGAGGACCCAATTTTTTGAATTGTATTCAATAAACATGGCATTTCCCCTTTTTCCTCATGTAAGACTCTCACTTAATTATTTCAGGTTAGGCATAGATTTGACTATATGCCTGAAGCCAAAAGTGTGAGAAGTGAATTCCAATTCCAGTTGTAAGTAAGGGAAGAGGAACAATGCTTGGATAGTGCTGGGAGTTGTCCTTCTGGAAGCAACCTTTTGGAAATTTTCGTGGCAACTGAAAATTAATGAAAGGGCAGTATGGGAAAGAGCGGTAAAATAAGCAGTGTTTTTTCATATCACAGAAGTCATAGGAGCCATGATATCAGTGTATAAGTACTTCTCAGATATTTAGAATACATTCTGCTCCACTCAGTTTTTTCAGCTAGACAGGTGCATTGGCTGGAAAAGCATTAATCAATTCTGAATCCCAAACACACAGCTGTATTGCGCCATATGGGCGGCAGCTAGCCAACTGCAAGGAACATGGATAAACAAGGATTTCGGATATCTGCACTAGAAAACAACATGTTTAATTCAACCTAATATGGTTAATCTGAGCTTAATTCTGCCCTGCTCTACCAAATCAGGCTGGCTGTGGTCTAGGCCAACCTTGCACTCAAGCAAAAAAAATTTTAAAAATGATGAAATGGGTTCAGTGAACTGTGAACACTTCAAACACCAACCTCATTATTTCTGATTTGCCCTTCGTGTAGACCGTGATGCCAGGAGTGAATATGAAATAGCATGAGCGCCAACACACTGTAAAGTTTTTGAGGTGCAATCTTTTACCTACAAGTACTTTCACACTGGTAAATGGAATTACCAGCACAAATATAAGATCTGCCTTTCCTCCAATAACCCTTTGTTTTTCTCAGTTTTTAAAAGAGGCTTTTGTTTGGGGGGAGGGGTTGTGCATTACACTAAATTTTAGAACATGTGTATAATATATCTGTTATGTACTGAAGTTCTCACCCTGGGCCAGCAGGGAGATACTGTAGATAGTTATGCAAATAAGGGGTTGAAAGTGATGTTCAGTGATTGGATAGTTTTAGAAAATTATTACAGTTATGTTGTACTGGAGCTCTATATAAGCAGGCTGACTGAACCCTTCAGTTCAGTTCTGTTCTGGCCTCTGAATAAACAAGAGCTGTTTGAAGAATCGCTGTGTCGTCTGATATGTTCACCCACAACTTAACAATATCAATGTTACCCAAACCTCTGGTAGCTTCTGAGGCACATTTCCATCTGATTTATAACTGGAGGCACACTTCACTCTTTCCCCTAAAAGGGGCTACTTATGAAATGTGTTCTCAAGGGAGCCCACTCTTGTTTTCTCTATATGAGCTGCTCTTATTCTGGGCCTGCCTTCTCATGCAGAAGCCTCATTTGAACCAGGGATTTTGCAGGGCTTCCATCTTAGAAGGGACTGAAAACTACAAACATTCCCAACATGGCAATGCAGCAGAATTAACTTTCCAAGCAGAGGCTGATTAGGAGGAGGCAAGACCAGAACAATGAATAAAATAGACAGAGAGCTATCCTTTAATTGTTCTGGGCTGCAACTGTATACCTTCTTACCTTGGAGCAAGGCTTTTTGAACTCTCAAACAGAGTTACTGTGCAATTGTTGTGTCTACTTAGAAATAAATTTCATTACTTCTTAGTAGACATTTGAAGGATTGCAAAGAAGGATTGCACTGCTAAGTTATTTCTCAAAACACTCTAGCAATTCTTCTATGGCATAGTAGTCTGTGATCTGGCACACAGTCTGCAAATTACTGTTTTAAACTCTAGAGAGCCCATAGGAGGCGATGAAATGAAAGGAGAACAATAGCAGTGATGGTGTGACCTATAATAACAACAACAGTAAAATGTGCCGACGAGAAAATCAACATAAAGGCATGCTTCTTTCTCCCCAGCTGTTCCCATTCACTTTTGCAGAAACCTAGACCTGGTCCTATGTCTGGACAATTTAAAAAAGAAAGAAAGATGAAGGTTATGTGACAACCAGCATTTCACTCATCTACTGCAGCATCCTGTATCCCATAGTGACCAAAACAGATGTCACCAGGAATCCCCACAAACGGTATGAGGACAAAAGACCTTTCCCAATATTTATCCAACAGCAAATGGTATTCAGAGGAACTACCTCAAAGGTTTTATGTACCCATCATCAATGAAAACCTTAGATTAAATAAAAACACCACACATCAGATCCCTATTCATCCATGATTCAAGCTTCTAAGGCAAGCATAGGCAAACTCTGGCCTTCCAGATGTTTTGAGACTACAATTCCCATGATCCCTAGCTAACAGTCAGGGATGATGGGAGCTGTAGTCTCAAAACATCTGGAGGGCCGGAGTTTGCCTATGCCTGTTATGGAGAATCAAACACGACCTACCAACACGCCCATCCCATTCACTATAAGTAAACTCCACAGATCTGAATGACATGTGTCTATATTTAGAAGTTAACACTGTGATGGCCGCAACAGATTTAAGAAGAAAGCATCTCTCAGCCTGTTCTGACTGTGTACTTTTGGTGTGAGTGTGATGCTTTGTTACAGTTATTAACTAGTGAAGAGATTGGGGAAAACCAACATTCTAGTACAGGGGTTTCCCTTTGAATGAATAGAAATGTACACTTCAGAAGTGTGTGTAGGGGGAGTAATGAAACCTTGTCATTTGGTTGCTTGATCATCAAACACAACTTCTTGGGCACATGATTCTTGGGAATAAGTTCAGTTTCAACTGGTGGAGAACATTGAAGCTTAAACCATTTTTTTTATTTTTTTTGTCTCCCCACACTTTCCCCACACTCATTTTTGTTTCATTTACTCCAAAAAAATGTTAATTTAGTAATCCTACGCAGGAAATCCTTATTAGAACTGGGTAAAAATTCTCCTATTATACATGGGATGATTTTTTAAAAAATACCACTAAGCCTACAAGCCTATGCACACGTTTCTCATTCAGTTCAGTGGAACTTAGCGGATTCAATGGACCAATGGTCTAACCCTGTATTTGTCAGTTGCACATGCACAGAGCCAGTGTGGTGCATTGGTTAAGAGCGGTGGACTCGTAATCTGGTGAACTGGGTTCGCGTCTCTGCTCCTCCACATGCAGCTGCTGGGTGACCTTGGGCCAGTCACACTTCTCTGAACTCTCTCAGCCCCACTCACCTCACAGAGTGTTTTTTGTGGGAGAGGAAGGGAAAGAAGAATGTAAGCCACTTTGAGACTCCTTCGGGTAATGATAAAGCGGGATATCAAATCCAAACTCTTCTTCTTCTACTACTGGCATTTCAGATTTGTTGTGCTCTGTAAAAAAACCAAAAAACTATTAAACATTCTCAAATTAACTACATCAGCAATGTACAGAATAGATAATTATCTGCTTTTACAATGCTTGCTATGTTCAGCTAGTTAATACAAGAGTAAGCACGCTGCCAAGTTTTAAATCATTTGACGGCTTAAAAATTCAATATTTTATTTTTTTTTGTCAAATTCTTTTTATTTTTATTCCACAAAGACAACATACACACAAATAATCAACAAAGCACAAACATACAAAGAAAAATACAAAAATTCTCAGTCACAACAAACAAAAAGAGCACTCAAAATTCTTGTTTCCATAGTTTTTTCATAACTTATTTCTTTGTTTTGGGACTTCCTTCAGCCTGACCGCGAATCATACGAAGTCAGTAAATAAGGTCACACGTTTCATCCTTTATATTGTCATTATGTCGATTGTTGATCTCTATTTTCCTTATACAATAACCTTAGTCTATCACAGTACTTCTCTAAACCCCCTCAGCGTTATTTGCCCATCACTGATGTTTTCCAGATAATTTACATATTTTCCCCAGTCCCTGATAAACACTTGATCTTTTATATATCTGATCTTTCCCGTTAACTTATCTAGCTCTGCATATTCTATTAATTTGCTTCTCCACTCCTCTACTGTTGGGGTTTCTTCCTGTTTCCATCTTTGAGCTATTAAGATCCTTGCTGCCGTAGTCGCGTAGTATATCATTTTACAATCCTCCTTCCTTATTTCTTGTTGTAATATTCCTAATAGGAAAGTTTCTGGTTTTTTCTTAAACGTGTACTTTAATATTTTTTTCAGTTCTGTATATATCTTTTCCCAGAACTGTTTTATCTTCCCGCACTCCCACCACATGTGGTAGAACGTGCCATCTGCGTCTTTACATCTCCAACACTTTTTGCTAACCTTGTACATTTTTGAGAGTTTTACAGGTGTCAAATGCCACCTATAAAACATTTTCATAACGTTTTCTTTTATCGCCGTACACGCTGTGAAATTCAAACCGTCTTTCCATAGTCTTTCCCAGTCCTCGTATTGTATACTGTGGCCTACGTCCTTTGCCCAACAAATCATCACTGATTTCATCTCCTCGTTTCCCAAATTCCAGTCTAACAGCATCCTATATGCTTTAGATATATTTTTCACCTTACTGTTTATTATTTCCGTCTGGAATTTTGAGTCTTTGTCTACATACCCTCTTTCTTTGATGTCTCTACTAAACATCTGATTAATCTGTTGGTGACTAAACCAATCGTATACGTATTCTCTAATCGTCTCGTAGGGTTTAATTCTCCATTTCCCATCCACTTTAGTTACTAGTTGGTTATATGTTACCCGGTTACCTCCCATATTGATGGTTTTCCTATTTATTATTTCGAGTGGTGCTAACCAATGGGGTGTTTTCGGTTCTAGTATGTTTTTATATCTCTCCCACACTTCTATTATCGGTCCTCTAAAAATATGATTTCTGAATCCCCTGTGTTTTTTCGTTTCACTTTTCCACATGTAGGCATGCCAGCCAAGGTGGTTATCGAAACCCTCCAGATCAAGTAATTCCGTATTCTCTAAATTGACCCAGTCTTTTAGCCAACTTAAACATGTCGCCTCATAGTATAGCATAAGATCTGGCAGCGCGAACCCCCCCCTTTCTTTTACATCTGTAAGCAATTTGAATTGGATTCTGGGCTTTTTGCCCTGCCATATGAACCTCGAAACTACTCTCTGCCATTCTTTTATAGTCTTACTTCCTTTTATTATAGGTATGGACTGAAACAGAAACATCAGTCTTGGTAAAACATTCATCTTTATCATGTTTATTCTTCCCCATAAAGATAATTTTAGACGTCCCCATTTCTCTAAGTCTTTCCTTATTTCCCTCCATACCGGCTCGTAGTTATTTTTATAAAGATCCATATTTTTAGATGTTATCCAGATGCCAAGATATTTAACTTTCTTTACCTTCCCTATCTGCCATTGCTGTTGGATTAATTCTGTTGTCTTTGGGTCCACATTTTTATATATCATCTTTGTTTTGGTCTTATTTAATTTAAATCCAGCCACCTTTCCGAATGCTTCTATCTCTCTCATTATCTCTCCTATTGATGTTAATGGCTCTTCCGTCATCACTACTAAGTCATCCGCGAAGGCCTTGGTTTTGTAAACGTTCTGGCCTAGAGTCACCCCTTTTATATTATCGTTTTTCCTTATAGAGTTTAGGAGGGTTTCTAACACTGTTATGAATAGTAACGGAGAGAGAGGGCATCCTTGCCTTGTTCCCTTCCTTATCTCAATCTCTTCCGTTATTGTTCCATTTACAATCAACTTGGCCTTCTGTTCCGTGTATATTGCTTTCACCCCATTGTAAAAATCACTACCTACACCCATGTACTCCAGATTTCTCAACATAAAGTTCCATACCACATTGTCAAACGCCTTTTCGGCGTCAATGAACATCATTATAACTTGTTTGTTAAACCTAATAGACAGGAATTCCAACATGTCCACAATGTGTCTTATGTTGTCTCTCATCTGCCGACCTGGCAGAAATCCCGCCTGATCCTTATGAATAACATCTGCCAATACATCTTTTAGTCTTCTGGCCAGGATTCCTGCGTATATCTTATAGTCTACATTCAACAATGAGATTGGTCTAAAATTTCTGACTTGGGTTAGGTCCGAATCTTGTTTGGGTAGGAATGTGATAAACGCCTCTTTCCAGGTTTCCGGGATTTCCCCTTTCTTTAATATTATATTCATTGTCTTTTTCAGGGGTTCCACTAAGACTGATTTCATTTCCTTATAATAGCCTGCCGTGAACCCGTCTGGGCCTGGGGCTTTTCCCCTCTTCAAATTTTTAATTATCTCCTCTATTTCCTTGTTTTCAATAGGTGTATTCAGTCTTTGTTTTCCCTCCAGTGGAATTTTTTGTCCCCCTTTCTCTCTCAGGTATCTTTCTATCTTCCTTTGTCCTATCTTTTCTTGGTCATTATATAAGTTGCCATAGAAACTCATAAACTCACCCCTTATTCCTTTAGGGTCTGTTCTTTCTTCCCCTTCTACTATTATTTTATTAACTATCCCTTGTTCTTTCCTTTTTTTAATTTGCCAGGCAAGCCATTTGCCTGGTTTATTAGCATGTTCAAAGTTCCTTTGTTTAAGTCTTTTTATATTCCATTCCACCTCCCTGTTTATTATTGTGGCAAACTGGGTTTGAAGGATTTTTATTCTTTCCTTTGTTTCTGTACAGTTAGGTTTCTGAACTAGTTTTCGTTCGTTTATCATTATTTGTCTTAGAATTTCCTCTTTATTTCTTTCTCTGTTCCTGTTTTTTATTGCATTCTGTTGGATGAAAAATCCTCTTATGACCGCCTTGCTGGCATCCCAGACTGTACTTTCTTTCGTTCCTTTGCCCCAGTTATCCTTGAAATATTCCGTCAATTTTTTCTTTGCCATTTCCACCACCTTTTGATCATCCAACAGGTAATCTTTTAATCGCCATCTATAAGATCTTTTCTCATAGCTGTCCAATTCCATCTCTAGTGGGTTATGATCTGAGATTACTTTTGGCTTTATTTCTATATTTTTAATTCTTGGGCATATTTCTTTAGAAATCCAGATCTGATCTATTCGAGAGAAGGATTGGTTGGGTTCTGAATAGAAGGTGAATTGCTTTTCTAGCGGGTATCTCAAGCGCCAAATATCTACTAATCCGCAGTTTTCCACCATAGAGAAAAAAGATTTTGGCAACTTCCCTTCTTTGTTTGCTCTATCTCTAAGTCTGTCCATCTCAAGTGAGACGACTGCATTCATATCCCCCATTAGAATTATTTTTTGGTCAGCATAATCCATTAATTTTTCTTCTAGTTTCTTGAAGAATTCAGTTTTGCTGCCATTCGGAGCATATATCCCCACTAACAATATTTTTTCTCCCTGCCAGTTGATATTTACCGCTATCATCCTCCCCTCCTCATCTTTAAACATTATTTTTGCTTCTATCTTATTACTGATGTACAATACCACACCTCTTTTTTTTACCCTATCCAGGGCTTCATACTCATTTCCCAACCGTTTGTTGATTAGCACTTTTCTGTGCTTTCTGGCCACATGTGTCTCCTGGAGACAGATAACATCCAGGTTTTTCCTCTTTAGACATTGTTCGATTTTATTTCTCTTTCTTTTATCATTCATCCCGTTAACATTCCAACTCCTAATTTTTAACCCCATAGCCCGTATATTAGCCTTTTGTTATTTTTGAGATTTTCTATCCGTTATATATTTTCTGGATCCTCTGTTTCCTCTTCTTTCTCCTCCTCCTCCTCCGACTCATCCTCCCCCCCCTCCCCCTCCTCCAACACTTTTAATTCTTCTGGTAATTCTTCTGGAGAGGCTCCCTCCGCTCTTCCTACCTCTTGAGTTTCCGCTTTAAGTTCTTTGTACTTCCTAAGGAATTTCCCGGTTTCTTCAGGGTTTGTCAACTTATGTTTTTTACCTCTATATGTAAATGTTATCCCTTCCGGGAATTCCCACCTAAACTCCACCCTATTCTTCCTCAGTGTTTGCACCAAAGGTTTATAAGCATCTCTCTTTTTAAGCAGTCTTATTGGGACGTCTTTAAAAATAATTATATAATTTCCATCTATATTCAATCTTTTTTCTCTATTCCTTTGGAGGATCCTGTCTCTCACTGCTTTATTATCAAATGTGATCAGACAATCGCCCGGAAATTTCTTTGCTTTTGTTGTGTTAACACGCATTCTGAACACATTTAGTATACTATTGGCCATTTCTTCTACAGGCAAACCCATCCATTCTGCTAACTCCTTCGTTAGCTTTTCTTTTATATTCTCATTCTGTGTCTCTGGGATTGCTCTCAGCCTAAGATTTACCTCCCTTTGCCTCAATTCGTTCATTGCTATAATATCTTTTATCTCTTCCTGTGTCTTACATATTTCCGTCACATCTGCTCTGATCTTCTCCTTCTCTCTTCTAACCTCTCTTATCTCTACCTTTGTCTTTTTCAGACCTTCTTCTGTAAGCTGCGTTCTCCTAGCTATTTCTTTTATTTGGCCCTTAATTTCATTCACAGTTTCCTCCATTTTTCTATCTAATTTCCCAATTCTGTTATCCACCGATTCTAACTTATGTTCAACATTTACTTGACTTTGTTTAATCTCTGCAAACATCCTCAGAATGTCTGTCTTAAAGTCCGTTTCCTGTTTAGAGCCTCTCCTCTCTACAGGTGTACCCCCGTTTGTTCCCTTCCTTCCTATGTGAGACATCTTGTATTTTATGTAATTCTTTTCCCCACCGTCCCTTTCCACCCGCGTTTATCGTTCTTAATCTCTCCCACAGTTTCCTTACGTTCGCTTCTTTCCCTTGTTATAATTTATCTCTCACCCCGTATTTATCTTTTCTAAAACAATAAACTATGAACTCTTATATAACATTCCAAAACAATGAAATTAAATCTTAGCAAGTTATCGTAGCGTATTCTCACAGTTCTGGTCGTGGTCTTATTTATCAAACAAAGTCTTTTTATAGTTCAAAAATAAGTCTTTAGGGTGTCTGATATTCCCGGCGGCAGACTGCAATATCCAGAGACCGGTGCTTCTTCTCTAGTTCGCCTGTCGCTTAGTCCCTAAATTACGGGAACTTCAGGGAGTTTAACAAAGGGGGAGGGGGGTTGGGTAGATAGGAGCGGGAACACAACGGGTATCTAATGGAGGGGGAGGGGGGAGAGCCAGGAGGAGGAAGGATAGAAAGTCTAAACGCCACTCACATGCTCCATTTTGCCCTCAGAAGCTCTCCCAATTAACTCCCGCTTCTACCCCAAATCTGCATCCGCTCTTACCAAATCTTTAAATTGTCCTCAGAGTTCGCATTTCTTACTCCTGTTCCCATATGCAGTTCCTGATAAGGTGTATAGTTCTCTATAGAACGCTGACACGTAGTATTGTAATTTCGCTTTTCTTCGCACAAACGCTCCTATTTCAAATGGCGGCGAGGCTTCTCTTCCGGAATTGCCCGTAACCTTCCCAGCCTCTACTCGCCAGTAGAGTCAGAAATCACCAAAGATCAGGGACCTCCGCTCTCCCTCTCGCCTGGACCCTTCCGGTTTCTTTCCTTTCCCCTCTGAAATTCTTTTCTCCCCCTTCTCCCTTTGTAACAGCGTTAGTTTCATGAGGGGGGGAAAGCCGAAAAAGAAACTATATTTCCGCCCGGGCAAGTCACTCACTTTCTTTTTATACTGCGTTCCTGCCGTGTCTTAGTTGATTTCGGCCACCCGCTGAACTCCATTCATCTCTCTTTGTTACTCCGAAACTTCTTTGTTTCCCCTCTTGGCCACAAAGTTGCAAATATCGGAGTCTCCTTTTTTTGAAAACAAGCCGCTCTTCCTGCAAGCGCAGGGCTTCGCTATCTGAAGGTAAGAAAATGGCTCCCCGGACCCGCTGGATCTTTCCGCTACTCTCGTCGCCTCTCTCGGGGTTACCTGGTAGCCGGTTTGATCCTTTCTCCGGTCGTGCTGGGAACTAGACTCTTCGAACACCCTTCCAAAGAGTTTGAGGGGTCTCCGCGCCCTGGAGTCGCCCCAATCCTTCAGAATAGCTCGGGCTTCACCACGCGGTGCAAACCCTTGCTTGCGCTGGGATCGCGGCTCGCCGGAAGTCTAAAAAAAAATCAACATAAAGGCATGCTTCTTTCTCCCCAGCTGTTCCCATTCACTTTTGCAGAAACCTAGACCTGGTCCTATGTCTGGACAATTTAAAAAAGAAAGAAAAGATGAAGGTTATGTGACAACCAGCATTTCACTCATCTACTGCAGCATCCTGTATCCCATAGTGACCAAAACAGATGTCACCAGGAATCCCCACAAACGGTATGAGGACAAAAGACCTTTCCCAATATTTATCCAACAGCAAATGGTATTCAGAGGAACTACCTCAAAGGTTTTATGTACCCATCATCAATGAAAACCTTAGATTAAATAAAAACACCACACATCAGATCCCTATTCATCCATGATTCAAGCTTCTAAGGCAAGCATAGGCAAACTCTGGCCTTCCAGATGTTTTGAGACTACAATTCCCATGATCCCTAGCTAACAGTCAGGGATGATGGGAGCTGTAGTCTCAAAACATCTGGAGGGCCGGAGTTTGCCTATGCCTGTTATGGAGAATCAAACACGACCTACCAACACGCCCATCCCATTCACTATAAGTAAACTCCACAGATCTGAATGACATGTGTCTATATTTAGAAGTTAACACTGTGATGGCCGCAACAGATTTAAGAAGAAAGCATCTCTCAGCCTGTTCTGACTGTGTACTTTTGGTGTGAGTGTGATGCTTTGTTACAGTTATTAACTAGTGAAGAGATTGGGGAAAACCAACATTCTAGTACAGGGGTTTCCCTTTGAATGAATAGAAATGTACACTTCAGAAGTGTGTGTAGGGGGAGTAATGAAACCTTGTCATTTGGTTGCTTGATCATCAAACACAACTTCTTGGGCACATGATTCTTGGGAATAAGTTCAGTTTCAACTGGTGGAGAACATTGAAGCTTAAACCATTTTTTTATTTTTTTTGTCTCCCCACACTTTCCCCACACTCATTTTTGTTTCATTTACTCCAAAAAAATGTTAATTTAGTAATCCTACGCAGGAAATCCTTATTAGAACTGGGTAAAAATTCTCCTATTATACATGGGATGATTTTTTAAAAAATACCACTAAGCCTACAAGCCTATGCACACGTTTCTCATTCAGTTCAGTGGAACTTAGCGGATTCAATGGACCAATGGTCTAACCCTGTATTTGTCAGTTGCACATGCACAGAGCCAGTGTGGTGCATTGGTTAAGAGCGGTGGACTCGTAATCTGGTGAACTGGGTTCGCGTCTCTGCTCCTCCACATGCAGCTGCTGGGTGACCTTGGGCCAGTCACACTTCTCTGAACTCTCTCAGCCCCACTCACCTCACAGAGTGTTTTTTGTGGGAGAGGAAGGGAAAGAAGAATGTAAGCCACTTTGAGACTCCTTCGGGTAATGATAAAGCGGGATATCAAATCCAAACTCTTCTTCTTCTACTACTGGCATTTCAGATTTGTTGTGCTCTGTAAAAAAACCAAAAAACTATTAAACATTCTCAAATTAACTACATCAGCAATGTACAGAATAGATAATTATCTGCTTTTACAATGCTTGCTATGTTCAGCTAGTTAATACAAGAGTAAGCACGCTGCCAAGTTTTAAATCATTTGACGGCTTAAAAATTCAATATTTTTATCTTGTTGGTACTAGGGGAAAGACACAAAGGCAGCTATTTGTTTGGAACTGCACGGCTTGTCTCAGGCTGCTGACAGATTTTCTACTACTCTTTTCCATTTGCCAGCTCCTTCTCAGCACCTGCCCAGAAAGAAAGATTTGGTGTTTATTTTCCTTGCCCGTCTTGCTTGGTATTCCTGCTATTGCTGTGAATCACCCAAGCTACTCTCAGTTGAATTGTGACAGGGATCCTGTTCAGACATTCGTCCGGGCAGAAATGAGCACACACAGAGGGTACACCTACCTCTCAGTCTCTTTGCTTTGAATGGTCCCCTTTTCTCACAGCTCATATGTGATCCATATTCTAAATAAATGTGGGGCGGGGATTGGACCACATGTACAGGAACCTTTGCATACTTGTGTTGATGTGTGCGCCACTGCTGTGCACAATGGGACATTGAGCATGTAGAGTTCAGAAGCAGGGCCAGAGGGCATGATCCCTGTCCCTCTGTACATTCATGTCAACACTGATAAATGCATGAGCAGGATGTTCATGTAGTTCTGTGTAGTGGCAGCCTTGGTGGAGGAGCACGTGTTTTTACATGCAGAAGGTCCTAGACTCAATCTATGGAACGTCCATTTGAAAGGCCCCCAGGCAGAAGAATTAAGAAAAATGACCCCTTTGAAAGTCTGGAGAGATACAGCTAGTCTGCACAGGCAGCACTCTTATGCTCACTAATTCAGGTCTGAATAGGTATTTGGTCAATCTAGATTATATAGGTATACAATACAGATGTGAGAGGAATTTGAATCAGTTCACATTTAAAGGGAAACCCACATAAGTACCAGTACTACCTTCCAAAACAATGTACAAAACAAAGCACAACCATTCTTTGAAATGTACACTCCAAATTCTCCAATGTATTCCAATGTCGAGCCAAGTAATATGCACAAAACTGCACATAATGGCATAAAGTGTTTATAGAAATGCATATATTAGTGAAAATAACACACAAAAATGCGCCCTATTAGGGGAAATTGCATTGCAGATATGTGTATATTGGGAAAAAATGCATACAAATGTGCATATTAGGAGGAGAAACTGGAGTTGAATTTTCATGAGGACTTTTTAAAGTCGATCCTCAGGGAGAAGGCTAGGCTCATTGTTGTCATGATAAAAGATAGTTTCTCATTATATCCAAATGCAGCCATTGAGAATGAGCCAGATATGATATTCCACAGTGAATATAAATTTCCTTTGTATCATCAGTTCTTTTCTACCCAATTAGGATTTGTGGAACTGAAATATAGTTTATGGCATTGAATACAAGGGATAGGTGAATCTGTCAATTCCAATTTCTCTCCGTTTCTCATTTTTCCAATCCCTTTTCCTTTTGCAGTACCAAGCAAGCACCAAAAACGGGAGGCATATGAGACCCGACTGGCTGCAATGTATAGTTGATGAGCTATACATTGCACCAACGTTTTGGAGGTGCAAAGCAATGTATTCATTTAAAAATAATCTTCATCAAATGATAATGCTGTTTCTAACAATTTAAATACAAAGTTCCTCCCGGGGCAGGAGCAGGTTTTACCTCTTCTCTGCATGAAAGATTTATACCACAGTCATCAAAGGAACAGATGCAGCAGGGGAGATTCTTCCCCTCCCCATTTTTTGGCATGGAAAATAAATTTCCTTGGCCTAGCAGAATGCATGGGAAATACTGCAGTTATTCCTTGAAGGCTCTTGCCTAAGGGTCAGGAAAGAAAGGACATCCTTCATATCGTTTGGCCTTACTATTTACTACGGCAGCCTTAAGTATTCACCATCCATGCTGCAATGGGACTGAGGTCATTGTCTGCCCGACTGGCTGGAACAGGGCAGATGGGAACACTTTGAGGTGAACATGGCTTATGGTTTCATTATAGAGACAAAAGCCACTAGTGGGCAACACCTGGTGAGCTATTGTAAAGTTCTGCCTCTCCACCAAGAATATTTTTGCTGTTGCCAAAGGTCATTCTAAGCCTTGGAGAGGAATAAAAAACAAGCAGGCAAGAAGGTTATTAAAACTGTTCATGTCCCCGTGCTATTCCTTTAGAGATTCCCTTACTCTGCTTTTCATGCAGCGGCTATAGCTGGGCGAGGAAAAACATTCTGACCTGAGAAATTAGGTGACTGGCACATATAACCTGGGAATGAATATTTAGATATCTGCAAATTTCATGGTGTGACATTATATGATTGGCATCAGAACCGGGTGGAATTTAGTCTGAAAACTGAGCCCCAGATCTATCAAAAGTTAGTTCTGATAAATACCATCAAAACCAACGAAAGTCAGATTTGTGGCTAACTTAAGTCCTGTTCAAGGAGACTTAGGCTCCATATAAACCTCCCTGGCAAAAAAAATCCCATTCAACTCAATAAGGCTTATGTCTGTGTATATATTGGATTGTGCTGTTAGTTATAGCTAACTTTAGATGGATTAGGGCCAGAGTGGTCTGTAAACATATTTGAGAATGGGACAAGGTTCTTACATTGTTTTAGTGGGTTTATCTTTTAATGCAAAATACTTAGTGTCTCTGGGAAGTGCACCTTGTGGAATCTAGAGACAGATAAAAATGCTTTTTTAAAAATCGTTTTGTAAAATATATTGAATTTGCCATAAGCTCACCATCGCAATCTAGTGTCACATTTGTATAATGCACTTAAAACACACTTTAAATGTTATATTTGCAGCTGTATAGCTGAGTCCTAGGCCCCAAAATTAAATATGAAATAAATATAATATAGTTAAATATAGATAGCAAAATATTAACCCCCAGGACAGTGGCTTTAACTCACTGCGAACAGTGGTTCCGAAAAAGTCTTAAAACATGTGCTCAGACGTTTATCTGACTGATGGTTTCTGTGCAGAACCCACAACAGAACCACGGTGGGGCAAGGGGAGGGGTCTCACCCACAAACAAATAGTGCTAAAATGAGAAGAAAAGGTCTAAACCAGGGAAACCATTTCTAATCAATATGCTATCAGTGGTCCATTATCAACAGTAAATATACACATTAACAGTGTATAATTAATCATAGGCATGTTTGCTCGGTAAAGCTCACAGTTTTAACCATTAAAATGCAGCAAGAACTCAAACAGCGATTTATGGCAGCAGAAGATTAAATTCTATCTGCCTGTTACCCTGTCCCAGAGGTGCTCTGCGATAAGTTAGCTTTTTAATGGAATTCTATAAATTTGGTGTCACCACCTAGAAAGCCCTGCATTTTGTAGCTGGAAGCCCATTTTCAAAAGGAACAGGACTTGAAGCGGGGTTTCATCGAATGATCTCAGCACGCAGGTGTACAAGTGCATGAGGACTGCCTGCTGAGGGCTTGAAGGACCCTGCCTTTGCCTCTTTCCACCTGGCTTGGAGGTGGGCTTGACAGGCTTCACCAGGACTGCTGCTGCTTTTAAATTGTTTTTAATTTTTATCTGTGTTGTTTTAAATGAGACCATCTTGGCTGTCAGCCCTGGAAGACCTGCACCCTGCCTGGCTGGCCCTTTCCCCATCTGGCCTGGGAGAGTGGAGGCCTAACTGACTGACTGACTCCAGCTACAAAAGCTGAAGCTGTTGAACAGATTGGTAATGAGTTGCAATTCAGCAGCTTCTCTTTCCAGTCTATTGCAACTCATTACCAAACTTAAAACCATGGAGAGACCTGGTCTGAACAGAGACATTGGATTCTTATCTCATTATACATGACTAAGCCATTTCTCACCTTCCCACCCCTTGCCTTTTCCTGTAAGACCTATTACAGTCGTTAAGAGTCGTCAACAGGCTCATCTCAGCTATCTGCCAATCTCCCATTCCCACCGCCCTTCTGAGTAATACCCCTCCCCACCTTCTCACTATATAGAAGGGTCTGGCAACTTCTGTTTCAGTGTATCTGAAGAAGTGTGCATGCACACGAAAGCTCATACCCAGAACTAACTTAGTTGGTCTTTAAGGTGCTACTGGAAGGAATTTTTTTATTTTGACTATGGCAGACCAACACGGCTACCTATCTGTAACTAGAGCTGTTGCTGTTATTGATATTATTGTTGTATCTTTAGTTTTAGACCTTATGATTTACGTGGAAATTGGTTGTGTACTTTTTGATGTGTTTTATTTATTGGTTATGTCTTCTGTTATGTTTGTAATTATGTAAATCTTCTCATGTTGTAAGCCGCCTTGGGCATAGTTACAACTGTGGAAAGGCGGCATACAGATAAAATGATGGTAATGATGAGTGTACACAAATATGAGATGGGAAAACATGGTTTAGGAGTGGGTACTGCAGTGGAGCAGGGATGTGGAAGGCGCTGTGGTGTAAACCACTGAGCCTTGGGCTTGCCACTCGGAAAGTCAGTGGTTCGAATCCCCACGACGGGGTGAGCTCCCATTGCTCTGTCCCAGCTCCTGCCAACCTAGCAGTTCAAAAGCACGTCAAAGTGCAAGTAGATAAATAGGTACCACTCTGGCGTGAAGGTAAACGGAGTTTCCGTGCGCTGCTCTGGTTTCGCCAGAAGCGGCTTAGTCATGCTGGCCACATGACCCGGAAAAGCTGTCTGCGGACAAATGCTGGCTCCCTCGGCCAGTAAAACGAGATGAGCACCACAATCCCAGAGTCGTTTTGTGACTGGACTTGACTGTCAGGGGTCCTTTACCTTTACTGCAGTGGAGCAGTGCATCACTGCTACTCACTAGGACATTGGGGCAGCAGGCTGGGTGTTGGCAGTGTCAGGGCTACATGGCAAATCCAGCAGTCCCACAGGTTGCACCCAGTCAGCCTCATGGCCCCCTATCCCAGGAAGTGACAGGGACACTGGTGTCAAGAAGGTGGCTCCACACAATTGCGCAACTCACTCCTGATATGGCTCCATCTGTGCTATATACTTAAAACAGGCATAGGCAAACTCCGGCCCTCCAGATGTTTGGGACTACAATTCCCATCATCCCTGACCACTGGTCCTGTTAGCTAGGGATGATGGGAATTGTAGTCCCAAACATCTGGATGGCCAGAGTTTGCCTATGCCTGACTTAAAACATCATTGTACCACTTTGAATTGTCACATCTCCCTCCACAGAATCCTGTGAACTGTAGTTTGTTAGGAAACCTCCATATCCCTCACAGAGCTACAGTTTTCAGATTGGGTTAATGACCAATCTCTCTTTCCAGGGAATTGGGGGGGGGGCTGTAATTCTGTAAGAGGAATAGGGGTTACCCAACAACTTGTCACATTAGCAAACTACAGCTCCCAGGATCCTTTGGGGAAGCAATGACTATTAAAAGGGACATGATAGTGCTCTGATAGTGCAAATGAGGCCATGGTCTCCAGTGCTCCAGCTTCACGCTGTGCAGGGCTTTAAAGTTTAAAACGAGTATGTTGAATTTTGCCCAAATACTAATTGGCTGTCCCTGGACCTTTTCCAGCACAGCTAGAATATGGTCCTTACAAGTATTTCCAGTTAAGAAGCTAATTTGAACCAGCTGCAGTTTCCAAACTGTTTCCAAGGGTAGCAACTCACAGAGGACGATAGAATTTGGAAATCCAATTTGAAAGTCCTCAAGGCAAATGTAGCAGTGGCCAAGACTAAAAACCTTACCCACTTACGTACCTGGGAGTAAGTCTCACTGAATTCAACAGGACTTGCCTCAGAAAGGGCTTGATTGGATGACTCCACTGTAAATCATTAGCCCCCTTCCCCCCCAAAAAATGCAGAATAACTGAAGGACAACCAAACATAGAGCATTCCTCACACAGGACTTTGGGCATAATATACTTATGGAGCAATGGGGGAGATTATGGACAACAGACATTAAATTCACCGCATGCTATAATCTCAGGGAAAACACCATGAAAATGGTATATAGATGGCATCTTACTCCCCCAAAAGCTTGCTAAAATGTACAAAGGGAAAACTTCAACCTGTTGGAGATGCAAAAAAGAGGAGGGGTCATACTGTCATATGTTGTGGACATGTGTAGCCATTGGCAAATACTGGAATGATATTTATAAAGAGTTTAAGAATCTATTTAAAATCACTTCAACCCCCCCCCCCCCCGAGATTTTCCTACTTGGTATAATTACCACCAGAAATTAAAAAAGATATAAGAATATTGTTTATGTATGGTATACAGTGGTACCGCGGGATGCAAACGGGATGCGTTCCGGAGCCCCATTCGCATCCAGAAGCAAACATAACTAGTGATGGCATGTCTGCGCACGCGCACGTCGCTTTTCGCATGCGCAAGAGGCGAAACCCAGAAGTAACACGCTCTGTTACTTCCGGGTTGCCACAGAGCGCAACTCGAATGAGCTCAACGTGAAGCATATTCAACCCGAGGTATGACTGTAACAGCAGCTAGAACCCTTATAGCAAGGAACTGGAAGAATGAAATGCTCCCAGAGATTACAGATTGGCAGATACTCATGTTAGAATATCTACAATTAGCAAAAAGACGGGATCAATTAGAGGAATATTGAAACAAAAAACAAGCAGAAGAATGGATAATATTTAAGAATTATGTAAAACTTTATTGTACAAATAACTCCATATTAGCAGGAATTGAGTGATATTTGTAAAGAAAAATATCAAAGGAATGTATACAAAGCAGAAAGAAATGATATTATACAATGTAAACCTGTGTAAAAGAGAATGTTATATCAAACAGTATAATAAGAAGGATTGGAAGGATTGTGCTGATGAGTACTTTTACTATGTAAATAACTTTGTCTCTCTTTTGTTTTAATTTGATTTCTTTTTTGCTTCTTTATATCTTTTTAATAAATTTTCTATTTTATATAATTTTCTCTTTACCTGTTAAGAGATAGTACATAATGGTTGCATAGACATGCAAATCTTTTAATCAATAAAGAATTGATAGTTAAAAATAAAATAAAATCGTGACCTGGTCATTTGGAAACAGTGCACTACATGAAGTTGCATGTGGGCTGAAAGGTGTATTTTGAGAAGCATGCCATTTTAAGCTTTCAAAGGAATATGAGTATAGGCCTGAGAGCTGTTGACAGTCACACATCAGCCTGCAGATTACGATGGACAAATCCCTCAAGTAGAGTTGTGACTGCAATTGCAGTAGCATTTTTCAAACCAACATTTAAAAAATGACCTTCGTGTCAATATAAAGCCTACCTATATGGGAGGCATGCCCAAGGCAGATCTATCACAGCCATACATTTGTGACTCATAAATTATGAGCACTACAACTTCCACACCGATTTTTACCTGAAAATGTGTCGTCAAACGGGAAAAGCTTGGAGATTGACTTTATGATGTATGTGAGTATATTTAGGGAAGCATTTTCTTTACCCATAAATCAGTGTACAATATTTTCACACTCTCTCACTCCCACATATACATATGAATGTGACAACATACCTGATTGGGCATTTTTCAGAGGTTTGCATTCTCAACACTCAATTCATTTCCAAAATTGACCCAGGCAGGATAATTTCACAATTTTGAATCCCTGGACTCATTTGTGGTTGGATACCAGAGACTGAACATGGAGCCTTGTATATATAAAGCAGATATTCTACTAATGAGCTGTGGATCCTCCATTTTAGTTTCAATTTATATTCTGGGTACAATTTAGTGATTGTTAGGTATACTTCAGAACTATCCACATCCATGGGTCATAATATTTTAACAGCAATATTTTTGTTCAGCTAGAATTCATTGCAATAAAATATACTCTGCTAGAAATCCCAGCATAGGCAGTTATATAAACAGTTCACCACGTTTGTTTCCAAAAGGCTCATCCAAGCTTTAGAGCTGCCATGGCAAACCGAGCTTCTTTGTATGTTACGCAGTTATATTGTTTACTTTAAACTTTGCTTTCCTCAGAACATTTAGTTTTAAGAAGTCAGCCTTTAAATCTACTGGAACATTTCTCTAGGTACTATGTCAACAAAGAGATTATGACAGAGACCCTCAATTTCTTGCAAGCTGCAGTACAAAGCCACTGCCAAATTGGTAGCTTAGACTATTAGTGACTATGCATTGGGAGGACATGGGTTGAAAACTCAAAGTAAGATTTATTTTTGGCTACAGAATGTTAAATCGTGGCAGCAGCTCACAAACCAATGTTATTCTATCAATACTTTAGTAAAAAGCCAAGGATGAATATATTACTCACAAGTATCAAAAACTGATTTCCATCAAAATAAGAATATAAAAATATGCAAGAATATAAAAATGATTATCTTGGATTAATCACTTGAAGATTGGCATATCTACTTGATGAGGTCTACGAAAGTGCCAGATTTCAAATTGGGCAGATAAAAATCGCCACAGCTAAAGTAAATTAAAAAGAGCTGAAAATTGACATTGACCCCCTATTAAGACCCCCATATATATGTTTCTTTCCAATTTTGAACAACTTGAGAGTTAAAATCTCTTATTCTGGATTGGCTCCCTCCCCCCATGCAAATACTAAGTGCTTGAGGCCTGATTCGGATTGGGACCACAGTGCAGGAGGTCAATGCCTCCTATCCTCACACCCAGAACCTAATCTAGATCCAGAATAAATGTTCCTGTACTCCCCTAGGAAAAGAGATATGTAGTAATTTTACAGATTGCTTCCAATGAGATTTTAGTATGCCTACTGTTATTGTTTTTTGATTGACTCTTGACCCCCAATCTGCAGAATTCTTATATAATTCAGAAAACTGACATTCCGGATGCATACATCCAGATTTATTTATTTTGCTGCTATTGCACATAAACAGGCACGAGGCTTTCTATCTATCATGTATGCATCCAGAGTGTTAGTCCTCTGAACTTCTTTTCTGCGTTTAAAATGCAAGGATGTTCATGAATGTTATCAGCAGGAGATCTATGAAATTGGTATTTAAATATTGGCACCTAAACCTGGCATGTGCAGACTAGCTATTTATTTTTAGCCCCAATATCAGGTCAAATTGTGTGGGTTCCAAAGAAGTGAAACAGGTGTTCAGTTTAGCCACATTTAAATCATACTGACACCCACCGAACTCTCTGCTCAGTGGAACATATGGCACTTAACACAATGTTTTTGAATCTTATGAAATCAGTAGTTACTTTTATTTCTGATATGAATGCATTTTGCAGTTTTTCCATTTGTGATCTTCTGTATTCATAATTAGGGAGGACAAAGATGTTGAGAAATATACTAGCTCATTTAATCAATTTCTCAAATAATGGATGAAAAAAGTATGAACACAGATCATTAAGTCAGCCACTTAACAGGTTGCCAGGTTTCTGGTCTCTATCACTTCCATTTCATAAGCCTGCTTAAATTTGTTTCCACATCATTCTATGATTTTAAAAGATTTTGTCTGATGCTGGCAACCAGGTTACTTCTAAGTACCGTATTTTTTGCTCTATAAGACTCACTTTTTCCCCTCCTAAAAAGTAAGGGGAAATGTGTGTGCGTCTTATGGAGCGAATGCAGGCTGCGCGGTTATCCCAGAAGCCAGAACAGCAAGAGGAATCGGTTCTTTTGCTGCGCAGTGATCCCTCTTGCTCTTCTGGCTTCTGAGATTCAGAATATTTTTTTTCTTGTTCTCCTCACCCAAAAACTAGGTGCATCTTGTGGTCTGGTGCATCTTATAGAGCGAAAAATATGGTACCTCCAGAATGTTGAATTGCTATGTCCTTGCAATTGACTGTTATTCGGGTGATGTGGTAAAGGCTTTCAGAAGTATTTTGATACCAAAAAAGTATTCCAACAGTGAGGCAGATGCCCATGAAATCCGATCACATCTTACTTAGAAGTAGACTGCACTGAGCTCAATAGGGCTTGCTGCATTGCATAGCACTGCAGCCGTAGACTATAGCAATCCTTTTCCAGTCGGACAGAAGGAAGGTTTTATAAATATACAGAGGATTGTCTCTAATTTTTTTTAATGAAATGATTTATAACTCCCATGGATGAATATAATCTGAAACTGAATGCATCATCTTTGAAATGAATTGACAACATGTCTGATTAAAAAAACAATGTGGAAGATAGATGAGTCCCTGTGCTGCAATCAAATGCAGCTCATGCCTATCCATAAATCAGCCCAGGGCTCTTATTTCCTAACCCAGTGGTTCTCAAACAGTGTTCCAGGGAATCCCCCAGGTTTCTGGGAAGCTTGTCAGCTTTCATGGAGAAAATCCATAACAGTGGAGAGATTTTGATGTAAAGCTGATCTCCATGGCAAAAATTCTGGACTACGTTCTAGGCTTGAAACTCAGTCCGCATAAAGGCTTGAAACTCAACCCTTTTCGGTGCCTCTCTCAGGGCTGGGCTGTAGGAAGCAGTCCAGGGAGTCAGGAACCAGGAGTTCAAACCAAAGAGCAATCAGGATAAAGGGGCAAACTAAAAAGGCAGCTCTGGAGAACAAGCCACACGACAGGACCGCAAAGCAAGGAATTGGAGTGTTAAGTTGTGGGCGAACATATCAGACAACACAGCGATTCTTCCAAAGCAGCTCTTTATTTGTAAGCTGGAACAGAACTGAACTGAGGAGCTCAGTCAGCCTGCTTATATAGAGCTCCAGAACAATGTAACTGTTGCCATTTTCTAAAACTATCCAATCACTGAACGTCACTTTCAACCCTTCATTTGCATACAAACTATCCAATCACTGAACGTCACTTTCGATCCTTCATTTGCATAACTATCTACAGTATCCCCCTGCTGGCCCAGGGTGAGAACTTCAGTACATAACATGGAGCAAATGGCAATCTGCAGAAACCCGGATTGCTGTTTCTTCTGATTCAGTGTTAAAGAGCTTCTAAGAATGGGCTTTCATGGGGAAAGCGCTTTGCTACCATATCAGGACCAGATTCCCCACTCGCAAACATCTGCCTGGTTGGGCAATATTGTTTTAAAATATCTTTTCAAAGCTGCTGCAATCTACCTAACCAGTTTGTTCGTTTTAAGAGACTTTTGTTTTGCATTGTTAATGCATAGTTCGCTTCTTATGTCTTTGTTTTCTGTGACAGAAAAGGACAAGAAAATTTACATATTCTTTAATATGTAATATGTCATGCTGAGATGATGCTTGGAAGGATCTAAACAAAAGTGTGAAACATTATGCCTCTGATCTTGCACGGGTTTACACTGAAAGTCTTATTGAATTCAATGGGCCTTACTCCCAGATAAATGACTTTAGGATTCCAGCTGTGTAACAGAGGGACACAGAGGCTGGAGGAGATAAGAATGTTTTTGATGCACTTTCCTAACTACACACAATTTGCTGATTAAATATTCTGTGGCCTAGATGTGTGTGTGTGGGGGGGGGGTGTATTGTATTGTTTTTGTTTTAACTATTTATTTTGTGCTTTTATCCTGTATTTTTATCTTGTAAACCACCCTGAATTGTTCGGGTGGAGGGTAGTATATATTTAAATGGGTTACCTGCAACATTTTTTCTTCCTGAATGAAGTGCTTGCACATTTAAGAAGAAACTGCAGCAACATAGCTCACTACATGGGGTAGTCAGTTGCTGACTCTGGCTTTTCCTCTGTATATCTCAATAGTACAGTCTTGAACACTTTCAAGAATGCTTGCTCACCATTACTAAAATTCCAGTTGAGTTAGAACCTGAGAATTTCCCAGAACACAGTTAGAAAACCAATGGTCTAAAATATAAATGTTTTTAACTGATTATAAGAATGAATGTGTGTAAAGTATTAATAAAAGTCAGTCATCTAAAAAGTAAAATAAATCAAACGGGTGTAAACAAGTAACAATCCTTAACATATTGTGCATTTCAAAATGAGCTCAGAATGAAGACTTAGTATCCTCCATGCACTGGTTAATTACCCTTATGCTGATCATATCACTCAGAATGCATTTGCTCGCCTTATGCTGAGCCCATAAACTGGAAGCAGCTGCAACGGACACTAACCCTAGGAATTTAAAGCTTTTGCCCCATTTCTGAATGGCACGGGGCAAATTACTGATGAGACAGCAGGTTGTGTCGTTGAGATGCAAGGCTTCTACATCACAGCTTCTGCACATATTTTTCCCATTGCAAGAAAACAATAGAAGTTTCTGCACTTTTATAGCATAATAAGAAGCCACACAAATGGAGTATTTGAATTCCTGGTCACCCAGTCTATATATTTAGTATTCAGAAGCTGTTTAGACCGAATGCTATTCTTAGCCTTCTGGACCTATAACTGCCACAAAAATCGAAGGTCACTGAATATACAAACAGCTTGCAGTCAGTCCTTCAAAGATTTATAAAACCGTGCAAAAATTGGGTGTTTTCAGTAATACTATTGCAATGTGGCTATTTTCCTATTGGCAGATATTCTTAATTGCAACTATAAATTAGTGGTCAGTTGCTCTTATATGGATGGCCTGAAATTTTGATTTCCAATGTACTTGTTCAATTGCTTGAAGTGTGAGTCACAGACTCTGCATAGTGGGGAGCATTGTACTCAGTTTCTTGACCTGAACACAGCTTCAAATATGCATTGCCTACCAGAGGAATTTACCTGCAGGAAAAAAATTCTCTGGGCACATTTACACTCCAGGAAGCTCAGTTCAGAACTGGGCATTATGGATCTAACAAAGAATTTCCAGCACCTCATCAAAGTGCAATTCCCAGGATTCCTTGGAAGGAACTACAACAATTAAAACAGGATATTTAAAAAAAAAAAACCTGATACAAGTTTGTAGCATAGATATGCCCTGTGGATCTCACCTCTGGCAACTTCTGCACACTCCCTTTTTCTGCCACACTTTATTCTACTCTAGATCCCTTGGACTAACAGAATACACATGAGATTTACTCCCGATTCAGTGTGGGTGCACTAGATCAGAAAAGGTTCCTAACTTAGTGGCATGTTGTGCTTCTGGGGTTGTTCTCTTGCCGTGGAAAACACTTTCTGAGACTGTGAAAAGACAAACACAACTATGAATCGTGGTAAAGTCAGTGTGATATAATGTTTGGAGTATTTTAACTAGGACTGGGAGACCTTAGTGCAAAGCCCCATCAGGTTCATCTTGGGCTGGTCACTTTTTCTCAACCTAACCTCCTGCACAAGTGGTCCATAAGTTGCACTGGAAATGTGTGGAGAGTAATTTTATGTTTGTATTGATACTCTCCTTGTTTTTTTTATCTTGTATTATTGCTGTTTGATTTTATTCTATTTGTTGTATTATTGTTAGGCACCTTGAGCACCACTTGTTGGAAAGATGGGGTACAAGTTTAACAAATAAGTAAATAAGTAAAATAAAGTGTGGTGTCAATTCAAAAATCCATTTTTTAAAGTCCCTGACAAACATCCCCACACTGAGAATCTAATGTATGCTTAATGAGCTCCACTGTGTATAATGGAAATCAAGCAAGAGGTACTCTCCAAGGTTTTGTTGCCAGGTATGCAGTTTTGCATTCTTAGTTATGCAAACCTTACATATTTTCAGCTAATCTTTTAGGGTAGCTTGAGACAACCAGGCAGTCTTTTCCTAAGGCAGGAGGTCTGGGACTAGAGCAAAAGCTATCTAATTTGAAACCTTCCTGCCTTTTCAATGACAACTATTGCTAGGGAAACATCTGCTGTGGGGAGATGGAGAGGGAGAGCTGAATCCCATTTGATGGGATTCAGTGACTTACCAGGCAAAAAATAAGAAAACTATGGAGAAATATAGACAGCTGTAACAGCTAGCTGGGCCCAGAGATGTGCACTTTGCAAGGTTCAGCACTATTCAACTTGCTCTGGCTCTCAGATGAGGTGGCCTCTCCCTTCTCCAGCTGCCTCCAAAGGACTATTCAAAAACCACTTGCCCTGAGGAGAGGAATGGGAGGAGACAGGATTGCCTGGAGAGCTGCCCACCTTGTAGCTCCTGGGGTTCATGTTGTGGTGGCATCACCCAGCTCCCACTACAGGGCTATGACGACCTTCTTGACCTGAAGGAACGAGAGATGTAGTTTTCAACAAAGTCACCCACCTCACCCCATTGCAGTTTGTCTTGGCTGTCTTATTACATAGTATTGATGAATGCTTGTTGTCTTAACATTTCTCTGTAAATAGTGTTATTGGGTACACCTGAAAAGTTATATATTAATCTCAAAAACAAATGAACAAGCAATATTTAATGAACTTCACTGAAGGATCTGGAAAGAGGAGATTAAAAAAAAAGTATCAAACTATGCGACAATCCTGTACACACTTCCCGAGGTGACTTCTGAGTAGACATGCAGTGTTTTGTGCTATTAAGCATATTGGTTGGATCTTAAAACAAGATCCTTGTCAGAAGAAAGAAAGAAAAAGAATTAAATCCTGAGCATTCTCCACTAGCTTGTGCAGAACAGTTCATGAAACAATGCCGCTGCCAGCATTTATTCTGCTATCACACCTTTGGATCCAGTCCAGTGTTCAAACCAAGCTTCTACCCCCATTCCTTTTTAACTGTGCATTTACAGAGTCAAAGCACTTACATTCCACTGAGTTTCCCAAATAAGTGTTTGTAGAATTTACTATGTGGGGATTTACCACGGTGTGCATGCTGCTACATGGCAGTTGTCTGTCTTCATTATCCTGCCAAATGGTGAGAATAATTTTTAGCACACTTCCGCACTGGATGGGGAGTGAATACAGGTCAAATTCACATGTATGCCCAGCATGTGTGTGCCAGTACCAGAACAAAGCGTGTGAATTTCTTCCACGCAATGGCACATGATATTTGGATGGAAAAACCTACGTAACTGGCCTCACTTTGGGTAGTCACACACACTGCAATGGCATGGGATCACGAACATGGGAAAGTAGCCCATGGGTATATAAATTTAATAAATAACAACAACAGCAGCAGCAGCAATAGCTCCAAGATGTGAACCATTCAGCAAGTGCATTTAAATGCACACCATCATAAATTGCCATTCAGCAAATGGTCTTCCCTATTCTTTCCCCGCCAGAGCTCTCATTCACAAATAGAGCCACATAGGCCTCATGTAAGCAAGGGATTCTACATTCATTACAGCAGAGCTCCATATGCAAGTCCTGCCGTCTCCCCCAACTGGGGCAGGTTAGGCACACAGGGTATTAAGAAATGTGCTTGAGGAAGTGGTCAGCAGTACATAGCCCAAGCATTCCAGTCAAGCTGTGCATTCCACTACAGGAGAGTGGTTATGCTTAATACTTTATGTAATTTATGTTAAAACTGCATGCTTACGTCTACTGAGAAGTTGCCCTGCTTTCTATTCGGTCAGTTAAGTATAAATTAGGATTTTTGATGTCCCCTACCCAACCCACTGCCACAGCCACCCTTGTTATCATTCCCCTCCGGGATTTGGGTTCCCTTGTTACTTTCCTGCATTAGCAAAACTAAAACGTTTGACCTTCCTATTAAAAGAATAAACTCCCATACTGTATTAATATTTAATTCTACATTGAATAATTCTACATTGAATATACTGAACATCTGCCTTGTCTTCATCTCGTAAGTCCTCTTTTTTTTTTACATAACACTAAGCAGAACGTTGTCATAACACCTTTAGAGAGACTGGAGACAAAAGGATTACAATGTTTTCATTAACATAAAACTGCTCTTGGAGGTTCACTCTGTTTTGTTAAAAGGAGAGACAAGGAGCGGCTTGCTTTAAGAAATTAATGAATGAAGCTTATCTGTTTTGTGGAGTGACAGAGTGATTTACAATGCATTGAGCAGTACAGTATTATGCTGAGCCAGTGGCGTAGCGTGGGTTGTCAGCACCCGGGGCAAGGCAAGTAATTTGCGCCCCCTAACCCGTGGATTTGCGCCCCATAACCCGTGGATTTGCGCCCCCTAACCCTAACCCCCAGATGTTGCGCCCGGTGCGGCCGGCCCCCCCTGCACCCCCCACGCTACGCCACTGTGCTGAGCCCTCCTTACTCTGGGTTCATCTTTGTGCATGTCATGCTGGAGGTCAAGAAGGGAAAATCGAATCTGAGTTGTGTGTGTGTGTGTGTTTGTGTGTGTGTGTAAATGGTGACTTCCTACTCTGGTTGATCTCCAGCTATGCTGTGGCTCTAGGACCCACAACAGTGCCAAAGGGCAGTGCCAGATGGCGGCTTCTGGGAACAGGGTCTTGTGGTGGCAACATTTTCCCTCTGGTCCACTCCTATGTAACTTCCAGAGTGGATTCTTGCAATGTGCTTGAAGATGATTCAGAAACTATGGCCCCAGATTCTTGGCTCGGGTTCCATTTAGATCACAGATAACCCCTCTTTTAAAACAGCTGCATTGGTTGCCGGTTGATTTCCATGCCCAATTCAAGGTGCTCATGTCAGTGTTTAAAGCCTCAAAGAACTCAAGCCCCAAATATCTGGAAGACTGCCTTCTTTACACACCTTCTTGGACGTTAGACCCTCTTGCCATTCTCTGTGGCAGCTGCTAAGTTTTGGAACTCCCTCCCTGTAGATGTGCATCTGGCAACTTCATTAGATGTTTTTCGGGAGTCCTGATGATGCATCTCATCACCCTGGCGTAACAGTACAGCTTTGTACACCCTTTGATGCATATTCCACAAGTGACTCTTTTCTCCCATGGAGTTCCTTTCTTATAGGTGGGACTGATCTCTTTGTCAATGTGCCCTAGTTCTCTTATTCCAGACCCATTCCTGGCAGGTTCATCCCATGTGCTTGGCTGACTAGAGCCCAGTGTGAGTATCCACTGAGAAATCTCCATTTCATAGCACTTCAACTGCATGAGGAAATGTGATGAGCTTTTATTTTCAGCAGAGTTTCTTGTTCATTTGGCTATGAAACATTTTCTTGATTTGGCTGAGTCAACTCTAAGAGTTCGTTAGCGGAGGTTTTGACCGGCCAATGACTTTCTTCCAGGTTGAATTCCTACTGACTCTAATGAGAATGTTACAGGATTCTTTCTCTGGTTTCATTCACTGAGGATGGTGCCACAAGTCCCAGTATGCTCTTTGCATAGTCTGTGGCATCTGGTGTATGACGCACAAGCAACCCCCCCCCCCAAAAAAATAGGTACATCGAAATGTGTTGCTGATGACCCACAGGCAAAAGAAAAAACATTACATCCAGCTAAAAACCCCCCATCATTATCATTTCATAGAATGTGTAAACAACTAAGCTGCACCAGAAGTTAAAGGAGTAAATGGGGGGGGGGAGAGCTCACATTACCTCCTTTACATTATATTCAGTAGCAATAATAAATATTGTCTGTGACATATTGGAAAAACTATAGACTTATTAGTTTGGGTGGGATGCTAAACATGCTCTAATCTAATGAATTCCAAGCCTGTCCCCCCCCCATGAGATTTCTTCTTCATATGACAGTCATAGCAGTATCGTCAAATGCCTGATCTGAGAGATACCAGTTGCATATTTATAAAAGTCCATGGTTTCTGCTTCCCAGTGGACTCAGTGTCATTTCAATCAGAAAATTGCCTCCAGAAAAATGCAATAATAAATTGGAGAAACTCGTTCTTTCAATGTGATGTTCCCGAACGCTCAGGAAATGTGAAACATAATGAAACGTTTCCCACTGAAGGCTTAAATCATCTCTGCATGGACAAAACTAATCCAATTAGTACAAAGTTGAGTTCTTACTGTAGTTTACAGAAAGCAAAATTTGATGCACTTTTTTAAAGGGTCCTGCATAAGTGAAGAATATCTAGGCAAAGATATTGGAAGAAGTTAAAAAGAATCGCATTAATATCAGGGATATTTCTCAAGGGGCTTTCAAGTACCTTTAAGTTGGTACCAGATTCTGCCTAATGTACACTTTGAGACAAATTTGGAGTGCTCTGTTCTTTTGAGACAAATTGAAAGAATCAGTGGCATTTCTCTGGAAGCTCTTGAACATCTCTGCTGCAAAGGATCTTGTACATTAAAACTTAAGGTTGCATTCAGCAGAATTGATTCATTCACAAAAGGACTTCCACTTGTGCAATAGAACTTTTCTTCTTTATTCCTATGTGCTCCGCAGGGTAGGAGGAAACCCCACCCCCCACCCCAACATAAAGTATTTCATAGCATTTAGATGACAGAAAGTGTGAGCTCTCCTGTGCAGATGAAAGTTCTTGCACACGGGAGGACTTCATTGAATACCACTCTTAGGACTCAGCTATACAGCTGCAAATAAAATGTGCTTTAAGTGCAATATGCAATGTGACATTAGATGGCCGATGGTGAGCATTATGGAAAATTCAATGTATTTTTAAAAAAGCATTTTCAGAGCAGTTTTTATATGTTTCTAGATTCCACCTTAGTATTCTCAGAAATAGTTGACTTCGCAAAAAGAGGCCAGGAAATATAAGGTTCCGAGATGCAATTGCAATACAATTATTCCTAAATTATGTTTGGCTTAGGGCCAAGTCACATGCAATTGCAAGAAACACATGATTCGATCACCTGTTAAAGTTGCCACTTATGCCAAAAAAGAGGAACTGCATCACTGCAGTTTGCATAAACACTGCACATGCCATTAAATGTGCTTAGATGCAAATTTTGAAATAATTACTGTAATTTAAATGGAAACACAATACACACTATGGTGAGCCTGTGTCTGTGTGACATGTGTCACCTGCTAAATCTGCTGTCCAGGTGCAATTTCAAGGTCCCTGCTCTCCATTTGTGGACTATACAGCCTTTGAAATACAGGACTTCTTCAAAAGGAGGGCTGCCCTCGGATTGCCCTTCAAATATAGGACCATTTCTTTGTAAAGTAGGACACATGGACATCTTATTACCTGTGGCTTTTAAATTTGGTAACATTGCCAGAGAAACCATTTAGATCAGGCCAATGGGACAGAAGAAGCGCTTTATGTTGCATTTATGAACCAAGGCAGGAGACCGCAGAGGGATTCTGTGCTTGCTTGAGGAACCAGTGGTCACATCTGCACCGTACATTTAAAGCACTCCTATAACACACTGAAAGCCATGTCTTTCACCAAAGAATTGTGGGAGCTGTAGTTTGTTACAAGTGCTGACCTCATAGAGCTACAGTTCTCAGCAGTCTTAACAAACTACAGTTCCCAGGATTCTCCATGACAAAGTGGGATGCTTGGTGTGATGTGGCAAGGCATCTGGAACCATGGGAAACTAATATCTCTTAAGTGTAAGGAAAATGTGAGGGAGGGGTGAGAGGGGAAGGGAGATCAAACACCTTGTGGGGAGGAGGATAGGAAAATCTCTCTTGTCAGTGGTAAGTCTTAACTTATAATCAGATGGAATGATTTTTACTGGGCTCTGCTATCCCAGGGATTTTCAGAAAGGATGTTGAAGTAACGAAATAACCTTGGTCTCTTGTGCTTCTTGCTCTTTTGCAGGTTGAGGAGAAATGCTGCATATGTCTGTCTGTTTATGCTTTGGGAAAGATTTCTGTGCCCTCTGTTGATGTCAGAATGTAACTGTCAACACTGAAGGCCCTGTGCTGTTTTTATGCTGCAGACCTGTCTATCTCTAGCTGCTTGGTGACAAGTTCTAAAAGAGGAGAGAGAGAGAGAATCGGAAACCTCATCATGCACCTTTGCAGGAAGCCCTGGGAAAAGGCAAAGTCAGAAAAGGAAGGAAGGAAGGAAGGAAGGAAGGAAGGAAGGAAGGAAGGAAGGAAGGAAGGGTATAGGATTGTTCCTGGAGCATTTGGAGGTGGGAGATGATGATGAGTAACTTCCAACCTGATTTCTCCTTCCAAACTAAGTCTTTCTGGCAAAAGGGTCTGCATTGCATGGACAGATTTCTCAATGGCTCCACCATTGCTACCTCTGCAACCGGTGGTAATGCCAAAGCAGAAAAAAGAAAACTTGCACAGCTTCCACCCAAACTGAGCCTCCCTGAAATCTTTTGAAAAAATTGCACTCTTCCACCCCATGACATCAATGAAATCCCACACATTTCAACCGTATGCAAATAGGGTGGCAAAATGGAGGAGGGAGCATTAACCTGCTTAAGAACCACAGATGTGACTTCCAGCTATCCAAAAGAACAGAGTAGTATAGTCAGGAAACAGTTGGTTTTGAGTCAGCTCCCAATTAAATGAGCTTGTAATTTTAATCTAGCTACACAACTTCACCATATTTTTCTGTCTATAAGACGCACTCATGTATAAGACTGAAATTCTTCAGTCCCTTCATGGTGTAGCACCCTGCTTGTGGTTAACGCTTAGCTGGAATGAAATATTCAACGCAGCAACAGAGAAATTAAAATAATAATTTATTTGTCAGACAAATAAATAAGAGGCACAGTGGTATATGGTTACCAAGCTCTGGCCTGGCCTCCTGCCATTATGGCCAGCACTTATATTCCCTTAATCCACCCCCCCTTTGTTCCTCCTGTGGCTGCCTCTGTCCCATCAGCCTGGTTGAAATTCCTATTGGCTGATTGGTATAACCAATCACAAAAATACACTCATATCCTCCTGTCCTTATATGGAACACAAAGAGCTATATATTGTTACATCTATAAATGACAAATAAGTATTAATATATCTTACATGTGTCTCAACAAGGAATCTTAATTACCAGCTCACCTCTTGCCCCCCTTGCCCTATTGCCTTCTAAAACAAATGGTTAATAATTTTAAATTTTTATCTTGAACAGATGTCAGAGACCTCGGGTTCATATTCTCATGCATCATCAATGAAATATCTCCTTTTGGAGGTCTTTAAACAAAGGTCTGACAGCCATTTGTCATAAGTGCTCGATTGGCGTCTTCTTGTCTGACAGGGGGCTGGGCTGGCTGACTTAATTTCAGGATAAATCTAGCATTTCTTAAATCCTTTGCATAATTACATTTAAGCCAGCATATTTCATACATTATCATAGATAGCTTTTTAGAAGGATAAACTTCCTAAAAGTAACAAGGAAGGAACAGTTTACAGCCTCAAAATAAAATAGGAAAAAAAAAACCTTTTCCCCTGTTTACACTTCCCCCCCTTCTCCAGCCGGTTTGTTTTCCATGTGCTCTTGGCCTTTTGACCTTAGGCTCAAGTTTAAGGCACATGGTTTTATTTTACTGTTTACCAAACTCTTAATTATGTAGGGTCTGTGTAACCTTGGTCTTCAGCCTGTAATTCCAGCTTTTACGACTTTGAGAATTGTTTTCTGCTATCAATCAAAGGGGGGGGGCCCTTGTCTAGGAGGAAAAACATTGCCAAGGCTCTCTGAACAGCTGGTCTGCCTGGCATGAAACTTTTGAAAGTCTAAGCCCATTTACCTGATCAAGATATAAGCCAATATATGCCTTGATTAAAAATGCAGTCTATATTCAGATGCCACAATCCCCCCTTTCAAGCTCAAGGACCTTGCTACCAAGCGTCCTTGATAGCTTGATCTTCCTGAGTTAAAGCTCTGTATAGGGCCATGATATGAGGTAGAGTTTCATTTGAAACCATCTTGCTAATTGTACTTCTAAAACATGAAATGATACATGGCATCATACATAAAACCATCACTACTGTCAAGAAAAACAAGCAAGACAATAATATCCCTTTGACATGTGCTATACTCTCCATCTTTGTGGCCAACACACGGATTGCCTCACCATTATCAGAAATGTTAAAGCAACAGGCATTCCCTGTCAAGTTCAAGACTCCACACAGGCCTCCCTGCCTGGCAAGTACATAATCCATTCCCATTTTCAGCTGCAAAATGGGGCTCTACTTTCATCCAACTGTTGTGCAATAAGTCTCAAACTCTGGGCCGTTGCATTGGTTACAAGTTCCACTACTGCTTGCAATCGAATTATTCTGTTTAGATTATAAATAGGATCCAGTGCCCCTTGTATGAGCTCACCAGGATTCCAGGAGGCAGGATCATAATAGGCTATAATGCGCTCTGGTGGCCAATCATCAGTATCGCTCCAACTTTGGGTACTTCCTCCTGCTATATGAGAAATATACTAGTGGGCAAAATCCACATTGGTGGTAATACCCATCCCAGGAAACAAGTCCCACTCCATTTGGAAGGGAGTTTCTTGTATGCCCATTCTCCACATATCCACCACAACCATCGGGTCTGAGGTTTTTGGTATGTGGAGTGCATAAGGCGAAATATCACAAGAGGTATAGAGTTCACAGTGCAGTATGTTAGATTGCCTTTCTTCTGTCACAGTTATGTTCCATACCACTTTCCATGCATGAATAAAAGGAAGTGCACAGGGCAAGGTATTCCGAGTTCGATAGGTAGTACCGTGTGCCCAGGTATTCTTAATATAATCCCAAGTATAGGGACAATGAGAAGAGCCTATCATGGTAGAATCAGCTGCATCTGATGATTTATGTACACAGAATTCCCCTTGTACAGGTATAACTCGTAATGGTTTAGTTGAGTTCCATCCGGGGAAATTCTGTACTTCTGTTTGGTGTAGCATTTCGCTTACCATACCAATGGCATTTAATGGTATTGGTAATAGTGATAGCATAAATATTAGTCCCAATATAATTCCCCCAGTGACAGGAATGGGGAACCACCAAGACCAAAACATATATCCCAAGGATCCCCAATGTGTAATATCTCTGATAATTGTTCCACAAGGGGGCAGTCAATCAATTGTATAAGAGAATCTTCCCTTTCACAGCCGCTGGTTCAGACGCTCCTCAAGCTTCAGGCGTGCGCAGGTCAGCCAGCTTCCAGGTTTGTGGCTGCAGCAGGCCGGTCGTCTAATGTTGCCCGTGACCTAGCCCGTTCCCCGTAGGGCTAGGTACAGGGGTTTTTTGGAGAGAGTCAGTTTTAAAGGATTAGAGGGGTCACCTTTGCACGTCCAACTGCCTTCGGACTTCTTCAAACGGGAGTGATGAATCCAGGGGGTCACCTCAGCTACCTTCACCACTGTTGGAGTAGAGAGCAAGACGGTGTAAGGTCCACGCCACTTAGGTGCAAGTGGATCACGTTTCCACTCTTTCACCCATATGCTATGCCAGCCTGGAGCTGATGAATCGGCACGGCAATGCTGCACGGCGTGCGCTCGAGGGCCCACCTGTTAAGATAAAAAACAAAACAAAACAAACAAACACGGGAGAGAGACAAAAACACGGGAGAGAGATTGCACTTGTCCCTGTGTCACATGTTCTCCTATTTGTTTGAGGTCAGTTGGAATATCCTGAACAAAGGAGGGCGGCCTCCCATACAGGAGCTCAAAAGGTGACAACTTAAGTCTTTTTGTGGGTGTGCACCGAACACGAAACAGTGTTATGGGTAACACGTCTACCCTCCTGAGACTTTAGACATATTAGTGGGCTTCTGGCATGCCCTGCAGATACCTTGCACAAGCGTCTGGCGATAGGTGGTAAGCCTGGCCAGGTGAATTGCATTGTTTGGATCCCAATTAGGATCTTCCAAGGGAAAGTTGTCCTGGAGATGACGGTCAATATTATAAATATTTCCCACTCTGGCCTGCTCACGCAAATATATCTGTGCCTTTTCAATTATGTCTCTCCTTTCCTCAGTGGTGAAGAGAGTATTCAGGAGCTGGTGACAACCTGTCCAAGTAGGACTATGAGTATTTACTATTGAAGTTCACCAAGTCCATCATAGCCTGAGGTTTTTCTGCGAAAGATGGGGTGTTTTCCAATTCATCAGATCCGTAGTTGTGAATGGAATATACTGGAGGGGCTACTACGTGACCTTTTTCTTCGCTTTGCTCTAGGGACCTCAAATCATAGGGGATGGTATTTGTCCCAAGGCGTTCTTTTAGCAGCTTTATACGCCCGGCTGTATTGCTTGCTGACCGATTAAGGTCTCCCTGTAACTTCTGTAATAATTCTCTAGGACTTGGATGTACAGGGGTTTGGGGTGGGCAATTAGTTGTTCCACTAAAGGAGACTGTAGATGGAGTTCTACTGGGACTCACAGGTGGAATAACCACTTCTGCTTGGGCTTCATTATAGGACTCCAATGCCTCCTGAAGATATTTTTCATAATCTATCAAGGAATCAAGTTCTGTGACTCCACCCCCATTATTCATTCCACTTTCTTGCCTTGGGGTTACAACTGGTGGAGGGTTTGGATTAGGCTCCCTTCGATGTGGAGCATAGGGTGGAAGCACCTCTTCCTCTGGTCCCTCAAAAATAGGTTTGAGTTTATTTGGCAAGATTCCTTTCCTAGCTTCGGCTTTTACAGCCAATAATTTGCATCGTTGGACTTTGCATTCCCTTATCCATGGAGGATTTTTATTTAATGTGCTCAGCCAAGAATCTATATATGAAAATTGTTCTGGGCACCCTCCAGTTTCTTTGGCGATGTTAGACCAAAGTTTGCTTACTAAATTTATATCAAAGGTTCCTTGAGATGGCCATCCAATATTTTGTTTTGGCCATTCTAGTTCACATAACGTTCTCAAGCGTTCTGGCGTCATTTTGACTCCATATGCCCCTGAGAAGGCTTTCTTAAAATTATTTAACATACATTCAAGAGGTGTATTTCCCCCCTTTGAACCCCCAACTCCCATTGTATGGCCCTGTGAAGTATCCACTCAGTCACTCACACACACACCTTACTGGGAAACGAAGTAGTACTCACTCCACACTTAGGTCAGCTACACATTGTACTTTCTCACACATGCAATGCGCCAGATACTTCACCACACACTACCTCCCATTCTTCGCTTTTCCCTACACCAGATCACCATCTGATGTACCCAGCCACCTAGCGTACTCAGTTCCCCTTTACTGAGACGCAGAAGTTTGATCAGGACTTCTCTTCCTCCCAATTAATTGGAGGGCCAAAACCCCTTAGTGCACTTACCCTTAGCTGGTTCCCTGTTTATTTCTCTGGTCCCCCCCGGTCCGTCGCCGTCAGTGGGCAGGGTATCAGACAGACGAGACTGCTGCGTTCCCCTGGAAAAATTTTTCCAGTGCGCGCTGGGTAGGCACAGTTGTCCTCTCTCTTGTACCCCGCTCAGTGAGGCGAAGGGGCTGCGTTCCAGCAGACCACTTATCCGAGTCACGGCACCATAAAATGTAGCACCCTGCTTGTGGTTAACGCTTAGCTGGAATGAAATATTCAACGCAGCAACAGAGAAATTAAAATAATAATTTATTTGTCAGACAAATAAATAAGAGGCACAGTGGTATATGGTTACCAAGCTCTGGCCTGGCCTCCTGCCATTATGGCCAGCACTTATATTCCCTTAATCCACCCCCCCTTTGTTCCTCCTGTGGCTGCCTCTGTCCCATCAGCCTGGTTGAAATTCCTATTGGCTGATTGGTATAACCAATCACAAAAATACACTCATATCCTCCTGTCCTTATATGGAACACAAAGAGCTATATATTGTTACATCTATAAATGACAAATAAGTATTAATATATCTTACATGTGTCTCAACAAGGAATCTTAATTACCAGCTCACCTCTTGCCCCCCTTGCCCTATTGCCTTCTAAAACAAATGGTTAATAATTTTAAATTTTTATCTTGAACAGATGTCAGAGACCTCGGGTTCATATTCTCATGCATCATCAATGAAATATCTCCTTTTGGAGGTCTTTAAACAAAGGTCTGACAGCCATTTGTCATAAGTGCTCGATTGGCGTCTTCTTGTCTGACAGGGGGCTGGGCTGGCTGACTTAATTTCAGGATAAATCTAGCATTTCTTAAATCCTTTGCATAATTACATTTAAGCCAGCATATTTCATACATTATCATAGATAGCTTTTTAGAAGGATAAACTTCCTAAAAGTAACAAGGAAGGAACAGTTTACAGCCTCAAAATAAAATAGGAAAAAAAAAACCTTTTCCCCTGTTTACACTTCCCCCCCTTCTCCAGCCGGTTTGTTTTCCATGTGCTCTTGGCCTTTTGACCTTAGGCTCAAGTTTAAGGCACATGGTTTTATTTTACTGTTTACCAAACTCTTAATTATGTAGGGTCTGTGTAACCTTGGTCTTCAGCCTGTAATTCCAGCTTTTACGACTTTGAGAATTGTTTTCTGCTATCAATCAAAGGGGGGGGGCCTTGTCTAGGAGGAAAAACATTGCCAAGGCTCTCTGAACAGCTGGTCTGCCTGGCATGAAACTTTTGAAAGTCTAAGCCCATTTACCTGATCAAGATATAAGCCAATATATGCCTTGATTAAAAATGCAGTCTATATTCAGATGCCACAATGGGGGACTGAAATTTAAGAAAATGGGGAAAATGGCACAAATTGTTGAGCTTTCTTGCGGAGGATTGCACAGAGTTCTTGCGCTTTGTGGGGGGGGGGGGATTGCCGAGGGTTGTTGAGCTTTTTTGAGGGGAGAATGCCAAAAACCGCTCACCCGCATGTGACACAAAATCTGCCTCCCATCTGTCCCCTCACCGGCAAAAGCTGATAATTGACCGCCCAATTGCCACAGTGTTGGCCAATCAACACCACCCATTGACGCAGCAACCAGTAACACGCACAATAGCCGCGGCACCAACCAACCAAACGTCCACCCATGTATAAGACGACCCCAACATTTTAGCATGATTTCTAAGGAAAAAAACTAATCTTATACACAGAAATGTACGGTAAATTGATTTGATTAATTGATTATAGTTGCAGATCTAAATATTATATATGCATCCATTAGGGGGGAAATATGCAACCTTTTCACTAAACTCCATTCTTTTGAAAACAAGTATTTATTTCTTACCAAGGATGCTGGGCACATGGTATCAAAGTGTTTTCTTGGTGTTCTTTGTATAACAGGTTTGCTGAAGTGATTCTATAATGCCAGGGGGGAAGAAAAATATGTTTTGAAGTCTAATATCTGAAAGCTCAGTGGCATCTTGTTTTTGGTACAAAATAGTGGACATGGCTTTCCTTATTAGACAGTAATTTCATTTCCTTCCCATTAGTTGGCACTTAACTGGCTCATAAAGTCAGTGCCACAGTAGACACATCTTAATTATTAGTAAACAAGGAAGGAATAAATTAAATAAATGGTTCTTTTGTGATCAGATCATAGTCACTTAAAACAGTAGTGTTATTGCTTTTCATATAACCGCAAGAAACCAATGTTCCTGCAACTCTTCACCAACCTATAAAAAAATCTTAATATTATGTGTGTCTGTGTGTATATGTTATATTACGTATAAAATTTCCTGTCTTGCTAGCCTTTGCCAAAGGCTAATAATGGGTGATAAAACTCAAGTTTATATATATATAGAGAGAGAGAGAATTCACCAAAGAACAATCTTCCCATAGCAGTTTTGTAAGGTTCTGATCTATTAGACATTGCTTTGTAGATGTTTCAGACACTATATAGATATGGAGAAATACTGTTGATACTTTGGCAAAGAGCATACCATGGTTCATAAAAGGTAAAGGTAAAGGGACCCCTGACCATTAGGTCCAGTCGTGGCTGACTCTGGGGTTACGATGCTCATCTCGCTTTATTGGCTGAGAGAGCTGGCGTGGCCAGCATGACTAAGCCGCTTCTGGCGCTCAGAGCAGCACACGGAAACGCCTTTTATCCTCCCGCCAGAGCCGTACCTATTTATCTACTTGCACTTTGACGTGCTTTCGAACTGCTAGGTTGGCAAGAGCAGGGACTGAGCAATGGAAGCTCACCCTGTCGCGGGGATTCGAACCGCCGACCTTCTGATCGGCAAGTCCTAGGCTCTGTGGTTTAACCCACAGTGCCACTCGCATCCCACCACAGTTCATAGTGATTAGTAATAACTAAATAGGGGGTGGGAATCATATGACAGCCCCTTACTGCTGAAAAGACAAGCAGTTTTAAGAGCTGTACTGTGACACTAATATATTTTGGTTTTCGCAATGTGAAATGCTGTGAGAAAGGATCCAACTCATTATGTAGCTTTCCCCTACGTACATAGATTACTCATATATATATATATATATATATATGCTTTCGTAGATTTTCACGGGTACAGGAATGCAGGTTTTGGTGTCTTCGGGTGTCTTCCCGTGTAAGAGTTGGGGTGTCTAGGCGACGTTTCGACGAGGTCTCACTCGTCATCTTCAGGCTGGTGCTTTCGGCTTCTTGTTACTGGAACAGAGCAGGATCTCAGTGTTTGAGTTCCTATAAATACTGTTGAGGGGGTGTGGTGTATAACCTCCAACGTTCTGGGCAGATAGGAAGTTCCCAGGGTGTGCCTTTTCTTCTTTTGTTCCTTAATTACTTGAGGGATATCTTGAGTGATTTCTTGAGTGATATTCTGAGTACCACTTAGGAGGGTCATTAGGTGTGGATTAGTTGCTAAAGCTTTCGTGTCTTGACCTCTTGAGCTTGTGAAGAGTTTTTCTGAGAAGAAGGTTGTACTGCACTTAGTTGTGCTCTGGCTTGGCTTCGTGTATAGGGGCGAGCTGTGGTTTTGTGCCCTGTGTCAGCCAGATCTGTGTAGGGATTGCAGGGGGGTGCAGCATCCGGAGGTGCCACTATGGTTTGGCTACTGGATGGTGTCTGTAATTTATCTGTGGAGAGGGTCTGGGTTTGGGTCTGGTGTGGTTGATTGGAGATGGCGTTCTGTGTGCCTCTGGTTCTGGTGTCGGTTTTTGTGGGGAGGGCTAATTTCCAGATGTCTGGCAGGCGGGACGTGTCGTCACGCTTGTTCATGTTGTGAGGGTGTTTCTCTATCTCGATGGCTTCCATGATTATTCTCTTGTGGTGATGTTCCATGTTAAAGAGCAATTTGGAATCTGCAAAATTAATTTCGTGTCCTGTTTCTTTCATGTGTTGGAAAAGAGAGGAAGCTTTTTCTTCTTTTTTGACGGCATTCTTGTGTTCTGCGATACGTGCATTTATTCGTCTGTTTGTTTGTCCAATGTACGTGGCTGGGCAGACTTTGCAGGGTATTTCATAGACCCCTTGGTTTTCCAACTGTATTTTATCTTTGGGGTTTCTGAGGATATTGGCTATTTTTTGGTTGGTGCAAAAGGCTGTTTTGATATTGTGTTTATGGAGGATTTTGCTAATTTTATCTGTAGTGCCCTTGATATAAGGAAGGAGGGCCATGCCATTGTTTTCTTCTGTGTCTTGGTTTTTGGGGGGTGTTTCTTTTTGGATTAGCTTCGTAACCCTGTTTTGCTGGTATCCATTGGCGATTAACACATTTGAGAGATTCTGTAACTCAGTTGTCAAGTGGTCTTTGTCAGCCAGGCGTTTGGTTCTGGAGATGAGAGTCTTGGCTACGGAGTTTATTTGTGCAGGGTGGTGGTGTGATTGTGCATGTAAGTAGCGGTTGGTGTGTGTTTTTTTCCGGTAGATAGTGTGTCCTAGGGAGCCATCAGGTTTTTTGTAGATTAGGACGTCAAGGAAGGGAAGTTGGTTGTTGGCTTCTATTTCCATAGTGAATTGTATTTTGGGGTGTAGGCTGTTGAGATGTGTGAGGAAGCTATCTAGTTTTTCCTTCCCGTGTGGCCAAATTACAAAGGTGTCGTCAACATATCTGAGCCAAAGTTTGGGTTTGTGTTCTGACTTGTCTAAAGCATTGGTTTCAAAGTGTTCCATGTACAGATTTGCGATGAAGAAAAAGCTTCCTCTCTTTTCCAACACATGAAAGAAACAGGACACGAAATTAATTTTGCAGATTCCAAATTGCTCTTTAACATGGAACATCACCACAAGAGAATAATCATGGAAGCCATCGAGATAGAGAAACACCCTCACAACATGAACAAGCGTGACGACACGTCCCGCCTGCCAGACATCTGGAAATTAGCCCTCCCCACAAAAACCGACACCAGAACCAGAGGCACACAGAACGCCATCTCCAATCAACCACACCAGACCCAAACCCAGACCCTCTCCACAGATAAATTACAGACACCATCCAGTAGCCAAACCATAGTGGCACCTCCGGATGCTGCACCCCCCTGCAATCCCTACACAGATCTGGCTGACACAGGGCACAAAACCACAGCTCGCCCCTATACACGAAGCCAAGCCAGAGCACAACTAAGTGCAGTACAACCTTCTTCTCAGAAAAACTCTTCACAAGCTCAAGAGGTCAAGACACGAAAGCTTTAGCAACTAATCCACACCTAATGACCCTCCTAAGTGGTACTCAGAATATCACTCAAGAAATCACTCAAGATATCCCTCAAGTAATTAAGGAACAAAAGAAGAAAAGGCACACCCTGGGAACTTCCTATCTGCCCAGAACGTTGGAGGTTATACACCACACCCCCTCAACAGTATTTATAGGAACTCAAACACTGAGATCCTGCTCTGTTCCAGTAACAAGAAGCCGAAAGCACCAGCCTGAAGATGACGAGTGAGACCTCGTCGAAACGTCGCCTAGACACCCCAACTCTTACACGGGAAGACACCCGAAGACACCAAAACCTGCATATATATATATATATATATATATATATGGGAAACTGGCCCACCCTCCATGGGCCACTTTTGATAGGTGGGCCCCACCTACCAATAAGCTGTTATCATATGATGCTATGAGTCTTTCTTTAAACCAGGGTTGCAAAGGGAGAATCTTTGTGAAACCTATCACAATGGGGCTTTGCATTTGGTGCCAGATTTAATAGTGTTGCATTGAGATTGCTGAGAAACAATTGACAGCGCAGTGCAGTGCAATTGTTCCTTTGCAGCCATAGCTCTATCTGCCCCACACCTGATGTCATGTGATGTCAGGGCCAGGTGGGTGAAAATGTCTCCAAAGGTCAAATTAGAACCCCTGGAAGACCTAATTCTTCCCTTGAGCCAGAGGTTTCTCATTTTGTACCTTAGAATCATCATCAAAGGCAACAGAAATCACAGTGGTTCCAAGCGTGGGAGTCAAAAGAAAAGGATTGTGACATGTTTTAAGGTCTTCAAATAATAATAATAATAGGTACAAAAGGAAGAAATTGTGTTCATCAATTCTCTGCATTAACTGTTGGCAAAAGTGGGGAGGAGATGAAGGGATGGAGTCACACCATAGCTGTCAACTTTTCCCTTTTCTTGTGAGGAATCCTATTCAGAATAAGGGACTTTCCCTTTAAAAAAGGGAAATGTTGACAGCTATGAGTCACACACATAGTAATATTGAGAGGAGGGGCTTTGATACTGGGACAATGCCTTTTCATATTTTAGGTTTATCCTAAGCCACTTTGTGTACTGGCACTGTGTAAAAAAAGATGAGATGCTCATTTTAAAAATGCATAAGATAAAAAGAATAGAAAAGCTAATCCATTTACTTTGAGATATCTGTTATAGGAACGCTCTCATGTTTTCTCTTCTAAGCTTATTTCCTCAGATGTTTATTAAATGACCTGGCAGCACATGAGTATGTACAATACATAATAAAAGCACAGGCATTGTCTTAAATGCAGATCATTTATGTATAACAGGTGGGCCAAAGAGCCACCAAGAATTAATTGCTGTACCATAAACCAGATTTTAAATTATAGCCTTTGGTTTAATTTACAACAGGTCTCTGTGTTTCATGGCATTCTGTTTGTGTCTGGCCAGCAACAGATGCTGCTTGATCGACTCTGTGGCAGCTTATTGGGCACTAAGTAGTGCTAAAATTAGTCTTAATGGTCCCCAGTGATAATCCTTATTTTTGGTAGAGGGTTTCTTACGGTGTGTTTCAATGCTATAAACATATAAAGGGAAAATAGTGCAACGTAGGGAAAAAGAAGCAATCAATCAAATTTATTGTTGAAAGCACAGGTCATACAGAAGAGGACAAAGGGTTGCATCCTGTGCTTATTCTACTCAGATTACATCCATGGAAATTAGCTGACATAACTATCCTGGGTACTTCAACTTCAGTGGGTCTGCTCTAAGTAAAATGTAGCTTGATGCAACTCAAAATGAATAAACATTTTATAAAAACAACAACTATACACTAAATAATTCACACAAAATACTAAAAATGCTAAATTCAACAAAACAACCTATTATATTAGCATATAATTATTCCTGACTCACTTAACCACAACTAAAAAGCCCATTTTTTTAGCATTATACTGTATTGACATTGGCAAGTAAAATGTGTTCCCCTGTAGCTGAGTACAGTGGTATCTCGGGTTAAGAACTTAATTTGTTCTGGAGGTCCATTCTTAACCTGAGGTACCACTTTAGCTAATGGGGCCTCCCACTGCCGCTGCGCCGCCAGAGCACGATTTCTGTTCTCATCCTGAAGCGAAGTTCTTAACCTGAGGTACTATTTCTGGGTTAGTGGAGTCTGTAACCCGAGGTACCACTGTATATTCAAAATCTGGGCTATGTCCTACGTATTGTGTTCTACCAGCTTCATAAATAGCTGGACAAAAAGTGAGGAAGAGCCTCACCAAATTTACCTCAAATGTACAATCTTTAAGTTCATAAGGTTCTCTTCCCTACTAGGCCTAAACTGATACTTTCCAAGAAAACTCTTCTCCATGGTAATCCTATGTATGTCTACTCAGAAGTCCCATTGAATTCAATGATACTCCCAGGTAAGTGTGTACAGAATTGCAGCCAAAAATTGCTTTCCTGAGAAGGAATCTATCAATTTGCAGAAAATGAATTTAATACTCATAACTGAGCATAACCCTGAAAAACAAAGTTTATTTAAAGTTAACTGCCAGGGTCAGATCCTGCTGGATGGAGACATCCCTAAACTCCTTGCTTTTCCCAGGGTTTTTCACTAGCAGAGAAACCTAGAGAATGAACTAGATTGATGCTATCATCTTGATATCACAAACGTCTTATTTAAGCAGCTACAGATTTATTCTGTAAGGCACAACCTCTGGAGACTTCCCCCGCGCCCCCGCAAGGATAAACTCTTAAAACTGGTAATTAAGAATAAAGGTCCGTGCTCTCCTCTCAAGTGAAAAATGCCAGTTTATTTTCTGAGGACCACCACTGGTGTGCATCTAACCACACATGGAATTTTCCCAAGCAATATATTTTGAACTGTTTGAAGCATAGCTACCGTAAATTGCTAAGACCCTCATCTTTCCATGCAACGCCAAATTGAAGGGAAGGCATATTTTGACATTGAATATTTGGTGAATTGGGTAAGCTTGTTTGCCTCCCTGATTTGCAGATCTGCAGGATACTTTATATTGATTGTTCTGCCTTTTAAGTTAAGAGTTAGTAGATGAGCCTGCAAGTGTCTGAAGTAGAAAGAAATGCACACAAGAACTGGCAAGGTTTAGACTTGTTCAGTTCCCTGCTCTTTGACGTGCCGTTTCTATAAGTGAGGATTTCTTCCGAAGACTACTACCTTGATTGATCAGGATAGTGGTCTTCAGAGGAAATCCTCACTTACATAGCAGGTACATCAAAGGGCAGAAAATTCAACAAGTCAATATTCAACTGTTCATTTCTACAAAATACACATAAATGGTAAGTAAACATTTGAAGCCTACTTAGGCAGGAATATGGAAACATAACTGTGTAGTCTATGTGAAGCAATAATGAATGCTTTCTTTCTCCCAGTAGTCATGCTGAAGTTCAGCAATAATGCAATTTATATGAAAATTAAATAAAAGACTTCCACAATATACCATAGCTTGATCCCTTCCAGTTGCTAGCATTAGCTGCCAATATTAGCCCCACTGTAGATAAGCACAGAGATTTGCCTAAGATTAAACCTATATTTCCTCTTTTAATGTCACAAATCTGTTCACCTGAGATAATTTTGCCTGCCCACCTTTCATGTTGGAGCCTCACTAGGCTATTTGGCTCGCTGGTTAACAGGGCTGGAAATGGATTGTTCGTCCTGATCTTAATTGGCCCCTTGGTTGTGCTCCCCCCCCCCTTTCCCACAGGGATTTAAGGCTTACTTGTATTAGGCAACGGCTGGATTTCTGTATGTGGGCGGAAATGACAGTGAGCAGGATCAGCATAGTAAAGGGTGCCACATAAGGGGACTGTGGAAGAGGATTGGCCATGACACCCCCTAAGCTTGGGTTAGGGACTCTGCAATGCTGGAATCTCTCACCCCAGTCATGCAATAAGACCATGTCAGGGCTCAACACTGGGTGATACCCATGAAAGGGGTTTGGGCACTTCCCAAACCTAATGGAGGGCCATTCCATCAACAAGGGCTGGTGGAATGTGGCATGGGATCTTTGCGTGTTCAGACCCAGAAACCTCCCCCCCCAAATAAATTCACACTTACTCAAATTTTGGTTTGGTTTTTGGCAGAATTTAGGCCACAACTTTATTGATTACAGAAAGTGACTGGTTGCATAGGCTCTGGTTCGACTAGCTCCCTGCACCCTTGCAGGTAGCATTGACCCAGGGCACCAGCATAGGTCAGCCAAGGGTGAACACCTGGATCAGCGGAAAGCCGGGAATGGGCTATCTCTGCCACCCAAATGTCCCCCTGGACTCAGGCACGGGCACAACCCCTTCTCAGAGGTTGACCAAACCATCGACTCCCTGGATTCCTTTAACGGAATATCCTTCACATAGGGATGGCGAGACCGTTCTCCCTTCCCTATCACTTGAACCAGTGCCTATCCGCAACCTTACAAGTTGTGATGATTTGCTACAGGGCAGGCAAAACCCAAATGGCAACAGCCAATCAGCCAAGTGGGGAAAATTCCTGCCGTGCCCCTGTCTCAACGACAGACGACCCCATGATGGCATAGCAAGGTCAAGGGCAACAAGCCCTAAAAGTAGGGAGAGGTGGGCGGGTGTTCCGATGCACGAGCCAAAAGAGGAAGCTCTGGGTTATGTACATGGGCATAAATAGGTCCCTCGAGCCATTTGGATTGCGTCCCATTGGCCATATTGTACCCAGCTTCGAGGGACCTACCAATTGGGTGTTGTGGCTGACCAATTGTACCCACCCACAACACAGGGTGTCGGTTTTCCAGGTCTCACCACAATACGTGCCCTTTTTAAGGGAGGACCCGATTTGCCATACTGCCATGTCAACCCTGCTTTCCACTGCAGTCAATAAAGTTTTGTCCCTATTTTTACCCAACACTGGCTATCGCAGGGCCACAGATGTGCTTGCCTGGCTCTAAGCTCTATGAGGTTGTGCAGATCCCAAGGAAACTAGATGGCAAAAGCTCTTCCCTAGAGGTCTCTATCATTCTGTTGCTGCTGGGTATCAAATAAGCCTCTTTTCTTCTTTGATCCTTCCTTCCTTCCTTCCTCCCACCCAGCCAGCCCCGTGCCCCTACCCAACCTCAAACAATGGCAAAAACCAAAGGCTATTGATGAACTGAGACACAGCAGCCTGGTTGATGAAAGCACTGCACATAAATGCTACTTTTTATGATGTATATATGTTAATTGAGAAGCTTTATTTTCTCCCACTTATCTGCTTTTGCAAAATACAAATAAGAAAATAGCACAATGTAGCAAGGAAGGTATAATTGAAATGATTCTTATTGCCAACTATTTCATTCGTTATTTTATGCAAAGCTTTCATTGAGAGAATTTATTGGGAAATAAAAACATTTAAACATTTAACTAAATTTTTTTATTTGACACTCTTTGGTCTTTAAAAGAAGCAGTGGGAAAGCGGTTATATTCAGAGGAGTTTGGAAAATAGCTACTAAGAACATTGCACTACTTGCCATAGCTGATTGGCCTAGATGCATGGGGAAACACCAAATGGCAATGTACAGAAGAAAACATGGATTTATGAAGCCTGTTTAAATTATGCAAATAAAGTAAATATGCATATTTCTCTTATCTTGCACAATTCATTCTGCACTTTTTATTTTGACTGCCTTGCACAAATGAGCAGATGGGGGGCATATCACTCCTCCGTATACCACTGCTCAAGCCCAGGCATCACAACGGCAGAGGCAATATTCCACCCCCAGGGGGATTTTCCGTCAAAAGGAGACCCCACCACCACCAGGACTGGCCCTAGAGCTGCCCCCCTGCTCTCACCCCCCCAATGGGGTCAGCTTGTGGTTGGTAGGTCTCCCAATGCCTCAAAGGCCCCTCCATTCCTGAAACCAGCATTGGAGTCCATTGCTGGATCCACTCCAGGTTGCCTGCTCAGCCAACAAGACCCACAGCAAGACCCACAGCATCTGCAGCCAGCCTTCTTGTGAGTAAAGGGAGGAGTAAGGGGAACCAGCTCCCCCTGCCTCTCTCTTCCCTCACCTCACTGTGATCAGGCCGAGATGTAGGCCTAAGCACAGACCGGGGCCCCTGCCGACAAAGAGGCCAGCTCATCCCTTAAATAGGGACCAAGCCCCACCTCCTCCTCAGACTACCTAAGGCAGGGGTCTGCAACCTTTAAGACAAAAAGAGCCACTTGGACCCGTTTCCGAAGGAAAAAAAACTGAGAGCCGTAAAACTCGTCATTATAAAAATAACTTTTTTGTCACTTTTTTATTATTTCTTTGTTTGACCCCTCAGAATTACTCCTCCTTATAGAAATCAATTTATTCCTGCGGCCAATCAGATATTTCAAACAAAAGTGCAAGCCCAGATATTCTATGGAATCCCGCTATGGGTCCAAGCATATAACAGTGATTTAAAAAAGATTCACTCCAGCTTTCTGAGACGTATTCTTGGACTCCCAGCTGTGATCAAATATGAAACAATGTGTGCAGAAATAGGCATACACACAATGGAATACTGGGCCTGGTCCACCTCAATAAAGTACTGGTTACGCTGCCATTTTCGCTGCCCTCCATCAAGCCTGCTCGCTGATTTGCTCAAAGACTCCTATAAATCAAGATGGTATCAGTACCTCGAAAAAAAGATTGAATCTTTAGGCATCGAGCTGGAGCCCCTGTACAATTCTAATGAGCAATACATTTTCCATAATATCCTAACTAGACTAAAGGATGTCGAGAGACAAAATATTATGGCAGCTGTAAACAAAATTTGCTCCCCCATATTCTATGATTTAAATATCTTAGATAGCAGAGCCAATTACGTTACTAAATTAACAATCCCAGCCCAACGTAGGGCTTTTATGCTGGCCCGGTTGAATGTTTTTCCCTCAGCATTTGTCTGGGGAAGATATCAAAACATCCCTAGAAACAAGAGATTCTGCAGATGCTCTATGAATGTCCCGGACACTGTAGAGCATATTCTCTTTCATTGCCCATTGTACAGTACGCTCCGTCAACGCGTGCTGTCCCCTCTTTTGGGTGGTCTGGAACCCCAGCAAGGTGAATGTGTGGGATTCTGCCTATCCGACGTTGACCAAAGGGTAACGGCGGGGGTAGCCGAGTTTTTGGTAGCAGTCCTCCAAGGAGCAGGTTAACAAGGAAAACCACTGATTCTATATGTATATATATATATATATATGTATGTAGCCAACTGCTGCCTTTTTATATATATTTCAAGGCTTTTACATGTTATTTTCTCTTTTATGGTTTTATTTGCATAATGCCTAATAAAGGTTTGATTTCATAGAAATAAACGTTAAATTAACGTTACCTTCTTTTGTGTGTGTGTTCTTCACTCCCCTTCAAAACAGTGACCAGTGTACATGCCCCCTTTCAATGCAGTGACCAGCGTACATACCCCTTACAATGTAGCGGGCGGGCGGGAAGGTGGCGTCGGGACGGTGCGTGACTAACGCCCGCACCGCCCCCATGCGACGTCACAGCCAGTACAGCGCCCGCCACAGTGGGGAGTGTCGGGGCACACAATGCGCCTCCTCTCCTCACTAGTATCCGCCCCGGAGCCGCAGCAAAGGTGTAAAAGAGCCACATGCAGCTCCAGAGCCGCGGGTTGCTGACCCCTGACCTAAGGAATGCACCAATCAGTGCCAAGGATTTTCCTGCTCCACCTCTCTTGCCCAACGGCCCACAAAGGTGCCACCCAGGCCTTTGGGCTGAACGTCCTTCCTCAGCTGGAAGAGACTGATCACAGAGTTTTAGGCACTGGCAACTTCAAGACTGGCTTACTGCAGTATAGTCCATGTGGGACTTCCCTTGCGTTTTATCTGGAATCTTCAGTTAGTAGTTACCCTCTCAGCATAAAACACCTCTGCGCCAGAGATCTGTTCTTGTGACCCGTTTGATCCTGGGCCAAGTTCAAGGTGAAAATATGAAGATACCACATGTTAGGAAAAAACATTTCCTGGTTAAATGTTCAGGAACTTTTTAGAATGAGCTGGAAAGAAAGACAGAACCAATAAAGCATTTTCCTGTTCCTTGCTGTAATGGAGAAGAGCTCTGAAATAATGTCAGCAAGAAAGAGATCAAAAGGGCACTTTAGGCAGACTTTCTGGAAATATATTGGTTACCCACACAGTGAAGTTCTGACCGCTCTTAGTAGTAGGTTTATCTCCCTTGCCCTTGTAATCGTGAGTCCAGGAATAAGCGATGCAAATAATTCACAATCACAGTGAACTTAATTTGATGAACCAAAGAAGAAAGTCCCTTAGCTAAATAATCTCCAGATGCATAATTGAAAGGATTCTTTATCTAGAGGCAAGTGGGTTTCAGCATACAGCATAAGATAAGAATGTATACGCACTGAAGAAAAATGCTTACATGGAGTACTCCAAATATCCACAATGTACTTCCAGTTAGAAAGCATGACTCCAGAATAACTTTTTCTTTTGCATGGACAGGTGGAGTCCCCCCAACCCCAGACAACTCCTGAGTGGAGTAATGACTCAAGATAACGTGCTATGGGATTAAAATTGGCCACAACTTTATTAAGTTTCAGATGTAGGGAGACCTTGGCTCAGGCATTGGGCGTTTATCCTTCCCAGTCCCCAGCCGGGGATCTGGGAGACTTCAGGGTTATCCAGAATGGGGGAGGGGGTTGGGCTGGCTCTGGAGAACATGTGTTCAAGCAGAGAGCCCGCCCCCCGTTTCGCCGCCGTTGGAGGGGAGAGTAATGACAACCTCTTGGTGTATGGCCAATGCCTCCCCTCAAGACCCCTTTAACGGGGAACCCTGGTATCACCGCCACAAGGGGGACGTGGGTCATGTCTTCACACACCTCCCCCATTTAGGAAGATAGACTAAAGGATTCCACCCAAGGCCTGAAACCGCCAAAGTTGTGACATTTTGCTACGGGAAAGACAAAACCTGCCAATGCAGGAAAATTCGTTTACGGCCCTTCAACAGTGACCCTGGCGTAGCAGCGCCTGCGTACCTGTAGAGAAGAGGTTAACCTGCAAAAGAAGACTTAACTGAGGGAGGGGAGGGTAAGAGAAGCTCTGGAGCCAACTACCGCTTCGCAGGTAAGATTCACCTTCTGTTGTGTGGGCAGGACGGTCCCTCCCCTTACCTGACCAATCCCCTGGCAACGCCTCCCCAGGCAGGATTGGGCAATTGGCTGAGGTAGGCGGAGACCTCCAGGTATCCAGCCTGGGGAGGATGAAGCCAGCCAGAACTACCAGGAGTCACACTGGGATCTGGGGGGCTGCGTGCGACCACGCAAAAGGCACCCCCATTTGATGTGGGGAGCAGTCATTCCTAAGGGAGTTGCTAGTACTGATTTTAGTATGTCATTGTATTGGAATGTGTTGCTCATCACCGACTGGATCTACATGTTTTAAATTAAAATGTTGTATAAAGCTTAATAGGAGTTTTCCATTGTCAGTGGCTTGTTGCTCTGCTGCACCCTCTGGTGTCACATTTTAATAACACATTTTTAATGTTTAAAATGACGTGTAGATGGGACCTTGGTGATGGTGATCTCCCCACACCCACACAATATATGAATATCTAATTGTTTGCAGTAGTTTGATGATTTTCAACAGAGAAATGGTGGGGTCACAAGACGTTAGGCAGGTCTTTCCCCTGTTCCTCTACTGCTCCTGATCATAGACTCGAGGCTGCTTTTGAATAAAGAACTGGATTGTTAGAAGAACAGCGTGTAACATGTTGTTCAGCCCTCAGTGAGCCCTCATTCCATAAAACCTGTTGATTCAAGAAAAAAGAATATAGAAAGGAGACTTCCTGGATGCCAAGATCCAAGTACCCCAGCAGAGATTTAAAGTCACAATATATCTAGCAAAGTAAACCATGGAAATACAGGCTGTAAAACCTTAAATGTAAGTGAGTTCCAAGATGTTCCCTTAAAAAATTCTTTACAAGCCTTCCCTCTTCCCCCAGCATAGGAAAAGGCCACAGATCTGGTAAGTTTAAAATGATTTACTTACAAACTAGCCAATGATCAGATTCATATGCTTCAGAGTAGCTGCACAGGCAGTAAAACTTGTGTTAGTTACAAAGCGGTGAAAGTTCCTAAATTATTGGTCTAGGCAGTGCTTTTTTTCTGGGGGTACACAGGGGTACGCATACCCCTAAACATTTTGTGAGTCTGCGTTTGGCCTCATTGAGGGGCAGTATTTCAATATGAGTAGGAAAATGAGAGTACCCCTAAACATTTTTTAAGGAAAAAAAGGACTGGGTATAGGGGCAGAAATGGCTTTTCCTTTCCTGTTATTTTTTTCTTTTTAAAATGTTTATTTGTTGCTGTTGATAAGCAAAACCCGTGCCCCCATCAAACTATGCTACCTCATAACATAGCATTGCTTCAAGACATTATCGGAGGAGAAAGCTGCTACACAGGATTGCTGCTGGGGCTGCTTGCAATGGCAGCAATGCAAAAGTTAATAAAGGTTCAGAAGGAATGGTCGCTCCTGGGAACTTCCACCTCTCAAAGATCAAGATGGATTCTCAGCCGTTCTGTGAGAAAGCACTCGAATGGGCTCCTTCTTTCCACTTTCCAGCCTTTGGTTGAAGCTTGAGTTTGCAGACATTACTTCTTGCGGATCACGGTCACCCCCTTTTTCAGTCACATCATAACTTTGTCATGGTATTTTCTCATGCCCTCTGTCAACGTCCTTTTGCATGGTGGCCATCTCAAAGGCTGCGCGGTAAAAGCAATGTAATAATAAATTGGCTCTGAGAGCCAAACGAAACATATAGCTGTGACATCAAATGCAAAGTTACTGCACATGGCCTTCTAATATGAGGCACTGTGTAATGGGGAGTCGCTTCCAGAGGAACGAAAACAAAACGTTAAGCTCCACTGAGTTTAGCAGTTCAAAAATAAAAATAAAGAATTGCTCGAGCTCTCATTCAATAACGCCATAATTCAAATTCTTAAGCCAGGGGTTTGTTGAAGGCTTGATTAATGTTGATAGAACTCTTTACTTCTCATACATTTACTGCTTTTTTAGACAGCAACTGGAATAGATTTCAGACAACAGGGATCAGAATTATGTGTTATCTGTCCATGAAACACAAATCGAATGTGGCAGTCGCAAGTTGATGAACAAGCCTGAGTGTCCTTCGCAGCTTGTCCTATAATATTGAGAGAAAGATATATGTCGCCTATTACTTGAAGAGATCTGTTCTGAAGAATGAACTATAATAGGGTCTGCTGCGAGGTAGAATAAAAATTCCTTGCTGTGCTTGTCAGAGAAAAAAATGATTGTATGAACTGATCTTGCTATAGCCTAATAGTGCTAATTGCATGATAAAATCCTTAAGACTATTCTTGTGTGTGATAATTCTTTGTCCCCTCCTTCAGATTTCACTGATCTCATTTATATTCTTTTATGTAAAAATAATTGGTTTGGGCATCGTTGTTGTTTTTAATGATTGTTTTCAAATGTTGCTGTCTTTTCTGGTAACTAGAATTGGAGGAATTTTTGATCAAGATTATTTGCCACACTATGAATTTGCATAAACGTGATTATCTGAAACACGATGCTGAGATGTTCTGCTGCTTCCTCTTCCATTCATGTCAATGACTTTGGCTTTGAATATCATGGTGATAATTTATATCCCAGCTGCATGCATCTTCACAATCACATCTGCCCATCAAGGAAGTCATTATTTAGGACACAATTCAGCCAAACTTAAACACTGTAAAGTTCCACCGATTTCCAAATATGAACAACCATCAACTGAAATTAAAGGCTCTTTGAAGTACTTACCTGAAATGGATCATGACCTTATTTACTCTAGTATTCTAATATCTAGGCTGTTTGCTCCCCCCAAGCAGGCTTAGGGTAGATGCTAACCAAACTATAACTATGCTACAAACGCATATATATGGAAAAGTGGAATCCTGCTGAAACAGAAGATATGGAATGCATTCTCCTCCAGATGTTGCTTGACTACAACTCCCACCACCCTCTATCATGGACCAAGCTGCCTGGTGTTGATGGGAGTTGTAGTCCAACAATATTTGGTCATAGGTTCCCCAACCCTTAAATGGTAGAAAACTCACATTGGATACCAACTCCCATCAGCACCACCAGGTACGGTCCATGATCAAGGATGATGGAAGTGGGAATCCAGCTGTTGGAGAACCATAGTTTCTTCACCCGTGAGCAGAGGATGCTGGCAGGAACAGGGATACAGGAGCACCCCAAGGTTCTATTGGAGAAGCAATGGCATGTGAATAGAGTTAGATAAATGTCTTGCCGAGTAAGGGTGTATGAAATTAGTTTACTCCAGCTCAAACAGGTCATGTTAGTTGATCAGAGCTTTTTTTATGGGGCCCACCCCACCCCTCTTTCTCTGATCCAAGCAGATACCACTCTGTCTGTGTCTGTTCCTTCTGTTGAATTCAAGCTGTGTAGCATTGCTTGCGGTCTATTCCTGCAGTACTGAGTTTACAAAATGCAGTCCCGCTCTGCACAAGGCTGACTGATTTTCTCAGCAAATCAAACACTTCAGAAACAAGTTCAACCTGAAAAGGCACTAAGCCTTTTGCGACCACCTAATTTGAGTGTTCACAAAAAAAAGTGAATACTATGGTGCCCCCAAGGCCAAGAATGGCAGCAGGTGATCCAGATTACCAGCAAACATCTATTTCTGTTGGGGGTGGGACCGGGACTACAAATTTCAGCATCCCCAGTGGGAAAATGGCACAATTTGAGACAATTATCACCAGAGGGGAAACCCTCCTGTAAGAATTATGTTCCATTATATACAATAGGAGACCTCAACACTGCAAGGCAGCAGAGGCGTCTTGTTCTTTTTAAAGTTGTTTCAATATTTACTAATTTCTTTGACCAAGGTGGACATGCTGTGGGGCAACTGTGATCCAGATCTGTGTTACTTAAAAAAATGAGCCTGTTTTAAAAATTGGGAAAGTGGTGCTGGAAGAGAAGGAGATTAACTCTTTCCTCATGCCGTGTTCCAGACACAAATCCCTCTAAGTCAGGGGTCACCAACCACTGTGCCCACAAGCACCCCCACTAGCACCCCAAAAAACCCCCAATAACCACTGTTGAAGGTCTCCAGTAACCACAACTAATAGATTGGCCAGAAACCAGGCTTCCAAGTTATTTACTGGGCTGCACATAGACCGCCCTTTGTACACACCGCCCATCGCTACTACCGATTGGATGGTTTAGCCCCGCTGGCACCAAGAAAACGGTCGAACTTGACTATCTAGAGGAAGTAAAAGTTGTAACAAGGTTTCCGTAGGTAGAAGCCAAGTTACAGGGAATCAGGCAGAGGGCCTTCTCGCTAGTGGCACCCGCCCTGTGGAACGCCCTTCCACCAGATGTTAAAGAGAACAACAACTTCCAGACTTTTAGAAGACATCTGAAGGCAGCCCTGTTTAGGGAAGCTTTTAATGTTTGATTGACTACTGTATTTTAATATTTTGTTGGAAGCCGCCCAGAGTGTCTGGGGAAACCCAACCAGATGGGCGGGGTATAAATAAAAAATATTATTATTATTATTATTATTATTATTATTATTATTAGGCATGCCCTTTTCCAAAGGCAATTCAGATTGGATGCCAGGCCTCTTCCTTGTGGATTGGGAGAGTGCAGCAGAGAAGAAGGGTCAATACTGCAGAAACTAGATGGTGATGGTTGAATGGCATTAGGTTCTTATGCCTTTCTTTGTTTTCTGTGGAAGGCATGTCAGAAAACACTCATACTTTAGGTGGTGGTGGGAGCTCCAGGCCATGGAAGCTACTTTTTCCATTTAACCCCTTTCAAAGTTTTATGCTCCCCCCCCCCATTTTTGCAGAAATGGGAAGCAGCGTTGTGGACCTACCTGCCTCATGCTTGTAGGGTTCATGAGTGCTCTGGGGCATAGATGCCACTATTTCCATGCCCGCTGTGGCATTCGTACAGAGCCCCCGGTCGTTTCACAGACTATTGACCTGTACACCACTGCTTTATTCTTCCGCTGCCACCAACCAGGTTTCCTCTGGTGAAATACTGAGTCTCAGTCAGGTTGTAAAGTCAACAACAAAGATTAAAGTTTCTTGAAGAACAAACAAGTTTTAAATATGTTCAGAACGCTTTCTCAGATGCGCACCCTTAACTAGATGTGGCACTATCTCACACTGTCACACTCTTCTCTCTCAGTTCCTATCCCTGTTTCTCACTCCGTCACAACCACTATGTTCGACTTTTCTGCCTCTGTCTGACCCTCACTCCTCTATCTCCCCCTGGTAAACCCCTGGGCTGAGCCTCAAAACCAGGTAGGCTCCGCCTCTGAGCTTTCTCACTGGTCAATCTACATTAACCATTTCCATCCCCCTGTACAAACATAATCACAAGGAATGGGCAAATGCCACACCCACCTATTTGAGGTTAATAGTTCTCTGGAGGAAAACATTTCCTGTTGAAATCAGTTGAGAAATACTTAATTAAAGCTGGTTTGTGTCCTATTTGATTTACACAGTACTTTACACCTGGAACAATGGAGATTCAGACTAAACATTAGGAAGAGCTTTCTGACGGTAGAAGTTGTTCAACAGTGGCAGTGGTGGACTCTCCTTCACTGGAGGTTTCTAAAACAGAGGTTGGATGGTCATCAGTCAGGGATCATTTGCAAAATGTGAGCCTAGGTGCCTATGTGATTCAAAGCAGTATTTGGAGAAAGGCAGGGAGGTGGAGGAAGAAAACTGACAAGCTCTTAGAAGCTCTTTCCTGAAGTTTTCTCCCCATAGTCAGCAGAATGTTATGATGTTTTATGCTTCATAAGTTTGATTATATAATCACCAAGCTTGTAGTGAAGAGGCACCTAAATACTTTGAGTGTAACGTTGGCACTTTTGACCAAACTAAAAAGCCAGTGCATTTACATTGTAAACAGCACAGATGCAACCTGCCTTGTTAAATGTTTGTGAGGGGAATGCACTCAGACATTTGACTTGAATGCTTTGAGGATCTTTTCTGGGGTAACCAAATTTAGTTTGCACTTTTTGTAATAGCTTTATGCATCGCAATCTGTTAGAGACCCTATCTCTTCGTGCCAAAAAACAGCAACAAATAAAACTTGTTCATGTATATTTACGGCCCAACTTTGATTTGTACCAATAAAACTTAATAATTTAGAAATTAATAGACTGCAAATTAAATTATGTTCCCCCAATATATAATTAGTTTAGCAATAGTAATGATATAATTAGCTGTATATTGCAAGCCACCATAGAAGAAGAAATACCTTCCAACACAATACAGTATCGTTACTATATTTTAGTTTAGATATCTAAATACATGCAAAATTAAATATGTAACAATATTAGGTTTATAGGCAGTGGATTTCTGATTGCTCATCTGTATTACTTTGGAAGACAAGGATATTAGCTGACTTTCAGGCTCACCCAAGAAATGCTTCTCACTCCCCCTCTACTTTTCATTCTATGTTCAGCTTTTCTTCTCCCTTTAATAAATGCTTTGCTCACTAAATAATTATTCATGGTATAGGTATTTGTTTTTTCTGTAAACCATATTGTTAGTAGATAAAGGCACCAACGTAGATATAGATACAGATTTCTACAATAAGGAAGAAAAATGGCAATTTCCAAATGATGTATCCCAGGAAAACATAAGAAGCAGAATTCCAGAATAGGGGGAAATGTTTTCCTAAAATCTGAACAATACTTAATACTGAAGTGTTTACTGCCAATTCTCCTATATACTCTATATTTACTGCAATAATTTCGGAATATAAAAAAGAAACCATTCTAAACAGCAGCTACATTTGCAATTGCTTTAAAGATCGTCTGGCTTGGTAGATATGTTATTGCTGCAAGAAAAATCATTTCCTAGGTTATTTTTTTGTGTACTAAAACAAATATTAGCTTATGATTCTCTTGTGCTATTTCCAGCTCCCCTTCGAGATGGTAATAATGGGTTTTACATTTCCAATCACATATAATGACATGTTGCTAAAGCGTTGTGCAAGCATTTAAAAAAATGTTTGAAATTATGTGGATAAAACACTGTTATAGAGTGCATTGGGAAAAGAGCACATTTTGGGTCAAACAAGATGTGACAAGAAGGAGAAACCACACCTGGGTCACTTAGCATTGTTGAGGCATTGCTCTTCCACATCCGGCCAGAAGTACAATGTCCACTGTAATTCCTTGCCACTTAATATGTAATTTGTGAATTGACATCCTGTGTCAATGCCTGTCCCTATAGCAGAGATGAAGTATTACAGCAAGAACCCTGAGAAAGTATATTCAGGAGAATGTCCATTCAGTGCCTTGAAAAAATAGACCCATAACTGTGCCGCTGCCAGGGCCGGATTTAGGTTTGATGAGGCCCATAGCTACTGAATGTAACGAGACCCTTTATATGTCCAGCTGTCCTTTGTCAACAACAAATTGTCACTTTTTTGTGTTGAATATATACTATATGGTAATTTATGGACCTAATAGGTATCTAACCAGTGATATTTTAGGGAGCAGGCTAGCAGGCGGGGCCCATTACTTACATCACAGGAGCCTACACAACACAAAACTGTTGTTGTATGTAGGTTTTTCTTTTATTTGTTTTTGTTTTGGAAATGTACATCCAGGGTTTTTCCCCCTTTACATTATTTGGGGGCCCCCAAGAGAGTGGGGCCTTAAGCTATAGCTTGTTTAGCTTATACGTAAATCCGGCACTGGCTGTTGCATGACAATGTATATGAACAGGACTGGACCATCATGAGGCTAGATGAGGCAAACTGCTTCAGGTGGCAAGATCCACAGGGGCAACAGATCCTGTTGTAAATCTTTAGATCTTCACTCACTTACTCTTCCCTGGTGGGGAGAGGGTGTCATTTTGTGATTCACCTCAGGTGCCAAAATGTCTTGGGCTGGCCCTGTATATGAAGATTGAAAAACTGGGTTACTCCACCCTTGAAGGGCAGAGGAATCACAAGGGGAGCTAAACAAATACTGCAATGGAGCTACTGGAAGAAAAGCTCCCCAGGGGAGTGTGGGGCTTCTTGTTGTCTCAGGCAACCTCAGAGAGAATGTACCTACCAACCCACCCAAAGAGCCCCTTGAGCTGTCAGTCTCTACCCAATCCCAGTCAATCATCCCTCCTCCATCTTTTTGCCCTCTTTACGGCCTGACCTATTGCTCATTCAGGGGTTTTTTTTCTTTAGCCACAAGGAAAGTAGAAGTAATTAGTTAGAAACCATGATTCTTTTAAAGCATCGGTATTCCCAAAGCACATCCTAAGAGTATGGCTTGACTGCACTGGACTGGCTAGTGATGCGCATGCATTAAACCTAAGAAAAATCATCACAACCAAGGTATCAAAACGTTGGAGAGGGGAGTAAAAAAAACCAACCATGGCTATATGACAGATCAGGACCTCCGTCTTCTGGATTGCGTAACAGTGTGTGAACAAAAGGCATTTCCAAAGAAAAGAGGTAGCGGAGACTCACCTGTGACCATTCTTGTTGGATTAGCAATTATTTTACCATTTCACGGAAGCCGTGAGGACATCCAAACTGGATGGGGCCTGTTGTGCTGAGGGAGAAGGGATTCAAACCTTTCCCTCTGCACCATTTTCAACATATACACTACCTCACAGATTTAATATTGGGCATGATGTGGTAAAGGAAGACTGGAACCCATATTGTACCTGTCCCAAACAAGCCTAAAGGCTACCCCAGGGGGTAACTGGATTGAGGAAGAAGGAAGAACTGGATTGAGGGAGGGGGCAGTCAACCCCCCGCATTTGCTGCTTTTGAGTGTTAAAAAAGGATACTGATTGGGACTCTCCTGTGTTCCATATATTTGACCATTATGTATATAAACACATGCAATCTTACATTATTCTCTCAAAGCAGATAACATAAGGCCCTTTACAGCCAAATCTATTCTTCTTTGAATATTTTTACAGAAGCCTTATCTTTCTTTCTTTTTTACAAACTCAGTTAATGTCAAATGTCCAGATGTCAACCACTTTGTCTGCAGCGGTTTTCTGTGATGCTGTTCTGTGTAAAGATTTTACCCCTTGCCCATAGGACATGTAACATGAGAGCAAAAAGCTCAGAGGGGGTGTTGAAATATCACCAGATGGTTCTGTAAGTGTCCTTTTTATTTCACTCAGTGATATAACACTCACTGAATTGAAAGAAGAGGTGGTTGTCCCATAGGTTTTGAGGGAATGACATTGTAGCTTGACTTTACTCAATTGTAAACTTCTTTCGGGTTTGTTGAGCATGGGAGGGGTGGAATTGACAGCCCCTACCATACAAGATAAATTGTACATGACTAGGTGACAGCTATTGGCCAGGATATAAAAAATGATAGACTATTTGTTGGTCTGCATTTGAGGCTGTGCTATTTAGGGTAGCAGTCTTGCTAGCCATCTTAGGTGCCCTGAAATTGAGGGAACTGGTGTTAGCAGGGCTGGCCCAAGGCACCTGAGGCGAACCACAAAATGGTGTCTCTCCCCCCAGCAGAGAAGGGTGAAACATCAGAAACAATGGGGGAACAATAAACGGTGGGAAGAGATTGGCAGTGCCTCCTATTCACCAAGGGGCCACTGTAGAGGCAGCATTGGGGTAGGGCTCCTGAGGAGGTTGTCACTGCTACAATGGATCCTGCCTCAATTTGTCTCATGGGTGGGTCAACACTGGGTAGTAGCATCCTTGAACAAGAGCAGTGGTAAGTCTTTCACCACTTACACACTGTAGGAAGGGTTATTGCCCTTATTCCTTCCATCTCTTAACCTCTATGCCTTCCCTTCCACGCTCTCTCTGTTGGCTCTTACCGCTTTCTCAAGAAATCAGAAATCTTTGCAAATCCAAATATTAGAAATAGAAAATGTTTTTGCCAGCCAAATCACTACATGTGAGTTTATGCTGGTCACGATCAACACTATCACAATCAAACAGAGATGCAGCCTGACAAGGTGAGAAGGCCACAGAACTTCAACAGCCTGAACTTACCTAAAGGACAGCAATAGCACAAGCCTTTCAATTTTCTTTCTATGTGACACTTCTGGGCTGCCTACAAACCATGTACGCGAGGCAGTACAATAGACTTTGTTGTGAATCATGTTGTTGAGCCTGAACGTACTCTGGCTCAGTTATATCACACTGGCATAATTTTGTAGACTTTATTTTGTGTTATACAGCTGTACAGCCCTAGCTGTTGAGAAAATAATATTGTGGCAATGTAGGTCATTCTTCCCTGTGTATTTGACTGAGACCTCTTCCAGCTTCCAGCGTTCTCTTTTGAGCTGGGCTGCTCTCATGTGGTGAGCATAAAATGTAACCCAATTCTACTCCTGACTTTGCAGACCCTAGAGGTGAGCCCACATTGAGTATTGTCAGCAAGCTCAGTAGCAAATAATCACCTCTGTCTGATTTTCCCTTTGTTTTGAGAGAATACTCTTGGTGGCTCGTTCAGTAGGAGTCATTTGATCCTAACCTTCTCCATGTGGTCTTAATTTCTGTGGATTACACTGAGGGTCACTGCTCTACTGGTTTTTACATTAAGGAGAAATGTATTCTTTATTTTAAAAAAGAGTGATGGTTCTGAAGGGGGGGAATATTAGTAGACATAGCTGCTTAATTTTTTAAAAAGGTTTTTCTATGTCATATCATTCAGTTGAAAAAGGTCTGTAGCACTGACCAATATGATTGAGAATAGCAACCTACTGGAAAAAGTAAAGCTTCATAAAATGAATGAAATACTTTATGCATAGAGCTGTGTGTATTCTTAAATAGAAAAAGTATAAAAATTGTAATCCAAAACTGTGACCTACATGAGCCTAGCAAATTAAGTTGGCATGTTATCATTTATTTTGCACATGCTTGCTATTTTGAATTCTAGTTATTGGTTCCAGATTACATAGTCTAATGATGTCAGCATGTTATCAAACAGCTCCTCAATGTGGATTTTGTTGAAATTCTCAAGACATGCATACTTACTCCGAAACACACCACACCGAACACAGTGGGACTTGCTTCTGCATATGAAATATTAATATGAAAACATGAATACCAATGTACAGTGAATCTCCCACCCATGAAGACACTAGATTATGGTGTGGAACAATGAAATTGTAGCTTTCAATTTATGTGGTTCTACGTTAGGTTCAGTAGTGTTCTTTTGAAATTGGTTCTTTCTTCCTGGCATTTCCTTACCTGATAATCTTTGCATTTTACACCTTTCATAAGATCTAAAAGCCACCTCTGTAAATCTAGTGGAAATTGAGCACAATGTTAATTGTTTCCCGGGGGGGGGGCTGGGACGGAGGGGGGATGACTGTTTTCAACCACATTCACTTGGAAAATTACAAGAGTTTTGTGTTGCCATTTCCCTGCAGTTTTTGCTATCATACCACCATTGCTGACGTAGCAGAATTTGGGATAGTATCCTGGCATGCAGATCTTTCCAGCCATTTAAAATTTAGTGTGGCAATATAGTGATTAAAAAGCCGTAACACAACAGGACTAACATTATAACCACTAAACCTAAAGCAATACCCCCCTTTCTGAATGCAGCCACACAAATCAGTGCACTCATGTATTATTACTATATTCCAAATCCACTTATTGTTGAGGCCCACGTTGTGTCCTCATTGAGCCACATGAAAGCTACAATTTCACTGTTCCACACAGCTGTGTGCATTTGAATAGCATAAGATATATTGAACTGATGGGAAATCTCCATTTCCATTAGATGCTCCCCAAGTGCGAAAAAAGGTCCCACTCCCATTGCTACCTTATCCATACATTGCATCTTCATGGGACAGAATTCAAAGTTGATTCTCATATGGCTTGTGTCAAGGTCTGGTTATTCTCTACGTCCATTGTGACTCTGTTGCCTGTGCAATCAGGTGTTTTGCCTGAAAATTACCGGTATAACCTCTGACAAATTTTCTTTTCAGAGAGATGAATCCCTGCTTTACTGCTACTGTATTTTATTGATTGAGGGCTTTCTTATACTCTCTTTCTCCAATACCAACCCAAGCTTTCATTTTCTTCCTGGCATAATGGTTGTTGTACTTATTATCCCATAAGCTCTATATGCTTCTAGTAAATTTTGGGTATTGATTGCTTTGTTGTATAAAGCAGTAGCTAGAAACTTAGCAGGTCATTCAGTAGTTACAAAACCATAACTACCACATAGCTCTGGAAGTAAATGAATAAAATACAATGAAAGTATTCCTTAAATAAGATTTGAGATGAAAAAGGCTTAACTATGTGTGGATATTTCCTATTAGTCAAAAAATATAAAGGCTGAAGTGCTTCTTGATATATTTGGGAATGAAAACAAGGCAGGCGTCCTTTGCTGCAGATAGGAGGAATTTGATGGAAGTCCTGTTTAGGGAAGTTTTAAATGTTTGATGTTTTATCGTGTTTTTAGTATTCTGTTGGGAGTAGCCCAGAGTGGCTGGGGTATAAATGATGAACATGATGATGATGATGATGATTACAGTGGTCCTTGTTTTAAGAACAGTCCTGTTTATGAATGATTTTGTTTACGAACTCCGCAAAACCGGAAGTAGTGTCCCAGTTTGCGAACTTTACCTTGGTCTGAGAATGGAATCCGAATGGTGGAAGGGTACTGGCGGCGGGAGGCCTCATTAGGGAAAGAACAGTTTTGGTTTAAGAACGGACTTCTGGAACGGATTAAGTTTGTAAACCGAGGTACCACTGTATTGTTATTATTACCCAATACTGCATGCAACACTAATATCTCACAGCAAATGCAACTGATCTGTAGAAAACACAACTTGAGAAAAGAGACAATGCATGCATTTTTGTAAACTAAGAAATATTTAATAAAATTCGTTTTATTAAATATTTGTGTGTTTGTCAGTTCGTAATATGTATCCGAATCTTAAAACAACAAAGGAAATGTATCCATAATGTGATAAGGTGAGGAAGCTCTATGTGTACAAATTCATACATCTCATAAGGAATGGAAAAGCTGTGCCTCCATTTCTACTCTAAGACCCTAGCTGCTCAATTATTTCTGTCATGGATATTCAGACAGGTGTCATTCACTATTTTAAAAATTTTTGCTGGCAGAAATAGAGTGAGCGGAAATTACTAATGCTTTTTTTAAAAAAATTAAACCAAAATATACTGTGTGGGGTGTAGTTTCTCCACATCGCTCTCAAAATTATTCATTCGCTCCTGTCCGGTTTTTGAATTACATTGCAAAGAACTCACTAGACGTGACATCAAGAAATCAGCATATTTTACATTGGTTTGCAGCGCTGTGTGAAGAAGGCCTATCCACATCCTTTGCCCTATTTGTGGGCTAATAAATTGGGGAGGGGGTCGTTTCATTGAATTTCTCTGGAAGTGGAGGAGAGAAGAAATTACTCATCTGTTTCTCGAGGGTGAAGATCAACATAAGCAGTGATAGTCTTTCTTTTCTTTCCTCCCCTACAGGTTTCTTTGCTGCTGCAGCTGCCATAAGTGACATGAACAGCAATTGTGTTGGCTGCCTGGCTGCCATTTTGCATCCCCCCCAATGCCCCAGACCTAGTGCCGCTCTAGGGCCTTCTGGTGAGGGAAAATGGTGGCTGCAATGTGAGGGCGAGGAGAAGATGGAGAAAATTCAGAGAAAATTTTACTATTGGCTTCTTTGGGAGGGGGAGATGCGGAAAAATAAAATATTAGAAATATTTCCAGGGGGAAATGGATTCTGGTGGAATGTGCTTCCAATATGATTATTTTGTTAAAGAGTTTGCCTGAACTCTCCAGCTATTTGACCTAGAGAAAGAGCTCCACACTACTATACATAGCAAAGAATGACTTGAATGTTCGTTACAAAATGTACAACTTAGAAAAGTAAAAACCCAGAACAACCTACTGTAAACTTTATGCAGGCACTTTAAGCAAATATAATCTGGCAATGTTTGGGTGTCAAGAGAATTTAATGAGCACCATCTAGAGGATGCTAAAATATTTCATTTAGCAATCAAGTAAGCGTTTGAGTGTTCAGTCATACCTGATTAGTCTGCTACAGTAGTTGGCCAGCAATGTGAACCACACTGAGTTTTATAGTTATGAATAAAGCCACAGAGGAGTAACTTATTTGAAAAAGATGCACATTATGCTAAAAGATTTATTGAATGTACATACATATTACCCAAATACTGTAAATATACCTTAAGAAAATGGCTTTTAACCCAAGCAAATTTATGGGTCTATTTACGGAACATTTCACACTTTCAAAATCTAAAAAGGAAATGCAATCACTCACGGAAAGAGACAAAAGTATAGGTTTAAATGAGCTTTATGAATAAGTGATTTAATTTTTACTTCCTGAAGAAAACATTTCTGTTAAGAAGAGGGAATGTGTTGGGGCTTTTTTATCTCATGTACCGTTACTTAAGACCATTACCGTTCTTTTCATTTAGGCTTACGTTTTTCATCGCTGTTTAATGCCATATCATTTACAAGAGGGTTACCATAGCCTGCAATTTTAGAAGTGCTTCTATGTTTATTCTCTTTTTGCGCCTTGAAGAATAGTGATGATAGAAGCTAAAAAGGAGAGAAACATTCCCAGTCTGCAACTGTTTTACCTTACAATAGCCTGATTCTTATCGATGAACTATGTCTAGATTAAATGGGTTGTGGAGATGGCAAAGTATTGAATGAACTTGTTCAGTAAGCACAAGGACTTTGGGCCGTGCAACAGGACTTCCCCACCTTCTCTTCTTCCTGTGCACCCCGGTGTACCCTCTAAATCTGTTCTGGGTCCGTCCCCCCCAATCCTCTGGGGCAGATTTGGAGAGGATGAAGGACATGTGAGGGGATAAGAGAGGGTGGTGAATACTGATATCCATTTGTGAACAGAACAAATGCGTTGAATACCACCCATGTACCAAATCTCTTTTCTGGTGAGAGCAGTTTTGCATCTCATTTGGAAACCAAGGACCCAGAGTCTGGAGGAAGAATGGGGAGGCACACAATGCCAGATGCTTGAAGTCGAGTGTGAAGTTTCCACAGTCTGTGTTGATTTGGGGAGCCATGTAATCAGCTGGTGTTGGTCCACTGTGCTTCATTAAGTCCAGGGTCAACGCAGCCGTCTACCAGGAGATTTTGGAGCACTTCATTCTTCCTTCCGCAGACGAGCTTTATGGGGATGCTGACTTCATTTTCCAGCAGGACTTTGGCACCTGCCCACACTGCCAAAAGTACCAAAACCTGGTTAAATGCCCATGGGATTACTGAGCTTGACTGGCCAGCAAACTCGCCTGACCTGAACCCCATAGAGAATCTATGGGGCACTGCCAAGAGAAAAATGAGAGACATGAGACCGAGCAGTGCAGAAGAGCTGAAGGCTGCTATTGAAGCTTCCTGGTCTTCCATAACACCTCAGCAGTGCCACAGGCTGATAGCATCCATGCCACGCCACATTGAGACAGTAATTGATGCAAAAGGGGCTCAAACCAAGTATTGAGTACATATGCATGCTTCTACTTCTCAGAGGTCCAATATTGCTCTATTTGCAGTCCTTGTTTTGCTGATATCATTTTATATTCTAATTTTGTGAGATTGTTAATTTGGGGTTTTCATCAGCTGTACGCCATGATCATCACAATTATAACAAATAAAGGCTTGACATATCTCGCTTTGCATGTCACAAGTCTATTTCATATATTAGTTTCACCTTTTAAGTTGAATTACTGAAATAAATATTCTAATTTTCCAAGTTTCACCTGTATTTATTGTAATTCCGTGTAGATCTTTACACTCAACACTATAGGATGTATGGAATACATTGCTACATGAACTGAGCATTATATACCATACCGGAATATCTTGCTAATATCTGTTGCAGCAAGATTACTTTGAACAAATAAATGGCTTCTCAGTATTAGAAAAGTAGAACACACTGGAGTTCTTTTGTTTTCTTTCATCTCGCCTTAATTGAAGACCAGGAATGAAAAATACCAACAATGAAAATCCCTGCATTTGGTATTCAAGCACTTCTGCATCAAATGTCAGAATGAGCTGATGCAATGAATAAAATTTAGGTAGGCTGGAAAATGTAAATGTCACGTACCCCTAAACATAACACAAGACTATTAATAAAATTGTTAAAAGTCCCCCCCTTAACTGTTAAAAGGTTATATATACTTCCTTTTTTTGATACCCTGAGGGGGCAATCGTATGCACCAGAAGCTGGCATAAAGCAAGCCAGTGTAAGCTGGTGTAAAGTTGCGCCAGAACGCAAACTGTTCAGTGCCAGGTCTGCTGGTGGTAATACCTAAGCCTGGCAGAGGGAAAACAAGCTTTTAAAATAGTATTTTACACCAAGCTTTTTGCCAGAGTGATTTATGCCAGGTTGTGTGACTGAGATGAATGGGCTTAGGATCCAGCCTAAGTCTCCCCTTCATGCCCGCAAAATACCCCTTTCTCTGGGATTAAGCTGCCACCAACTGCAGAAGGCCTGCCTGGATCATCTGTTTGCCTCACCTGCTTTCAATGGGGGTCAGGGTGGATGAAGGAGAAAAATACTGTGTCCTCTTCAATCCCAGCGGCCCAGGAGCAATGGGGTGGAGTGTGGGGAGGCCTGCCCAGGCTACTCGCTTGCTTGGGCATGCACACTCACTTTTCAGCATGACAATAGATGGGTGCAAATAGAGTAATGTCCCAGTTCTTCTCACTAGTCTTATACAGTGCAAGTTCAGTGTTATATCTGTTGTCTTTACTATCAGGAAAAATTTGTTGTCACTGAATGACTGGCAAAATTAAACCTAGGTGTCTTCTTCTTGTATATTGGGGGGGGGCACTTTTTGTCACATGGAAGCACATAAAGTTACATAATGACAGCAGCAGCAACAACAACAACAACAACTGCTTCTTTACTATAAATGACCTTTTATTAGCTTGAGCTCCTATCAGGAGTACAAAAAAAAAAATTGTTAGTACAGTGGTACCTCGGGTTAAGTACTTAATTCGTTCCAGAGGTCCGTTCTTAACCTGAAACTGTTCTTAACCTGAAGCACCACTTTGGCTAATGGGACCTCCCGCTGCCACTGTGCCGCCAGAGCACAATTTCCGTTCTCATCCTGAAGCAAAGTTCTTAACCCGAGGTAATATTTCTGGGTTAGCAGTCTGTAACCTGAAGTGTATGTTACCCGGTACCACTGTACTGAATAAGAACAGGATTTTTTTTTTTAAAAAAAAAAAGCTTTTCAGGTTAAAGGTCATACGAGTCACTGTTAAGAAGAGGCATGCAATGAATGCATATAGCTTCTGATGATGCTATATTTCCAAACATGTATTTTGATATTACAACTGGGTCTTTGTTAAGTCAAATTGGACCTTTGTTTCACCTCTGTAAAAGAAGCTAAAAGAGAAGTAAAAGAGAATGACCCAGTCTCCCCTCCAACAGCTTAGTTTTATTTATTAATTTTGAATTAGGAGTTCACAGTCCATCTTAACCACCCCTGTTTCCCTCAGTGAGCGAATTGTTCGGTAAAATGTGTTAACTATCTCCCTTGAACCATCGTGGTGTAAAAAGGGTATTAAATTGTGTGAGGCGTTCCTGAATGACCAGCAAGGAGAAAATTCACTTTTAATTGAAATGACTGTTAGCTTAGACAATAGCATGGGAGCTCTCATTTGCTAAATCTAAATTACTTGCCCTTTAAAACTGGACACTGAGAAACAATTAACATTGGCTTGAATAATATGACACTGGGCTGTTGTCCTTTAGGCATAAGAGAATTTAACATAAAGAGGCAAGTGTTGCCAGTCTGTTCTTGCTAAGTCAAGGAACTATCTAATTCAGCAAACACAACAGCCATGATGGGCTACAATGGATTGATACCAGTGGAGAAATCCTGGTGCTGTTTGGCTGCTAATTTGCTTCAGCAAAAAATTCAATGTGAGGCTGGAATCTGGACCAATGCTAAAGACAAGAAAAGCAAACAACCTGATAAGAAACATAATCAACAAAAACGGCCTCGGTCCAGTATATCTGAAGGAGCGTCTCCACACCCATCATTCTACCAGGACACTGAGGTCCAGCACCGAGGGCCTTCTGGCGGTTCCCTCACTGCGAGAAATGAGGTTACAGGAAACCAAGCAGAGGGCCTTCTCGGTAGTGGCGCCTGCCCTGTGGAACGCCCTCCCACCAGATGTCAAAGAGAACAACAACTACCAGACTTTTAGAAGACATCTGAAGGCAGCCCTGTTAGGGAAGCTTTTAATGTTTGATGTATTACAGTGTTTTAATATTTTTTTGGAAGCCGCCCATAGTGGCTGGGGAAGCCGCCCAGAGTTGCCAGATGGGCGGGGTATAAATAATAAAATTATCATTATCATTATCATTATCATTATCATTATCATTATCATTATCATTATCATTATCATCATCATAACAGTTTGCTTTGAAGAAGATGCTAGTATGAAATGTGACCATGTGACTTGCATGAAGATAATAACCAGGAGCCAGGTACCAGTGACATTTCCCACTAAACAGATTAAGCACACATTTGGAAGTTGGAAATATCATTTTGCCTACTTGCAGAGCCCAGTTCCAAAAATTTCACAAGGGATGAAAGATCATGCAGATAATGAAGACATCTGGTCCTGGCTGGTCTATCTATCGATCTATCGATCTATTCTTGATTACTATCTGCACATTCACTCCTCTTGTTTGTTTGTTTGTTTCTCTGGAGACAGCAGGCTACTTCTACCTACTGCATTGTAAGCGTATTCCACATTACAAGGCAGTTTAAAAGGATTAGGGAACGCAGAAACTTTTCACACTAGGTGGCTGAAGAATTGTGATAGCAAGATGCAAGTTTAGGGTTCTTATGCCAATTGCTCTAATTGATTGTTTTGCCAATGCCATTCTTATGACATTTTGGGGGGATATTGTTTTCTCAATACTTTGTATCATTCATGTAAACCAACAATATTATTCCCATGGATTTTCTTTTATGTTTCTAGTATAATCTAATCCTATAATTCCTCTCCTATTATACCTTATTTATCCATGAACCTTGGAATAATCTGTTTCACTTCCAAACCCAAATCTGTAATACTTGTCATTGGCTATGGTTTATCCAGTGGACTGCAAATTAAAACCCAGATTAACAAGTGTGGTGTTTACTAAGATGTTACGAGATGTCAGCTAGCGAGAAACCAGCACAATTTTTTCTCTTTCTTTGACATATTGTTTTCTTTTACACAAAGTCCAGGTACCTTTCTCCAGATAGTTGTTTAAATACAAGAATGTTGCTGGCTGAGTTTGAACTTTATCAGTCTCAAAAGTTACCTGTGATCTACGCTTGAGGTTTTAAAAATGCAGTATTAAGAAGAATATACTGGAGGAAGCCGGAAGCCCATGGTTGCTGCAAAGTCCTTGTTCAGATGTAAATATACATTAGCTATATTTCTGGGCATTTGCACCAGCCTGTCAGTCAAAGTTTTATGTGCTACAGGTAACAGGCAGACATTTATGCTCCATGGATTTAAAAAGTAGTGGCTAAGATCCATTTTACAGAGACCTCAGATCTAGCATCTTGGAAATATATGGGACTGCCACTCTTTGTGTTAACAGGCTATTCCATGTACATTGGATTGCCAGGATTTCCACAATGATGGTGGTACATTTTCAGCCGCCCAGCACAGCAAGTCTAGAACATTTTCCCCACATTATTCAGGACTCAGCTATATAGCTGCAAATAAAACATTTTAAATGTGTTGTAAAGTGCTATATACAAATGTGACGCTAGATGGCAACAATGAGCTACGCAAAATTCAATGTATTTTTCAAAATGTTTTTTAAAAAAGCATTTATTATATGTGTGTAGATTCCACATTAATGTATAGCAAAATGGGAAACAGGAGTTATCTCTCAACTACTTCACCAAATACTGCAAATGGACTTGTAACCTGTATCACTCAACGATTGTTTAATGCTACACGTTTATGGATTGTTGTTTGTTGATGGAATCTCAAGTAATTGCATTCAGCCTTTTTACAATAAAACTCTCTCATGTAATTTCCTTGGGGAAGGAAAAAACAGCAAATAGAGGAACCAAAAAATGTGCTTGAACATTTAAAGTTAATACTTAAATTTAACAGTGCATTCCTATACACATCTATTGAAAAGAAAATCCCATTGACTTCAGTGGGCTGATTCCCTGGAAACTGGGTGTAGAACTGCGGCCCAGGTCAAAGACTAATCTCCCATTGGGAGAAATGTAAAAGGCTTATGTTCTGTGTCATGTACTTCAATATTTTTTGTAGTTTTTAAAGTTTTTTTCCATTACTATTAAGGAATTTTCCTTTGTAATTTTGGTTGTCTATATTTATATGTGCCTGTTTAAAGCAAAATAAAAGTTAAAAAAATAATAAAATTAAATTTAAAAAATGTAAAAGGCTTGTTTTGGATGTGTCAGAGAGGCACAGGTGGAGAAAGAATTATGCTTTCGTGTTCCTTGTTACCCCAATGCCTCCATCATGTCCCAAACCACTCTTCTGAGCCTATTTCCTTAGAAGCAAGTCTGTTGTGCTTAGTGAGACTTACTCCCAAGTAAGTGTGTTTGGAATTGCAGCCTTGGAGGATTTTGCGTGTCGAGGTCCCCAAGCCACCCCAAATAAACCACGATTCACACATAATTTTAGTTTAAGATTTTTGGCATAATTTTGACCACAACTTTATTCAAATACAAAACATGTGAGTGGTTGCGACTATCTTACCCCGCATGGGGACAGACAGACATTTCGCACGACTGCGAAAGTCAGAAAGGGAGAACATTCTGGGGTGAGCGATGGAGAAGGGGACCTCCCGTCACCTCTCCCCAAATGCTCCCAGGGGCTCTTGCGTGGCCCTAGCCCCTTGACAGGGGTGCGTACAAAAGCATGGTGAGCCCCTGGATTCCTTTAACGGAATACTCTTGCAGCAGCAGCATTTTAGAGGGGCAGGCACAGCCAATCCATGCCCCTCCACCAACCAATTCCCAAACCAATGCCTAACCACAACCTTACAAGTTGTGACGATTTGCTACGCAGTAGGCAAAAACCAAATGGCACCAGCCAATCAGCCAAATGGACAAAATTCCTACCAGGCCCCAAAAGCAGTCGACCCCATGACAGGCATAGCAAGGTCAAGCAAACAGCCTAACATTAGGGACGGAGGGCGGGTGATCCGAAGCACACAGCGAAAAGAGGAAGCTCAACGCTGCGTGCAGGGGTTTTAAGATTTCTAGCTGTCAATCAGAAAATGGCAACATCAAAATCTCCCCCACAACAAGGGGAGCCCAATCGCAACAGTGGCCAACTCAATTTTACCCGCCCAGCAACAGTCTTGTCAGCCCCCACCGCAACATGTGCTCTCCATGAAGGAGAGCACACTTTATCAATGCAGCTTCTCTATCTTTGAGTTATTTTTCATCAACCATTCCTTCCCCCTTCTTATGAGATGTATGCTCCAAAATTATTTTGAATCTGCTTACATTTAGGAACTTAGGAGGCTGTCCTATACTGAGACAGATCACTGGTCAATTTAGCTCTCTACATTGGCTAGCAACAGATCCCCAGAATTTCAGACAGAGATCCCGGGGGTTAAACCTTAGGCCTTCTTCAGGCAAAGCACAGAGCTATGACCCTTTGCCAAATCAAAAATGGAATGCGACATTGGGGAAAATATTTTGCCCTTCTGACCATGAATTTTAAAAAACACCCCAAGCAATCCTGGAATAGCATTACTGATAATATGGTTGTGTTCCTACTACATTATGATGATGCTAAACACAGAGACTTCGAAGAAAGCTTTCATTATGAAATCCTTTTCTATTAAAGCCATCTCTCTCCTTCTTTTGGCATTATAGCAGTTTAATGCTGGGCTGCATTGTCAATACTAAGCACTTATGAGTTGGGAGCTCTTGTCTGTTATTAACTCATATGGAATACTGTAGTGATCAAACTGTGATTTACAGTGTGTTATTACATTTCTACTTGATGTCTTCGGCAAGGGTTCAATTTGAAAATAATTTGAGTAGTAGCTCACCAGTAAGAGGTAATCTTTCGTATTTAATTCAAATGGATCTGCCATCAACCTTGACTCAAGGGCACTTAAAAATAGCATGCTGTTTAAGTGACTGTCTTGTAATGTCTCCTCCTGGCTATTTGTAGAATTTTATACATGGTATTTTTTTCTGCCTTAAGTCTGAGCATTTATGCTTGACTGAAAGCAACCATTTTACTCACATTGATACAATATTATAAAAATTCATGTATCCCTTGATTTAGTAAAGAGAAATAATTTTTTTTTTAAGTGCTTCAATTGTAAGAGGCTTGTATTTTTCATTTTACTTTTTTGGTATTTTATTTACTTTGTTTTTGTTCCTTTGAGTTTGTCTGCGCTAAGTAGTTTCATGTGCCAGGTTTTTGAAGTGATTTCCTGTGATGTTTTACTTATTTCTTCTGTTGGAGTAGGAGAGAGAAAGCCTTATTCCTCAAGAATAGCCTCAGGCTGTGATCTCATACACTTAAGTGCGGAGTGCATGTGCTGGACTCAGTGGGACTGTACATTTGAGTAAACATGCATAGGATCACAATGAACAATAGGGAAAGGTAAACTCTGTTCTGTGCCCAATAAGCACAGGACACCTTTGCCCAGAGGCACTGTTGTTGTTGTTGTTGTTGTTGTTGTTGTTATTATTATTATTATTATTATTATTATTATTACCCTGCCCATCTGGCTGCCCACTCTAGGCGGCTTCCAACAGAATATTAAAATACAATAGTCAGTTAAACATTAAAAGCTTCCCTAAACAGGGCTGCCTTCAGACGTCTTTTAAAGATAGGATAGTTGTTTATTTCCTTGACATCTGATGGGAGGGCGTTCCACAGGGCGGGTGCCACCACTGAGAAGGCCCTCTGCCTGGTTTCCTGTAACTTGGCTTCTCGCAGGAAGTTTTTAATATTTAATGCTGTATTGTTTTTAACACTCGATTGGGAGCCGCCCAGAGTGCCTGGGGAAACTCAGCCAGATGGGTGGGGTATAAATAATAAATTGTTGTTGTTGTTGTTGCTGCTGCTGCAGAGGGGAGGGGAAAGCCTATGTAAGGCTGATTCCCCTGGAACTCACAGCCATTTTGCTTTGAAAGCTTCCCACCTACCCACCCTCGGGTTAGAGCCATCACTGAGCAATTTTGGGTTGTTGAATGATGGGGTCGGAAATGAACCCCCCCCCTCAACCTGATTGGCATTTGGTTGTTTCCCCCCCCCTCCTTGAAATTAGGTCTTTCCTTAGTTGGGCAGAAGAATGTGAAAACAGAAATGGCATTGGTCAGGATCAACATAGTTTAGAGGGGGGGCCATAAGGGGCCTGAGGGGAGGATTGACCACAGCAAACCCAAGTGTGGGTTTGGTATCTGCCTAGTTGGAATCTACAGCCTGGTCCCCCAGTGGTTCAACACTGGCCGACTCCTGTCATACCGGTTTGGAGCGGTCCAAGCCCAGCGGATCCATTCCATCAGCACGGGGCTTATGGAATGATGAACTGATCCTGGGACCCAGGGCCATGCCAACTGCTGTCAATAAACATTTGGCCTTATTTTATCCCATCACCGTTTTACAGTCTGGTTATTTTGCTGCTCTCATGGGTCACATGGGCCTGCCTGGGCAAAAGCCTGCTTAGAATATTTTGCTTATTAAAATTAGTTTGCCTTTTCTTCATGTTTCACATGCGACAAGCCCTTCAAATTATCTTTGATTTTGCTCCAAACGAGCTCTCCTGAAGATGTTTGGAAGGCTTCTCTAGTATTTCTGGGGATTGTCTTGCAGTTTCTCAGATATTTTGCATCACAATGTACCCCACACTTTGCTTTGCTTTTCACTTTATTTGAATTTTTGGAAGCATGTGTCAATAGTGATGTGTGGAACAATCATTGCCCGCTTCAATAAATGTCACTAGTCTTAATCTAATTCATCTTTCTCCCATCAAATTCCTCAGATGTGGCAAAATGTAGTGGCACTTCCTGTTTGGCTAGAAACCGTTCAGTATTAAGTGCAGAAAACGTTCAATTTAAACTTTGACATCTCCTTTGGATTGATGGGAAGTGGGTGTCAGGGCTGGAGGTCAGGCAGAGCTTGTTGTCAGTATCTCTTTATTCAAGGAAACAGAATACAACTCAGCAACATTTCCCAGGAGGTCTTGCCACCATAGTGCAGTTTCCAAGACTGAAGGTCCCTGCCTCCTATCCCTCCTCTCCCAGATGTTTCCCAAGTAGTTTCAAACTGCATCTACGCACTTCTGGTCTCTGTTCTGCTCTTCTCGTTATCCTGCACTTTTTTGGAAACTGGGGGGAGGGGAACTTATCGCAGCAGGAGAGGGACACTCCCAAAATTCTTCCCTTGACCCTCATCCTTTGCTTCAGCCTTGGAGTCTGAACTGCTCCCTATCACAGGTTCCTCTTGCTCACTAAACCCTGTTGTGTCTTCAGCATCCAGCACCTCCTCCCAGTCTTCTCCCTCTGACCTCTCCTTGCTGTCCCACCAATCCCTGGGCTCTGAGCTTTCCTCCTCTTTGATTTCCCTTGGAAGTTCCCCAGCTGGTGCCTCCCACCACTCAGCATCATCCAGCCAGTCCCTGACATCAGGTGAATTTCTTTGAAAGACTTATGTAGAATGTCATAGACCAGGCTTCTTCAAACTCGGCCCTTCAGAAGTTTTTGGCCTACAACTCCCATGATCCCTAGCTAGCAGGACCAGTGGTCAAGGATGATGGGAATTGTAGTCTTAAAACATCTGGAGGGCCGAGGTTGAGGAAGCCTGTCATAGACCTAGTTCTCACTGAGATGAAAAAACCTGTGGCTGAGCTGAAATACGTTAGACCACAGGTATGGTTTGATATGATTTTGCCTCCTCCACTCCCATAAAAAAAGATGTCCTCCCATAGTATTTAGAAATACTTATTTATTTTTATCCACAATGCTTAGTTCAGAAAGGGGACTCAACAGTGGATTGCAAAAACATTGACAGAACCATTCTCAACTTTAGCTTGGTCTGTGGTTTTTATTGGCTTTGGACATGCAACAGGTCGATCGATGCCTTGCTGAGAATACATACAATACAATAATGGTCTGAGGGAGAGGGAAGAAAGAGGTCTCTTATTTCCTCTTTTGCATATATTATCAGATACAGATCTCCATTTCAATCTTGAGCTTTTGCTATTGTTGGCTTTATAATACAAGTTATGTTACTTGTCATAAAATTTATGCCTTTCTTTTACTGTTTTCTCCACCTCTGATGGGTGATTTGAAGTGCTGAAGCAGTTCTGGGAGCACACTCACTGGCTTGTTTAGCACAGCTGCTGAGTAATTTGTGGGAAAATCCATAGAGAATTGCTTCAGGTGTCCAGATTGTAAGCAGAAAATTGGTGAACAGTACCTTAATTCACAAGCAGACTTTTTGCATTGATGTGTTTAAGGGCAGGAGAAAAGGAACACTGTCATTTCAGTCTATAAAAGCTATAAGAAGACATAAGAAACTTTGAAGTATTACTAAATGCTATATTACTGGGCACCATCGACAATATGCAAAGGAAATGTTGCTGCAGTTTCTTCTGTGCTATTTCTGTCTGCTTCTTTAATACACCCAAGCATCCTATTTTGGATTTTAATTGATGGCTGCTCAGCATGCATCTCCCATTAAAAAAAGGCGGATAGAGGCTTGGCTGTATAAAAATGGTAAAGTAATGCGGTTGCAGCTTTTTTTTTCAATTACTTTTTGTTTCCTTTTAAGATACCCTGATATCCTATATACATTTTTAACTGATGCCTACCATGTGTGCAATTAAAGAATCCCCAGCAATTAAAAGACCTATAAAAGAACCCAGGGTGCCATAAAATGATGGAATATGTCACTGAAAATAGTGTGCAACACCATTACCTTATGCTTTCTTATGCAGCTAAATTTTATGTGTGCAGCAGTACTTTGCTATGTTATGTTCAGCAGTGCTTCTTTTAAGAATGTTGGGATACAGCCACTGTTGTCCAACGGCAGACCCATTTACACAAGCATCAAACCAGTAACTTAGCGTGGCAGTTATTGCAGTTGCAACGGTGAAAAGAATGCTGGGGAGAGGAAACAATTATCAAACCATATTACTCTATATTCTACTCTGCATGATTATTCAACATCAGCTTCGTTGGACTGGTCATGTTGTGCGGATGCCTGATTATTGTCTTCCAAAGAAACTACTCTATTCCAAACTTTGAAATGGAAAACGTAATGCTGGTGGTCAGCAAAAGAGGTTTAAAGACTGTTTCAAGGCAAATCTTAAAAGATGTAGTATAAACACCAACAACTGGGAAACACTGGCCTGCGAGCGCTCCAACTGGAGAACAGCCTTTACCAAAGGTGTCATGGGCTTTGAAGACACTCGAACTCAGGAGGCAAGGAAGAAATGTGATAACTAGAAGGCACGCTTGACAAATCCGCACCGTCATCAACTCCCACCCGGAAACCAATGTCCCCACTGTGGAAGGACGTGTGGATCCAGAATTGGCCTCCATAATCACTTATGGGCTCATTTTTAAAACCATAAAAATTCCTTCCAGTAGCACCTTATAGACCAACTAAGTTAGTTCTTGGTATGAGCTTTCGTGTGCATGCACACTTCTTCAGATACACTGAAACAGAAGTTGCCAGATCCTTCTATATAGTGAGAAGGTGGGGAGGGGCATTACTCAGAAGGGTGGTGGGAATGGGAAATTGGCAGATAGCTGAGATGAGCCTCATAAAACCATGTTTATGAAAGACAATATTACTTGGCTACGAGTGATCGCCAAAGAAAGAAAGAAAAAAGGATGATGATGATGATTTGTATACCATCCTTCATCCGTAAATTTCAGGGCAGTTCACAGAATAAATAACAAGATAAAAACGTGAAATGCATAATAAGAACAAAATCAAAACAAACCAATAAACTCCCCTCCGAAGGCTTCTGAGGTCCATGATCCTTTGAACACAGAGCACAGCACTTGGAGCATACATTGTTGAGTCTTGGAAGGAGTTTAAAGGCATGCATCATATACCAATCCATACATGGAGCTTCACAAGCCAGAGAATGTTTGGCATACATAACCTGGTGTATATCAGTCTTTCTCAAAATGGCCATTTCTAGAATTTTGGACTTCATCACTCATCAGCTCCAGCCAGCATGGCCAATAGTTAGAGTTTTTGTAGTTCTAATCTCAAACTGAAGGGCACCAGGCTGGGGAAAAACTTGTGTGTACAATATACAAGCCGAACACCCTACTGACCGGAAAAGGACGAACTATTTGTGTGCATTTGCTGGCACTCTTACAGAACCCAGGGACCCAGAAAGCTGTGTTATACTGAGTCACGCCATTGGTCCACCTAGATCAGAATTGTTTATAGTGCCTGGGAGTGGCTCTCCACAATTTCAGGCAAAATTAACTCCCAGCCGTACCTGTAGATGTTGGTGCCTTCTGCATGTAAAGATGCTCTTTCACAGAGCTAAAGCCCTTCCCCAAAGCTTATGTGCCCAGCACCAAAGTAATACAGTCATACCTCATGTTACGGACGCTTCAGGTTACGTGTTTTCGGGTTACAGACCGCAGGAAACCCGGAAGTACCGGAATGGGTTACTTCCGGGTTTCGCCACTCGCGCATGCACAGAAGCGTTAAATCATGCATTGCGCATGCGCAGAAGACCAAATCGCGCCAGCGCCTATGCAGATGCGGCGCTTCAGGATGCGGACGCTGCGGGATGCGGACGTGCCTCCATCACAGATTACAGGTTCCACTGTAATGAGCGTTATAAAAATACAGCTGCAATTTCTTTCATAAGATTGATTAATATATTGACCACACGTTGGCTAAGGGGTGAGTCTGGAGCATGCATCTTCCATTCTGAGGACGTGATCAAGTCAGCAGAAGGGTGGTGGTCACATTATAAAATATCTCATAACCATAAAATAAAATTCCTTCAGCAGGCATGGTAGAATGGTAGGAGCCTAGAGTGCTACTTATTGCAGAAACGTGAGACATATTTTCTCAAGTAAGTTATAAATACTCTTGTAGACTCAGGTTTGGAACCTGAGGAGTGCAACCAAGTTTCGGATTTTGTATTGATTTTTCTTTTAATCAAACCCATTTATTCCTTTTTAACTTAGGCCAGAATCTCTGCTGGAAGAAATTTAAAAACGTATTTGTTTATTGGAACTTAATTCTATGTAAACATTTAGAATCATAGCTTCAAGACAGGACACATTATGATATCAATGACCATTGAACAAAATATCCTTTGGAATCAAAGAAGTCATTTTCTAGCCTGATTCTGTTGAGAGTTTTGATATTCTTTTCCTGAAAAACAGTTGTCCTTTTGCAAGCAAAGATAAGGGTAATCAAAATTTTATGCTTCAGGGTGAACACTGATTGCTTACCAAGGAAAAAATATCTGTCTTGCAAACAGCTTTGCAAAATTCATGAAGTACATTCAGATTTATGTATTTGTTTTGCAAAGAGGATGCTGATAATGAGTAATGGAAAGGAATGGACCAATTTAGTTAAAAGGGCAGATGAAATGTCAGTGTGGAGAGTCAGTGTGGTCTAGTGGTTATAGTGTTGGTCTAGAACTGGGGAGATCAGGAGTCAAATCCCTGCTCAACCACAAAACACTCTGTGTGACCTTAGACCGTGAGGATATAATGGAGAAGAACGCCATGTATGCCACACTGAGTCCCTTGAAGGAAGGGTCGGATATAAATGGAATTTAGATCCATACCTCATAGTTCCGTGTAAAGACCAAGGTTGTCTTTTTAGAAAGTACATTTCTGTAAGCTGTCCTTTACTTAAGTGTTTTAAAACCCTCATCTTTATTGCACCCCAAATTCTTGAATTTATTTGTTACTCTTCGATATAACATAAGATGTAAGACTGGAAATATTTTTGTAGGAAATACCGTATTTGGTATGTTTGGTTAATATTGGGGAAATGGTCCACCTGGGACTTAAATACAGATTTACAGTGGTACCTCTGGTTGTGAACGGGATCCATTCTGGAGCTCCATTCACAACATGAGCAGAACGCAACCCGCGTCTGCGCATGCACGGTCACTATTCACCGCTTCTGCGCATGTGTGTGATGTCATTTTGAGTCATTTTGAGCATCTATGCACAAGCGGCGAAACCCATAAGTAACCCTTTCCAGTACTTCTGGGTCACCGCGGGACGCAACCTGAAAACACAACATGAGGTATGACTGTATTATATTTAAAATGCTATAGCATCTCATTAATCATAACTGCCACTTCCAGAGTGAAACTTTTAAGAATCAAGGAGCAAAGAGATATAGTGACAGCAAGGTTGAGCACCACCATTATGTGTATGAAACCCATTGGTGAGACATTGCAAGTATTAAATAAAATGGTCAACTGTAAGTGTTCTCTGTGCCATCTTGACAAGAGGCAAGGATTGTTTTAACACACAAAGAATGTAGGCGTGTGCTGGAATGGTCAACTAGGTGGACTCAATCATTCTCCAGTACCTTCACGTGGATACAAATTTTCCAGTGCAGAAATCTACTGTTAAGTAAGGGGTAAGATATATTTTAAGTCTGGAAAGATATAAAATGAACATTGATCTTTCGTGGTCAAGGTTCAAAGGAGATCCTGGACTTGAGATCCATAAGGTGGCAGGAAGCAAAGCAAAGAGAAATCTGCTGCATCAATTTGCATAAAAACTTGAGCAATTTTTGGAAGGGTTGGAGGAATGTACCAAAATACTGTCTTTCAAAGAACGAGAAGCCGTTTCTAACTCTTTGAAAATGCAAGAGATTTCCAAAGTGGGACAGAAAGAAAGCATCAAAGTAGTAGAGTTAAAAGCCCGTAAAATCCATTTTCTTTCACACAGAAGATCATTAAAAAGTTGCTGTGGATAATATTGCCTTTCGAAGCCGGGAAATTGGGCCACCACCCTATTATTGCCACCTGCAGAACTCACAGTGGCAAACACATTTCAGCCTATTATAGCATTTCTGACTGCAGCAAGAGGGTGCCAGCTTCCTAATCCCTATAAATCTCAATGATCAGATTGAAGATCACCTTCTTTCTTGGGTTTCCAGCACTGAAATTACAAATATAAACGGTATTGATTTCAGAATGTGAGATGGGGTGAAAAGTACTGCAAATGATGTGTGCTTTTATATGGTAGCATGCCATGTATGTTATGACTAGGGTACGTCTACCATAAAAAAGTTTATGAGTACTACCCTGCTTTTCGAGATGAACACCACTGATGAGAGAAGCTTCAAATTAATGACACTGCAATTGTATGCATGTTTATTCGGCCATCAGTCCCTCTATGTTCAATGTGGCTTATTCTCTTATTCAGTACGCTTAGGATTGCAACCTAAGAGGATATTTCACAAAGATGTGGAAGTCTCCCAACCTGTTTCAATGGTCATATATGAAAAACATCTACAGTTTTAAATCGTCTTAAATGTAAATTGTCTTGCTCTTTAGATTGAGTTGGTTATAATTCATATTTATCTCTTGGCTATTAAATATAATATTGATGAATAAAATAATGTGAATACACAGTTTCCTGATAAAATGAGTGTGGAAATTTCATATTGTATGTGGACCTTGAAATTCCAAACCAAGATATCTCAAGTCCTCTTTAGGACTCAGCTGAAGTCTAGATCAAAAGAAGCTGAGCAACGGAAAGCAGAGGAACCATGAAAATTCTTCCAAAGCCAACTGTGACTTTCAGTCACTTGCTGCCAGATGATGCAGCCAATGGATGGTGAACATGCATGTAAATAAATAAGTTCAAGGGCCATTGACCAGTAGGAACTGCAGTACACGTGCAAAGTTCCACATTTGAAGGTGTTCTTCACTGTTTTCTATTAGCAGCGGAATGCTTTGAGTGCATGATGGGGAATTAAGATGCATGCATGATATGGCTTCACAACAGAGAAGTTGCTGTGATCTCAGGCTTCTGGACCACCTCTGAACAAATAGGACTCCATTGTTTTTCCATCAGAGAATTTTTTTTAGAAAACCTGTCCCAGACTTGGGATGTCATGAAGGGGGAGCAAAATTACATGACTATGAAGAACAAATGTCTCCTTTTTCAGCTGTTTCCTTTGCAAATGGAACCCCTTCCTCAGAAATACAATACATAATTACCTCCCTCTGGGAGATAGTAGCCTCCATTTTTAGTCTAATACAGGTATGGATGGTTGGGCTACCTTGAACTAATATATTTTACTTCTGTTATTCTGATAGTGGTTATCTTGTCAATATTTAATGTGAATTAAAATTATTTTCAGTGTTGTAAGCCACCATGGGAAACTTGTCTTTTGAATGTTGGTGAATAAATTTAATAAATAAACAAGCCAGTATTGAGGCTCATTGCAAATGTCAATAATTATTTGTTTTAATTTCCTATGTGAAAATAGATTATGTCACATGATGAGCCATGCAAAAACATTAACATCCCATTTTTAATTTGCAAAGCATTATCAGGTAGCATGCTGATTGCTTGTGTATCAAATATATTTGAGGCAAAGGGAGAAAGCACAGCTGTCAACTTTCCCCCCTTTTAAGGCAAATTCCCTTATTCCAAATAGGATTCCTTGCAAGAAAAGGGAAAAGTTGACAGCTATGGGAGAAAGACTCTGTTGTTGCCATCTGGGGATGACTTTTTCCACTTATCTTGCCCTACAGCCCAAAGGGCTTCATAAAGAAACTTTCCAGAAGAGGAAAGGGGGATAGACTCTGGTTGCTATCAGGGGATGGTAACTTTCTATGTTGCCTACTCTCCTGCCTTTGGAGCCCTTATAAGGGAGCTGAATAATGGATATTTTGACATGACCTATTAGCAAGCAGTATGCTTAGTTAAATGTGCATATATGCTAAATGAACTGTTAACAGCTGTTTTTATTTTTTTAGTGTGTTGCAGTATATATATATCTTATATATATTTAAGAATATATATTCTTATATTCTTAGTGTTATATTACTGAATTCAGACTGGTTTTTTCTGACACCCCCCCCCCCCCGAGAACCACTTTGAGCTCAGATTTACTTGTGGAGCATATGGTATATAAATAAACTGACAATGACAAAATATATTTTATTTAGAAAGATTCATAGACCGTGCAATCAAAGGTGTGTGTAATAAAATGATCAGTAAAACACAGATGAAAACAGCAAAACTGTGGGTTTTTAAAAATATATCTACATTAATTATCAATAATAAACAGATAAAATGGATGGACCTTTTAAAAACAAATAACTGAATTATATGTGGTACATTGGAACAAATAGAGATGCTCACTTGGAAAGTAAATGGGATTAATCATCCTATTATGAGAAATTGCCAGGTTACTCAAGACAGAAAGATATTATCTGTTTGTTTTAAGAAGAAACACAACTGAAGATGAAACTACAATATTGCACACAATCTCAACATTCCAATAGTCCTCTTGTTTGCTGAAAAGCAGTGTTGGGAATAGGTGCTTTTTCATGAAAAGGTGTTGGAGAAAGAAATGCTTAAGGCTTTCTCCACCTGTTGTCCCCCCACCCCCACCCCTCCATTAGTTCCAGTTGCAGGAACACATAAACATCTGGAATCCAACAAGGCGAAAGCAACATGGCAAGAGTTGAAGCAGGAAAGGGAGAGAGAGAAAGGGTTAAGGGTGCCAATTTGGAACTCCTTTCAGTGGGTTTGCCGCTTAGCTCCGCCGCCTCTCTGTCCCAGTAAACAGATTTTGGGAGGTCAGGTGTGTGCAGCTTCCCTGCCACACAGTGCTCCATTGGCAACAAGGTATTCAGCTAGTGAATTGTTTGTTTGGATAGGGAGAACAATTTAGCCTGTGTGTGTTGGGATTCACAGGATGCTGTGTAAGTAAGTCTGCAGGCTTCAGTTTGCAACAGGCTGATGCAATACTCTCTGTGGAATGACTCAGCAGTAATGTGATTGGCTGTCACCGGTTTAAAGGTAAGGCCTGTCCAATAGTAATTGTTGGTGGTGGTGGAGTGGTGTAGATGAGTGTGGAGTCTTCTTTTGCCTCAAGGTGCAGGTACTCTGTCTGAACTGCTTCTGTAGATATTTGTATATATATTTAGCTCGCAATAATAAATACTGCACTAAAGAACCTGGGACTCTGAGCATTCTGCTAAAAGCGTTGCAAGGAATTCGCGACAGGGTTATGGGCCCAGCATGCTTCCGCTGCGCAAGAGTACAGGTGGCACTTATCTAGCCGTGGGTGCTGGAGGTGAGCTGCAGGGATGGAGCAGTCTAGAGCTGGCGTGTTGCTGGAGAAGCTGACGGCCACGAACTACAGCACCTGGTCGGTCCGCATGCAACACTTCCTCAAGCGTGAGGGCCTGTGGAAGGTGGTGGAAGATCCACCGCAGTCCCCTGAGGAGGATGAGGACGATGTTGAAAAGCTGGCACTAGTAGAGGCCCCTCTCTAAAGCAGGGATGGCAAATTATTCAGATGGTGTTGGACTCCAACTCCCCGAGAGCCCCAGATGGTTCATAGTCAAGGACAGTGGGGTTGTATTTTTTTTAAAAAGATATTTATTGCAATTTTTTTAAACAACAAACAAACCACCAAACATATAAAATACCTTCACCATACACAGAGAAAAAGTCAAAGCAAAGTTAAGAAATAAACAAAGAATGAAAGAAAAGTACATATAAAATACAATTGTTCATAAGTCGTATTTTCATAATCTTTGGACTTCCTCACATCACCCTTCCCTGCGTTCTCAGTCACATAGTTATAGACAGCAATTTATTACCTTATTTCAGTTCTTATTTTATAAATCTTGGATATTATTTCCCAAATTTTAAATAACTTTATCGTAAATTAAACTGCTTGGTTTGAACATAGTGTTACTTCAAATTTCATCATTTCCTCGAACCTCACTTATTCTCATATATCTTACAACAAAATTACTGCTGCCGTGTTACTTTCAATCGTGCATTCTCCTAACATTCATACAGTTTATAGTGTTTTTGTAAATAGTCTTTAAATTTTTTCCAGTCCTCTTCCACCGTCTCTTCTCCCAGGTCCCGAATTCTGCCAGTCATTTCAGCCAGTTCCATGTAATCTATCAGTTGCGTCTGCCATTCTTCCAGTGTGGGTAAATCTTGGGTCTTCCAGTGCTTTGCGATAAGTATTCTTGCTGCTGTTGTTGCATACAAGGACAGTGGGATTGTAATCCAGAAACATCTGGAATGTCATGGGTCCCCCATCCCTGTTCTAAAGCTAAAGGAACCATTAGAAAGAAGATGTATTGTTTGAAAGTTTGGGTGAGAAAAATGTAGGTGATCAACAGACGTACTGCTGTGGCCAATGGCAGCTCTTTGAGGGGAAATGGTTGGAGTATTGATAACTTTATAGGAAGGGGAGTGTAATGGGCTGATGAGCCATTTGAAGGCTAAAACAGGGGAGACAGAGGAGAGAGCTGTCAGAAAACAGGAAACAGAACTATTATAATGGGGAAAAGAAATGTTTATTTTATTAATCACATTAGGGGTCTTAACAAAAGTCTATAATTTTAAGCTTATGTAATTCATTTATTTTAACGGACTTTGTTGAAACAAGAGGCGCTGTCAGTTAGCAACTAAACAAAACAAGTTAAGCTCTAATTCTTTGTTCATTTGTAAAGTACCAACAATTGTTTGAAAGTATGAAGGTCCGTGTGAGGAGCTTATCTTTATTCCCTGTTCCCATCATGCCTTTTTAAATTGCAAATAATTTGCCACCCTGTTTTGTGCAGATATGCATTGCATTCCGCATCCTGTGTGAACTACTGAAAATCGTTACATGCTTTTCTTTAGGCTGACTTTAGAGAGATATTTCCTATTTACAACTTTAATTACAAAAGATCAAATTTCCAGGTAGGAACAGATTGCCTAAGACTGCAGAGAAGTCTAAACGATGAGAAATTTGGGGCAGGCTTATGCATAACAATAAGTGTTTCCTTAAAACTGTTTCCCATCTTTTTAAAAGAGCATTGAGGCAGAGGATTAAAAATCTAAACAGAATTTCACTTTCAATATCACCAACACTTTCCTGTTAAAGAAAAGTTATAAAATATAGCTATCTGTAATGCACAATATTTTTGGTGGCTATTGTACAAAAAGTAAAAGGAAGGATGCCTTCTCTTTTAATACTTTGTCAGTAAGAGAGAAGTTTCTCTCTTATTTACAGCCAGGTATCTTTAATAGGAGGACTGCAAAACACTGTGACCCAAAGAACCACACAGAACCTACCAGCCATGTATCCTGGTCTTCCAAGTACAGTGGTACCTCGGGTTAAGAACTTGATTTGTTCTGCAGGTCCATTCTTAACTTGAAACTGTTCTTAACCTGAAGTACCACTTTAGCTAATGGGGCCTCCCGCTGCCACTGCGCCACCGCCGTGCGATTTCTGTTCTCATCCTGAAGCAAAGTTCTTAACCCGAGATACTATTTCTGGGTTAGTGACTCTGAAGCGTCTGTAACCTGAAGCATCTGTAACCCCAGGTACCACTGTATTTCATATTCTCCTGTCTCTCCAGGAGGCATTTCAAGTCCATGGCACACACTGAGAAAGCGCTAATGGACCAGGTTGGGCTTGATATGTCACAGCAGATCTTCTGTAGCATTTGGATTCCCAGGATTTTAGACAGGCCATGCTGCGGCACTATGGCCAACTGACAGCCAAGGGAAAGCATAGCCAAGTAGGCCTTGTTTGGCCTGGATTGAAAGTGTCCAAAATAGAGCGATAGAATGAATGGTGGTTAAAAGGCCTTCAAAATAGCCTTGAACATGTCTTTGTCCATTCAAAATGGTCTTATTCCTACATCACACCCCAGTTGCTTTCCATTTCTGCTTATTTTATGCAACACACATCTGGCAATAGCAATGCAAGGACATTTATCTTTACCAACGGCTTTCTTGAGATAGTTGATAGTTGTGCCAATAGCAGCATAGAATGGAGATGTTATGGTGGTCATTACCTTCCACCCTGTCCATTTACTGTCGAAAGCTATAAACATATTAGCCAAAAGAACTTAACAAGAGACTTAGACTTAATCATAACACCCTGTTTTTGATGGTTGGAGAAGTATGACTTGCATGGTGCATACTTGCTTCTCTGCTGGCCTCTATTGGTGGGCAAGAGTGTTCTGAGGAGACTCTTCCATGGCAGAAGGCCCACAGCCCTGGTGGGCAGATGCCAATGGAAAGCCCCATAATGGGACAGGGCATGGGAACCTTGGGACATTCCAGGTCTAAAGTCCTGCAAATATCCCAAGGGTTCGGATCCTGCTCAGCTGCACCTGCCTGGAGCTGGCAGAGTATAAATAGAAAAGTAAAAGGAGCAGAGAGGTTCCTGGCTGGCTGGCAAGCAGTTTGGATGGTGAAGTTAAACTTTGTTTTTTAGTAGTACATTTTTGCTCCTACTCATTTCTGTGCCTGTCTACCTTTTGAGGTTGGGGTTTGCATTTCAGTGTGTGTGTGTGTGTGTGTGTGTGTGTGTCACACACACACACACACACACACACACTCCACTGAGCTCCAAAGATAATCAAGGAATATTCTAAAGTAAACCAGATGAAGACCACAATTAAGATTCAAATAGCCAAACTAATTATTTTGCAGCACAGTCAATAACTTCAAGAGGAAATTTGAGGAAATTTCTTGATTATCACAAATAACATTCATGTGGCTATGAAACTATTTTGTTAACTTGGAGGCCTTTAAAGGATATGTTTAAAGAGAGTTTAATATATTCATGGCTTTAAGTGTGATTAAGAGGCTCAGTGAGATTCTGGGTATCACTGAACTAGATATTTTGGAACAAGGACAGATTGAAGGGCAAAATAGGTTCATCGCTAAAGAAAATGCTTGTAAGATTGCTAAATCTATATTCTCAAAAGGGTAGAACATCTAGCAATTTTGACTGCAGTTGGTAATGGATATTATTGACAACCGTTTCTGTCTCTGTAATGGGCACACATGTAATCATCTGTGTTTTGTGAAGATCTTCTTCCTAATCTCAAGTAGTTTGTAGGTGATGATGGCCTGCTCCATGTATGTCTATTATCACATTTATCTTATTGCAAAGGCTCTCAGTATCAATTGAAGTTCAACTAAAATGGCTCCCACGAGTGGAAGCCCCATTCACTTCAACGACTAGACTGATAATTGGCACAATCCCGTAAGACACATTGGCTTCCTTACTCGTGTTTTAAAAATGCATCAAGGGTGATGGTCAGAACAGGGTCACATAGCTATATCTTTGCAATTAAGGAAAGGTCAGAAAATGATTCATGAAGTCTAGAGAATGTCCTAAGAATTCTGTAGGACATGGAGCTTTTATCCAAGCTTGACCTTCTGGCATTACTGAGATGTGAAACTAACCATTTTCTGGCCAGAGGCCATTGTGTGTTTACAAACTGTGAGTAGGAAAAGGTAAAGTCAGAAGCAGCTGCCACTACACCCATCCCTGTTCCTGCTCCTAAACAAGAAGCATTTACACCATTGATAACACTAGGGGTGACTGTGTTGGATTCTGGGGAAACCTCATGGCACCTAGCCTAGTGAGCTGCTGTCAACACTCAGAATTCAGATCTGTCTTCATGCATAGAAGGGGGAAAGGATATGTATCAATAGCCTATACTGTACTGTTGGCAGACATACTGTAAGTAGTCCCTAGATTGGGTTGTCTTGAAATATAGATCTCATCTTTCTGATCTTGCTTGAAGTACCTTCTGTTGCACTCCAAGCTCTAACATCCACCTTTATTACTAACTTAAGAACCCTGAATTGAATAGCATCTCCAATAAACGTCTGCACGGGTCTCTTCTTAAGTTTCTTCTTAAGTGTGGCTGCTTTTCCTATTGCTGGGATCCGTGCTGCGCCAATTATTATCCATATGGACTACCCGTAGGAAGGGGGGAATCAGTTCCTTATGCTTTCCTCTCAGGTTCTGATTTTTTAAATCTCCAAGTCTCCACATTTCTTCATCAGTTTGGGATCCCCCTCCCCCGTCTTCTTCAAAGTCCATATGAAAATTCACCAGCATTTTTGTGAAATATGCATTTCTGTTTGTTATTTTCACTTATATATAGCACCATGATGGCTTGTGTGGGGAGAAAAGATCAAGTCTCTTCCAGTATATGAAAGAATCATTGACCGGTTGCCTGGAGGTGATTCTCACTGCAGCTCAGCAGGCAAATGGCTGTTTAGAAGCTTGAATTGTGGTCATGTTTTTTTGGACTGTATTTTTATATATAATTCAAGAGCTGATGGAATATATTTACCTTTCAGCCTCTCCTCATAAATAAGGCATGTGATATGGTATTATGTTTCTGGCACATGCTGAAAACCTACTTGTTTGCCCAGATGTTTCCTGGCTCTCAATATTGGCTTGTGCAAATGGTGGAAAGCTACTGTGGTATTATTATGAATTTTGTCTTCTCGTGGATTTGTGTTAATACTACTTTCATTGATGGTTTTATTATTTCTCTACACTTCTTTGAAATGTTTAAATATCCATCCATCCATCATTTTATTACGGTCACAGACCATCAGTTTACTTAAATATAAAAGGGTATGTGAATATTTTAAATAAAATTAAAATAAATAATTACTGGGGGGAACTTTTTAAATATGTATTTTTATTATTGAGTTTAGCACAGGGGAACTACTTTAAAACTTTTATATACTATGGGGGTACAGGAGGTACCCCAACACCTTTCCAAAATCCTTTGTTGGTAGAGCATGATTCATGACAGGAGTGAGAAAAAGACAGAAGGCTGAATGGAGAATGGAGTCTCAGAATATCGCTTCTTTTCCATGGAGGTGGTAGCCAGCTCTTCCCATAAGCCAGTTCCCTTGAACTTGAGAGAGATTTTGTAATGAAAAATAAACCGCCTGTGAGTATGTTAAGTGTAATTGTTTAATTGTACATTGAAATGGAAAATAATACTGGTAAAAGCATAACGTGGAAAGTTCCATTGCACTAATAAATAAAAGCTCTCACAGAGCCTAACAATGATTTAGTAGGACTGTATATCTGCTGATTGTGTCATGAGATACTTAACTTAGCTCACATGAGAAAGTATTGTATTATGAGTATCCCTTTTGAGTGTGTTAGTAGTTTTTTGTTCTGAAGTAATTGAAGAGAAGGATGTGCTAATAATTCTCTCTAGGAAAGGAATGGAGGCTGAAATGGAGGAGAGGCAGAACTTTGTCTTTAGCTCTGAACAGAATAAATTCATATTTCTAAGATATTTTTACTGTGCTGGGATCAGCACATGATATTATGCAGCTATCTGGATGTAACATTATTTGTTTTGTGTTTGTTTTGATGCAAGTTCTGTTAGAATAGCTTTTGAACTATCTTTTTGGACTGGACAATTTTTATTTCCAGAAGAGTCCATTTTTACTCATCCACATTGCTTCCAAATGCGTACGATTAATAACCTCAATAGAGAAAAGGCCTATTCATGAGGAAGGAAAGTTTAAATAGAAAGAAAGATGTTGTTGGGAAATCACATATAAAAGAAAGCAGCAGGAGGTTGAGGAGCAAAGCCCTGGGTGGCTTTCTTTGGTCACAGGCCCATCTGGCTTTTGTGGAGAAGGAACCGAATGAAAATAATAGTCTCTGTTCCACCAGCTGAGGTTCCATCCCTTTCCTGATGGAAAGGGATTCAGACAGCCTCCTCTCTACATTCAACAAACTCATGAAAGGGGTCATAGGGCCATATTGACTAGCCCTGCTGCCATGTGCCACACTGCGCTCATGAAAAGGGGCTGCATATTTACTGGCATGTGTTTTGGGATCTTCTATGGAAGAGGAATAGCCAGCTCAAGCCAGAGAAGCGGGTGCCATAGCTGCCAAACACATTGCTAGCAGGACTACCTTCAGGGTCTGCGACCTCCCTTGGGCTTTTCTTAAGCACCTGACAGTGGCGCGGTGCTTGTCTGCTGAAGCTCTCTTTGTATCTCCAGCTTCCATGTTAGAAAACAAAGAACGGTTTTCAGTCAATGGTAAACAAATCAAATGCTAGAAATGCTTGTTTACAGGGTCCGCGAACTACTGCATGCAGCAAACGACCTTGGAATCTGAAAACATAATCCAGCCTTGCAAGCAATATTGGATTTGTGTCAGGCGCGTAAAATATTTAAAGAAAAATAATAGGAGATCACGGGCAATTCCAGCATACTGTGTGTGATCATTGTCAGCTCTTAGATTTACAGCACTGCCGCGCTATCTGTGTGGGCATAAAGCAGCCAAGTACTTCTCCAGCAGGTACCATAATCATTTTACAGGGCATTTAAAAAAGGAATATGCAACAAGGACACATTTTCCTCCAGGAAAGACATAAATAACAACTAAGGAGAGTTTTGGATAGGAAAGAGTAAAGGCCATTTAGCCTGTCAAAATGAATCTTATCTTCCGTATTTCTTTTCTTTCTTTCTTTTAAGTATAGCAGATGATGGTTTGTGCATGTTTTTATTTTTCAGAACCATCTTTCCTAACAAGCCTCTAGGCATATTTATTGTTTCTTCCAAAACTCAAAAGCTTTTTAATGCCCAGAATGACAGAATTTCCTCTGTCAGTTGTATGTGTGGAGTTATGAGGCTCCCCCTCCCCGCTATTACTATCTCATCTTTTCATCAACGAGACAAATCTAAAACTCTAACCATTTCTAATGATGTAATTACAGGAAGGTTTTCATTGTCTCTTTCTGGTGATGATAAAGCACATACACAATTTGGATTCTGGGATTCATCTTTCTTCTGTTTGGGGGGATGACCCCAGACAGAGCTGGCCTCTGAAAGAATTTAATCCTGTGCCCCCAGAAACACAAGGAGATAAAAGGTTTGCCTCTTGAGGGGCTCTCAGGAACAAAATAGGCACAACACTTGTCACATTATATGCTTCAGTGCGCATGAATCTGAAGAAACAAAAAAGAGGTTCCCGTTACAAATAGCAGGTGTTGGGGGGGTGTACTGTCAAGGCCAGATGTTTTTGCCTAAGGTAGTGGCTCCTTTTGCATTTGAAGGCCAGATGATCCTGCCTGTGACTGAGAATTGCAACCTGACGTGGGTGGCACTGTGGGTTAAACCACAGAGCCTAGGACTTGCCGAATCAGAAGGTCGGCGGTTCAAATCCCCACGATGGGGTGAGCTCCCATTGCTCGGTCCCTGCTCCTGCCAACCTAGCAGTTCGAAAGCACGTCAAAGTGCAAGTAGATAAATAGGTACCACTCCGGCGGGAAGGTAAACAGTGTTTCCGTGCACTGCTCTGGTTCGCCAGAAGCAGCTTAGTCATGCTGGCCACATGACCCAGAAGCTGTACGCCGGCTCCCTCGGTCAATAAAGCGAGATGAGCGCCGCAACCCCAGAGTTGGTCACGACTGGACCTAATGGTCAGTGGTCCCTTTACCTTTAACCTCCAACATTTCTCCACTGGAAATAGGGACATACTACTCATTCAACTCATTCAATAATACAGTGGTGCCTCGCAAGACGAAATTAATTCGTTCCGCAAGTCTCTTCGTCTTGCGAGTTTTTCGTCTTGCGATGCACGGTTTCCCATAGGAATGCATTGAAAATCAATTAATGCGTTCCTAGGGAAACCACCTTCAGACCAGGTCCGGGGACAGTTTGTCCCCGGACCTCTTCTGAAGGCTGGGGGGGGGGACAAGGGCTTTTCTTCCCACCCCCAGCATTTTAAAAAACCCCGGGACAGCGGAGGACTTCTCCGCTGTCCGGGCGATCTTAAAATGCTGGCGGGTGGCATTTTAAAATCGCCCCGGGACAGCGGAGGACTTTTCCGCTGTCCGGGGCGATTTAAAAGCCCCTGGGAAGGCAGGCAGGGGGGACAAAGACTTTTGCCCCCCGCCAGCCTTCAGAAGAGGTCCTGGACCTCTTCTGAAGGCGGGCGGGGGGCGAAAGTCTTTGCTCCCCCCCACCTGCCTTCAAAAGCCCTCCGGGACAGGCAGGCAGGGGGGAGCAAAGACTTTCGCCCCCCGCCCGCCTTCAGAAGAGGTCCAGGACCTCTTCTGAAGGTGGGCGGGGGGCGAAAGTCTTTGCTCCCCCCCCGCCTACCTTCAAAAGCCCTCCGGGACAGCGAAGAAACGCGCCTTTCGTCTAGCAGGTTTTCTGTCTTGCGAGGCGTTCGTCTTGCGAGGTACCACTGTAATAAAATAACCTTTCTTAAAAAACCTGAAGCTTTCCTTTTAGGAAATTCTAGGTGCCGAAATCCCAAGGGAACAGAAAAGACTTTATTTATGCAACCACAGGTGCACGGATGTTATTGGCCCAGAGATGGAAAGAAAATAAAGTCCCTACCAGAGAAGAATGGCAGATCAAGTTGATAGATTCTGCCGAAATGGCAAAAATGATGGAAGAATCAGAAATCAGGAAGACTAAAATTTTAATAAGAAACGAGGAAAATTTATAACTTATCTTAACGACCATTGTAAACAGTTGAAATCATTAGTAGGATTGGAATATCACTTGTACTTTAATGGTGAATTTTGGATACATTGGAGAGATAAAAGATTTGGATTATTATAAAAGAAGCAGGAGGAAATGATTAAGAATAGGACCCACAAAGGGGAGGAGGGAGATTCATTGAAGTCTTGTTTTTATGTTGTATTTTGGATATGTGACTTTAAAATTTTAATCTGAAAAACCAAATTTTTTTTTTTTTAAGGAAATAGGGATGTTCTATTCTACATCAGGAAGCTTCTCCTGCATTTGATCTCCTGCACGCATAGAGTCTTATGACATTGGTCACCTTGAGACAATTACAACCTCTCTGCCTCACAGGATTGTTGTGTGAGGGAAGGGATTGTGTACAACACCTTCAACAGATAAATGGAATGAATTTTCGCTCTAAGCTGCCTTGAGTCCCTGTCAGGGAAAAAGGGAAAATAATAATAATTAATAATTGAAACTGTGAGAATGATCGGGAACATACCAGAGAGCAAATCCTATTGAACTCAGAGGGACTTAGTTCTGAGAAAAATTGCTTAGGATTGCAGTGAAAGGCTGCACAGAATTTCCTCAGTTACCTGGAAGTAAGCTCCATTGAATACAGTGGACTTACTTCAGAGTAGACAGTGTAAGGCTCCATTTACAATAAAGGAATCAAAACTCCCGACATTTCCTTTAAAAATTGCTGGCTACCAAAGTATTGCAATTTTAAAAATAGAAGTGGATTGGTGACCTTTTCTTTCCAATCACTGAATGGGCATTGTATGCCAGCTTCACCATTTCCTTCTTTTGGTGCAGGTATTTTATTTTTAGTATAACCAGGACTCCATTCTTGCAGCTGCACACACTCACACACCACTTTTATTTGTTCTCTGAGATGTGAAGGGGAGAAAAAAAGGAAAACCGGGACATTCTGGGATCAAATCAGAAACTGGGAGAGCTTCTGTAATTGCAGGACTGTCCCTGGAAACTTGGGACACTTGTAGGGTATGCGGCCTTTATTGATGCACAGCCCATGGAACCATAACGAGGCACATATATGTCTAATCAAAGCTTAAACAGACACAAGGTACTGCATTCTTAGACATATAGGGTGCCCTGAGCGTGTTAATTCCCCGCCAGAATCCGTGGTTTTGCCCTAGATTCCAGTGTGCTCAGAATTTTGTCCCATCTCTAGCCAGCCTAAGCTACTAGTGAACACCTGATTACATTCATAAATCATGCAGTGATAAGTTTGCAACAAAGACTTGTAGATTCCAAAAGAAATCTTCTCTGTGTCAGTGAAATAGTTAGTAAATCTTGTGTTCTTTCGTCCTGTGACTATAAAATAATAATAATAAAGAGAATTTCTATTTCAGGTAGAATTGCCAATAATCAGAGTAAGATAAAATTATATCTGGAAATGAAATCTATATTGATTTCCCATCAGGACACACTATATGATTATTTTTTTAATGGAAAGGGGGACAGGATCTAATTCTAGAGAAGCTTTTTTTAAAAAAAATGAAACAGGGCAGTTTAATATTGGATCAATACCTTGGAATAAACGTTGTAAAACATTTGAACGTTGGAATTACTCTACTACAGAATTAGATAAAAAGGCTATAATCTGTAAGTAAAATGAGATTTTGCTTGAAGAAAGTGTAAAGTTATCACTGGGGGTATAGCAGGCACTAGCCTAGTCAACGAATAGCCTAGTCTGGGGAGGCCAAGCCAGGACAGAGCTGGAGATTTTCAGTTCCAGGTAGAAACCCATGGGCTCTTTGCATCACCTGACCTTTGCATTGTGCTCTGGGCATCTGCACTGGTACTGAAATTCAGCAGAGGAGAAGTCACAGTTGTCCTTAAGACTTTAAATGGGGTTTCATTTCAACTCTTCATGTGACAAAAGACTGTGGCCATCCTGCACAACACTACTGTTCCATGCTGTTGACAGATATGCATGCCATATCTCCTACTGGACACATGTTTCCCATCTTAGTTCAGGAAACATGAAGTATGTGTGAAAATGCCACCCGTTGGCCACCCAACTTGACCTGTAATGATATTCATAATGAATGCATGTGGCTATACTCAACTGAAAGATCTGTATAAAATTTTCAGTGAAATTAATTTCAAGAAGATTAGTATATTTTCTCAAGAGGGTTTTGCACATCTCTCTTATCCAGCAAACCGACAGAACTGCATCTGGTTCACAACCCTATTGAAAGTTGTTTGGTTTATTGTTTTATGTGCTTCATGAAAAACTGTAGCAAGAATTTAATGCTTCCTGATCTTAATTAAAATTAAAAATATTGGAAGGAAGACTGTGTGCAAGTGAATAAATGTCAGTGATAAAAATGATGAAAAGGATGGAAAGAAAGCAAAAAATAAAATAAAATTGAATTCTTTGATTAGAGAAATAAATGTGCATGGGGGATGGAAGATGAATAAAGATTCAGAAAAATATAGGAAGAAAAGAGGAAGCTCCATGCGACGTGCATATAGAATAGAAATAGAATAGAAATACTTTATTGTCACTGTACCACTTGCTTACAGTGAGATTAAACAAGCCCCCCTCCCCCCACCACAATCTCTAAGTCCTTGTTGCACTCTTACGTGCTGTCGTACGACCACCAACCCTGAACATCAGCTGCAATGTTGCTGTCTTCCATTCAGCAGCCTCATGGCCCACCGGTATAAACTGTTATTTAACCTGGTGGGCCAGGTTAAACCTGGTGTGGCTTATCATGCTTCTATATCTCCTGCCCGGCTTAAATCCTGCAGCAGCTTAAATAGCCCCCTGGTTGCCAATCAGTGTCCCAGGAAGCCAAATTCTACCCCAGCAACTGAGGGGCATCCAATGGGGGGTTGTGGCTATCTAAATGGTCCCGCCCCAGCAACAAGGAGGCAGTTTAGGAGCTCTCCCCAAAATATGTGCTCTCCATGATGGAGGACACGATTTCAGAGAGCCATGGCTGATTGCTTCTGGAATCTAAGGCTGCTGCGGCTATGGGAGAAACAAGAACCTCTTGAGATATCAATGCCGTAAGCCCCTCCAGTTGTATATATGTGTAAATAAATCATATATCCTAAAGACACCAGATTTTCTGCTGTGCCTCATTTCCAAAGGAAACACAAACCCTGGATAAATGCCTCGACCCCTGGAATCTCACACTGCTCTGTGACTGGGCTGCTGTGCAACATGATTGTTCAATTGCTGCAAAACAATCCTTTGAGGCATCGCTATCCCCAAATTGCTATGCGAGGAACTGAAGAAAGCACTAAATTTGTGGCAAGGAGGAGGGCAGTATCTGCTGTATCCAGACCGTCCTGCCTAGAGAATGTCCCTTGCTTTTAGGTAAAGGTAAATGTACCCCTGCCCGTACGGGCCAGTCTTGACAGACTCTAGGGTTGTGCACTCATCTCACTCTAGAGGCCGGGAGCCAGCGCTGTCCGCAGACACTTCCAGGTCATGTGGCCGGTGTGACAAAGCTGCTCTAGCGAACCGGCACCAGAGCAGCACACGGAAATGCCGTTTACCTTCCCGCTATAAAGCGGTCCCTATTTATCTACTTGCACTTAGGGGTGCTTTCGAACTGCTAGGTGGGCAGGAGCTGGGACCGAACGACGGGAGCTCACCCCGCCGCAGGGATTTGAACCGCCGACCATGCAATCGACAAGTCCTAGGCGCTGAGGTTTTACCCACAGCGCCACCCGCGTCCCAAAGAGTTCGGATTTGATATCCTGCTTTATCACTACCCGAAGGAGTGTCAAAGCGGCTAACAATCTCCTTTCTCTTCCTCCCCCACAACAAAAACTCTGTGAGGTGAATGGGGCTGAGAGATTTCAGAGAAGCGTGACTAGCCCCAGGTCACCCAGCAGCTGCATGTGGAGGAGCGGGGAAGTGAACCCAGTTCACCATATTATGAGTCCACCTCTCTTAACCACTACACCACACTGGTGTTACCCTTGCTTTTAAGTCTCCGTAAATCAGGTGACAGTGAAGACAGACCAACGTTTTACGTGTGGCGGGAACAGCTTTTGGCTCGCTAGAGGCTTTATTTAGCTTTCACGGTGCTTTTCCAGCACTGCACATCAAAATAATAAAATAGTAATGTAATAAAATTCTAAAGACAATTACGCAACCAGGGTATCAGTGCAAGTTTGACTCACTGGAGCTTTTACTCCCAGAGATGGAGAGAACAGATATCTCCTTAGTTGCAACACAGATGGAGGGTAGGGAGTGGTAGAGACAGGGGGAGATACATGACTGCACAGTAACAGATCTGTTCCTGCCATAGCAACTAATTAAAAGGGATCACTGCAACCACTGAAACATTAACTTCTTAGCTTTCAAGGTTCCGATACTTTTCAGTGCCTCGCTGGCCAAAATTAACAAATTATTCTCTGACTTTTGTAAATGATTGTGCCATTTGTGCTCCTTACATTCCAGAAATAAATAAATGACATGCTAGAGAAAAATCAACTTCCACATCCGCAAACCTAATGATCCTGCAATTTTATATGCCTCTGTCTTCTAGTGAAACAAATGGTTCAAATAAATTCAAGGAAGACTCTAGGGGAAGATAGGTACCCAGTGGATTTCTCCGAGAGCATTCCGGATAACTGCTTCCCCTTTTCCTATTATTAACATTTCATAAAAATATATGAAGGTACAGTGTCCTTTTATGGAAACAATAATGGTGTTATGTATCAAATATAGCTTTGCTTCATTAGTACCACTCTTTTCCATTGCCCTCCTAACGAATCCTCTAAAGTAATTAATATCACCAAGAGATGCCCATTAGGAATATTAGCTTCATTAAGTATCTTGTACGTTTATTTACTTGGAAGCAAGTCCCATTGCTTTCCATAAGCTCTTACTTTTCAGTAAATGCCCCTTTGGACTACAGCCTAAAAATGTTGAATACCTAAGCAATTTACTTCAGTATAAAGTCTCCTTCCTATGTCACAAGCATCTGGTTGGCTAATTTTGGCTAATTTCCTTGGCATCCTTAATAGCAAGACACAATCCACACCTCCTATTCATGTGCACAAACCACAAAATTTTAAAACATGCTTGAATTGTACCTTTTTAACCGCATAACTGTATTTTTCCTAACATTTGCTGGTGAAGAAAAGGGGGGGGGGGGGAGATGATGAACTTAAGCAAACCATGTAAGGCTGAAATAATCTATCAGTTCCTTTTGGTTTCTTATTTTTCCAATTTTAAATTCAGTTTGCTACATTTCCACATCAGTTTGTGAGTTTTGTGTGTCCCCTGCTGTGGTTCGGTGGTACCAAAAGCGTTTTTTTGTGATCCCCTATACCCCCAAAATGGGATGTGGGTGGCACTGTGGGTTAAACCACAGAGCCTAGGGCTTGCTGATCAGAAGGTCGGCGGTTCGAATCCCCGTGATGGAGTGAGCTCCCGTTGCTCAGTCTCTGCTCCTGCCAACCTAGCAGTTCGAAAGCACGAAGTGCAAGTAGATAAATAGGTACCACTCTGGTGGGAAGGTAAACAGCGTTTCCGTGCGCTGCTCTGGTTCGACAGAAGCAGCTTAGTCATGCTGGCCACATGACCCGGAAGCTGTACACCGGCTCCCTTGGCCAATAAAGCGAGATGAGCGCCGCAACCCCAGAATCGGTCACGACTGGACCTAATGGTCAGGGGTCCCTTTACCTTATACCCCCAAAACATGTCCTAAAGAAAAAGATGAAATTTGAACATAGCCACATTAATGTGTCAGGCGCTGGAGGACTGAGTCAAAGTGGCTCTCAGTGCAAGAAAAGACTAACTACACTACGCATTTACTTGAGAAGACAGTTGCATGTGAAGACCTCCCAAAGAAAGACACAGTTGACACCAATATTAGTTTAAAGTTCTTGGGATAATTTTGGCCACAACTTTATTGATTACAGAATGTGAGTGTTAGCTTAGGCATTGGTTTGACTAGCCGCACCTACACTTCTTGCAGGGCAGCACTGACAACTGGACACTGGCAGAAGTCAGTAAGGGTAAACATACTGGGGGAGCAAGGGCCTACCACAGACGCAATCTCACCCCAAAATGCTCCCAGGTGCTCTGGCGTGGCCCTAACCCCTGGAAGGGGACTGGACAAAAACATGGCAAGCACCTGGATTCTTTTAACGGAATACCCTATCACACATTGGGAGGGGCAGGTGTGACAACCTCCCCTCCACCACACCTTGAACAAATGCCTAACCGCCAAACCTTACAGAGTTGTGACAATTTGCTATGCAGCAGGCGAAACCCAAGTGGCACCAGCCAATCAGCCAAATGGGAAAATTCCTACTGGGCCCCCAACAGCAGACGACCCACAACAGCTTACCAAGGTCATAGCAAGACCCTAAATATAAGGGAGGGTAGGCAGGTGATCCAATGCATGAGGCGCTAAGAGGAAGCTCAACACATGCAGTGGTATAAATAGGTCCCCCAACTGCAAATTCTCTCAACCCCATTGGCCAGAATTACCCCAGCAACTGAGGGACCCAATCGAGTTGTTGTGGCTATCCAAACAATCCCACCCACACAAATGGTGAGGTCAGTATTGGTGATCTCACCACAACACGTGCCCTCCGTGATGAGGACACTTAGTTAGATGCATGTGCATGTGCCATTCTTTGAAAAGCAGTCGTTACATTGTTTGATAAATCAGTATGGCTGAAAAGCAAATTGTGATATGGCTTGAAGGTAATCTCTTCAAAGAACAAAAATTCCACTAGGCGTCCTCAGGGGTTTGGGTCTTCTCAGAATATTATTTTCGATCTCATCCCATATATTAAATGTTCGCCTTTATAAAGAAGCAAGTAAAATAAATTATCTTTCATCAACAGAGCGGTGGAACTTAGGTCTCACTGCCCGAAATCCACCTCTGATCTGGTACACATAGTGTTTCATTTTTGCCCATTCATTTTAATTGTGGCCTATCTGCCATGTTGATGAAACAACAGGACCAACAATAGAAATAATGAAAGAGAAACTAAAATACCACAGAACAATTAGCCAATTTCTTATACAGTGGTACCTCTGGTTACGAACGCTTCAGGTTACGAGCTCTGCTAACCCGGAAGTAGCTGTTCCTGGTTGTGAACTTTGCCCCAGTATGTCAACGGAAATTGCGCACCAGAGGCGCATGCGCAGCGGGAGGCCCCATTAGCGAAAGCGCATCTCAGGATTAGAACGGTTTCAGCTTGGGATGGCGAGATTAACCGGGAAAATTTGGAACCAGCAGGACCAGACTTTCCTAAAGGAATGGAAGAAGTCTTTGATATATTTGGAAAGCAACTGTAACCAATTGACATCACTTTTAGGGTTAAAAGAAGTTTTGTAAGGAGTAATATATAAATTATTGTGAAAAGAATTAAGAATAGGTATTAAGATTTGAATTAATAGCAATAACTATAATAACAAAATGCATAATGGGAAAAGATTTTAGAAACCCATCAGTTGAGGTAGAAGGAAGTCTTAGGCTGTGATAACTAAAGATTTGGAAATGATGTTTAAAAGAATGATGTATGGGAAATTATGTGTAAAAACCAATAAAATATTATTATTATTATTATTATTATTATTATTATTATTATTATTATTATTTTAAAAAGAACAGTTTCAGCTTAAGAACGGACCTCTGGAATGAATTAAGTTCGTAACCAGAGGTACCACTGTAGACGAATACATGCGAGTATGTAGTATGGGAGTATCTCAGAATAGGGAAAAATACTTTAAACATTTTTATATGCTCTTGAGATCATTTATATCCCGCAAAGCACTGGAGGATGACACTATGAGTAATTTAAAATAACGGAATTACAGGTGCTATTTGACTTCAGATGTCTTTTGTTTAACCATGTAATAAAAAAGGATGAATATTGATTTCTGTGAAGTTACTTTTATTTTTCTTATTTTGTAATCACATCAAATGATAACATTACTTTTTTATGTAGCAATTTGAAAGCTTGTTAATGCCTCACTGAATTTTGGAGCCATGGTCGAAGAGGGTGGCAATGCTTGTTTAGCTGATGTAAGGCTGTTGCGTGATTTGGCTTGGCAAACCAGTTTATGGGGCGAAACACATCCAGTTAAATATAGAGGAGCTATGCCACAGGCATTGACGCAGCCAAAAGCTGTGCCCACCTATGCAAGGCTTCCGCACATGGCAGCAACTACTGTGGAATCGCAAGGCTTAATGGCAAGTGAAAAATAGCACTCCCTATAATTAAGTGCTGCCGGAAGCTTAAATTTTATTTATTTAAATATCAATATGAATCAAATTATCAAAATGAATCAAGGAAGCTTTTCTTGGTTAAACGTACCAGGTTGCAGAGTAACTAAGGCAGAAATCCTATGTCATGATCTCTGGCTCAGCCCAGCTGGTTCCCAGCTCATCAACATTTCAGGGGTGTTCCTGGGGTGCAATGAGGTGGGCACTTAGACTGGATCCTAAGCCCATTCAGCTCAGCCAAAGTATTGGAGCCTCAGCTTCAGGATCTGTCCTTCCAGTGAGCACTCAGGGCTGATTTCCTTCAGAATGGATAGGTTTGATCTTCTTGCAGTCCATGGGACTCTCAAGAGTCTCCTCCAGCACCATAATTCAAAAGCAACAATTCTTCGGCAATCAGCCTTCTTTATGGTCCAGCTCTCACTTCCATACATCACTACAGGGAAAACCATGGCTTTAACTATATGGACCTTTGTTGGCAAGGTGATGCCCCTGCTTTTTAAGGTGCTGTCTAGGTTTGTCATTGCTTTTCTCCCAAGAAGCAGGCGTCTTTTAATTTCATGGCTGCTGTCACCATCTGCAGTGATCCTGGAGCCCAGGAAAGTAAAATCTCTCACTGCCTCGATTTCTTCCCCTTCTATTTGCCAGGAGGTGATGGGACCAGTGGCCATGATCTTCGTTTCTTTTGATGTTGAGCTTCAGACCATATTTTGCGCTCTTTCACCCTCAATAAAAGGTTCTTTAATTCCTCCAGCATAGAATACTATTTTAAAGGCTTGTTTTCCCTCTGCAGAACAGCAGCAGCCTCACTGCTGCTGCTGCTGGGGTTTGGATCTGATGGTTTGATTTTATTTTGAGTTATTATATGCTGCTTTTCTTTCCTGTGACTTGCAAAGTGGCTTACAAAGAAGTAACAGAGCAGACAATCACAAGTACAGCATAAATCATACAGAATAATCAACAAAGCGTCAGTTTAAAGGATTTATCTTTGCAAGGCATGTGGTGATCCAATTCCACCAAAAGGTAGTTTTAAGGGAAATTTCCATTATGTTGGAAAGGCTGTGGAGAACGAGGTTCCTATTTTCATGTTTGGTGGGAGTGTACCGTGGTCCACAACTTTTGGGGGAAAGTTTTTAATCTGACCTCCAAAATCACCAAACAATCTATCCCTCCTAATTCATCAATTGCCCTATTATCCTTAGATTTGACCCTTAACTCAAAAGAATTATTTTCCTTCCTGTTCACGGCAGCTAGACTAGTTATTGTCCAACGATGGAAGGAAACTTCTAAATACCAATAGAGGCTTGGGTGAATAATATCTGGAGCATTGCTCTATATTAGAACGCCTCACATACCATCAGCAAGATACCTTTGACGCGATCTGGTCTACCTTTTTCACTTTTATTGAAGAAGAGCAGGATATTTTAATGCCACCATCATCACAGGGGTGTCTGTGGAGGGGATGTATTGATTGAAAATGTATTGTATTGTAACTTTTGAATAGATGTTTTTTGAATTCCACCCATGGTCTGTTGCATATTGTGCATATTGGCAGTAGAATGTTCAAAATCTGTTGAGATATGTACATGATAAACTCTGCCAGGTAAAATTGTTTCTATTTAATAGTAAATACAAGTCCTTCGAAGGTTGTTTAATATCTAGAAAAGAAAAAAACCGTTCAGCATAAAAATACAGACATTTGCTAGCATTAAATCAAGTGTTAAGTTACCAATATCTCTGAAATACAGGTATATTACTATTTTTTTGTAATCATAATACTTAAAAGATAAAGAAAATGGCTTGACATTTCAGTACTTTGACATTTTCCAATGCTATTAATAGGCCCATAAAACTGTCATTTGGGGTGCTATTTACAAATGAATAGATGCTTATTAATTACAGATTATATCTAATCTATTTTAGATATAAAAGGTTAGGCATTATATTTGCTTCCGTTTTTTAGGAAATCTAAAGCCAGCAGTCAACCAAAACCTTTTGAAAAATAAAATGTGAACTTTAAACAGGTTGTTTAATCTCCTGGGGACTTTCAGATAGCAAAATCCTACAGCCAAAGAACCCAGAAAACATTTTCTAGGAGCAATGGTTTCATATTTATTTATTTTAAAAAAATATTCATTATAGGTATATTTCCAGTGCATAACAAAGGTTCACTTCTGTGTTACAAAAAGTCTGAAATTTCTGCTTTGCTAATTATAAGCAGGTAAACATAAACATACCCATCAACTGCCAAGCTCAGCTTCTATTTGATTCCTGGATGTCCCATTTTTTGGTCTGGCGCTCTGGTGTAAGAGTGTAAGCAGGAGGAAGAATGGGCAGCATCAACAATGGGGAAAGACTAAACAGAAGGAGGATTTGAAGGCTTTCCATTCTGCAGTGGCGTAGCGTGGGTTGTCATCACCCGGGGCAAGGCAAGTAATTTGCGCCCCCTAACCCGTGGATTTGCGCCCCCTAACCCTAACCCCCAGATGTTGCGCCCGGTGCGGCCGGCCCCCCCTGCACCCCCCACGCTACGCCACTGCCATTCTGTACTTCTCTGTAAATGCTTAGGTACCCCTGACCATTAAGTCTAATCGTGGACAACTCTGGAGTTGTGGTGCTCATTTCACTTTACTGGCTGAGGTGTACAGCTTCAGGGTCATGTGGCCAGCATGACTAAGCCGCTTCTGGCAAACCAGAGCAGCGCACGGAAACGGCATTTACCTTCCCGCTGGAGCGGTACCTATTTATCTACTTGCACTTTGACGTGCTTTCGAACTGCTAGGTTGGCAGGAGCAGGGACTTAGCAACGGGAGCTCACCCGATCACAGAGATTCGAACCGGTAACCTTCTGATCGGCAAGCCCTAGGCTCTGTGGTTTAGACCACAGCACCACCCACGTCCCTTGTAAATGCTGACCCCCTCCCAAAATCATTGTTGCCCAGGGTTGCTTTCTTTTCAGAAAATGGAATCAGAAGGAAAAATATAGTCCTATGAACCCACATGCTGAAACCAAGACCAGGCAGACTTACATCTTTGATATTGCGCCTGCTTTGCTTTCTCCTGCCTTCTCTGTCTACATGAAAATCTATCCTGTAGACAAAAAAACACCTATTGGTTCCACAACCATTTTAGGTTGCAACCAAGTCATTACAAAATGCATCATTAATTTCAAGACACAAGCTATTTATGTTTCTACCTTTCATTTATATGTCTCTATGCGCGTGGGTGCTCTTTGTTAATATGGCGTCCTGAGTGAGGACAAGATTTGGCACCCCACCCTAAACCTAAATATTTCTTATTTTCACAATAATTCCTTTTGGCACAGTTGCTCAGTTGCTTAATGGATCTTCTCATATGTACGTGGTGGTGGTGGTAGTTATGTGTTCCCTTGACTTGACAGGGCAACTGCCCTCATCCCTTTAAATCCAGTGCAGCTGTGTGTTGTGACTTGTTGTGGGGTTGTGGGTAGTGGTTTTGGAGGGAGGGGCTCTGATTGTGCTGTTTTATCCTTGTGTATTGCTGAAGAATGCTAATGGTGCATTTCACAATGGAGATATGCTTCACAATTGGTGAGAAGCGGTGGGAAGCTTCGCCTAATGTTATGGTGGAAGATGTGCTTCCTTAACTTTATAGTAGGTTAAACCTGCAGACTCCAGGTGGAATTCTACTGTGTTGTTGTTTTTAAAAAGGTGACACAAAATGCATTGAGCAAAACAGTGTAATAAAATAATAATAATCAAGCCCATTTTGAGGCTTTTACTGGCTTCTGGTTTTTTTAAGGACTATTTTGGCAGAGTATCTATGATCTAGCCAAAATGAAGCATTTCAAAGGTCTATTGATTTAATGAGAAAGTTAAGCATATGCTTAAATTACTCCCATTGAAATCAATGAGTCTGAAAAGTGGTTGAATCTGGCAGAATCATGCAGAAATTTCCTTTGCGTCCCATCTGTTCTCTTATTTGCTGCCATTTCCTATTTTTCTACATAGCAAAACATGTATTGCAAGGCTACAGTGAGTGCTGTGGGCATTTACAGGAAGGAGGGATGTGTGTGTAATTTCTCTAGTCTTTTAACTTCCCGAAAAATCCCAGAACTTTGCCCTTCTGACAAACTGTGCCTGTAACTCACAGGCAACACCAACACTACAACCTGTCAGCACTTAATCCAACTTTACCGCAAGTTGCCTATGGACAGAACATATTTAATTCATGGGACATCTTGTACCTCTGCCTCAGTAAGAAAATCCTCCTTTTCCAAGAGATTCTCTTTGCTGAGAGAGTCAGTGTGGTGCCCTCAAAATGTTGTGGGACTTACATCATTTCTGAGGGTTGGTGGAGTCCAACTATATCTGGAAGGTACTACATTGGCTACCCCTGCTGTATGTCATCATATAGGAAACCAATACTCTCCAGCATTACTCAGATGAAAATTACTCTCTCCCAAACTGACTCTCCTTGACCCCTCATTTTCATGTGTGTCCTCTGCAGAGCATTTCCTATCACAAGAAGGGTGAGCACCGCCATCACGACACCAACAGGACACAGGACACAGGCCCTCCACCGTCCCGAGAAAACTCCTTAGTCCCAATTTTATTTTTTTATTCTTTGGTAGATTTGCAAAAAGAGAGACACACACCAATAAATAAATTTTAGAAAGGGGCAAGATTAGATGTGGACACACAAAGTGCCAGTGGTGTGAGCAGGGGAAATTTTGGGATCAAATCGGAAGCTGGGATGGTTTTCGTAATTCCAGGACTGTCCCTGGAAAATCAGGGCACTTGGAGGGTATGGCGCATGCCCACAGTTGCCATCATCCCCCCTGCACAAATGGATGTTACCCTCCTTTCTGGCTAGGAGGAAGGGAGCCATCTGCTCTAGTACACCATTTAAAGTTGCCTCATTGAACCAAACAACATGTATATATATGAAAGACTCTGTATTCGATTGGTCACTTGCTTTCCTCCATGCCACCTAACACCCAGCCCAGAAAGCAACATAAAATATCTAGCTCTGACCATGTTTCCATCTTCATTTAGAAGACCAGAAGACTGCTGAACAATGTTAGCATGATAAAACTGTACTTATTACCAGGTAAACCACTGGTTGGTTTTTATATAACTTTTATAAAACTTGTTTTATATTGACTCTTCTAAATAAAATTACATTAATTTGATGCCTGGTGTTTATCAAGTATCTGCTTAGCCCAGATCGGTTTTCCCCACTGCTTAAACTTCTCACCCATGTTACAAAAATTTAAGGGGAATCTAGAGATTTTTCTGAGCCTCCCAGAGGTCTAGCTAATAATTTCCTTCCTCTTAGATTAATTCCCATAGCTCTCTAGCCCCTTCTGCTTTGGGAGTAAAGAGAAATAACTTTAACTTTGCCTTTTATTGACACCTTTAATGTTTATTTTATTTCCTGTAAACCGCTTGGAGGTTCTATTTGCAATCAAACAGTATATACATTCTGTTAAATGGATGGATGGATGAAAATAAAGGAGGTGGTGGCGGTGATTACAAGAGGAGCTATGCTTTTTTTTAGGAAAGTCTGCCAGTAATGAACCAGCCAAGGCTGGTAAAAGCATTCATGGCTCCCATCACCACCGGATAGCCAGAAATTAGATCTGGATCCAGCAACCTTGGAGATGGATATCTGATTTTTCAGAGGGAATGCAAGGCCATTCAGAACAAGCTGTACACCCAAACCTAGCTCACACAAAAAATTGTGATGGCTTTGTACTCTCAAAATACTATTAAAATGGTTCATAACAGCATTACAAATTAATTGTGTTGGAATCAATAAGTGGATTTCTTTTTCTTCTGAGCTATTTCCTCAGCCTCAATATTAAACACTCAGAGTTTATTGAGAGAGATTTAGGATCTGATCTGAAACTCCCTACCTTAAATTATGTTAATCGGGGCTGAAAACAAATGCACCATTTTCCACATAATAAAGTTGCCGCTGAAACTTATAACTCAATATGGAAAACTGCTTACCCTAGTAGCTTCTTACACAATAGCTCTTACTGAAAATGAAAAGAAATAAATCTACCAGTGTAAATAACGTTATCACGTTCTTTCTCAAAACTTCTTAATGGATGAGGGTCGTTGGGCTGTCATTGCCCCTTCTACTAACTCCATTCAATACGGAATTAATCTTAACTAAAGCACTGGAAGTTTAGTGAAAGTACTTGCAACCACATCAGAGAAGCTGGATCTTCATGGCTACTTTGAGAGCCTGAGGTGGCTTCTCCAGGTAACAAATTCTGAGTGCCATTAAAGGGCAGCAAATCGTCAGGTTGTTGTTGTTGTTGTTATCTTCTGCTACCAGCAAATTCAGGTGGCATTGAAGAAGTACAGATGAATATTCAGGACAATCGTTCCCACCCTTACTTCAAGTGTGGAAAAAATGGAAGATCTTCTTGTCCAGTTAAATCCCTACACATGGCCAAAGGTGATCAAGAACAAAGTTTCCATGTTATAGTCCTAACTAGATGTCACACATCTGCCTATTTGAAATGCTAACACAAATTAGCTTCATATATACACCAGCATGGTCCGAGCTGATGGTGAAGTAACCAGGAAAGAGATCTTAATGCTGGATAGCTCTAAAAATACCGACCCAATGTGTGGCAGCTGTGAATAAGAATTACATGTTAAGCAGCACTAGGAAAGGGATTGAAAATAAACAGTTGGGGTTACTGAATACCAAAAAGGATATTGGAGAGCTGGAAAAGGTGAAGAAAGGGGAAACCAACATGATATTGGGAGCTCACCCCGTCGCGGGGATTCGAACCGCCAACCTTCTGATCGGCAAGTCCTAGGCTCTGTGGTTTAACCCACAGCGCCACCCGTGTCCCATACTAAGAGGTATGATAGAACAAACTCAAGCAGACAATGAACTGGATTCAAAAAGGCCACAGCTTTATTAATGACAGGTGCAGGTGGAATGTGGGTTCAGGAATTGAGCATATAGCCATTTCAGCCTCCTGCCGGGAGTCTGAAACCACATCAGAATCATGCCAAGGAATGAGGCTTCCCCCAAGACACTGATCAACTGAGATGGCTGTCTTAAGGCCTCTGCTGAAAGCTCTATGGCCTGTCTGCCCCACACTTGGCTTCTGGACAGAGACGTCTATGGGGATTCCTACGCAGTACTTCCGCCAGCCGGTGTTCCCCTAATGGCTGGCAAACACATGGGCTTCTGATGCTGGGGTCAGTGGATAGGGTGAAGGTCTGCAACTACTGCCCACCTGAGAAGGGTGAGTGCCCATTGTCTAGCTTAGATGGCTTTAGAAGGGGTTGGACAAAATCAGGTAGTGTAGGACTTTCAAGGGCTCCTAATCATGGCGGCTACAGAAACAGCATCCCTCTGAATACCAGTGTCGAGGTCCCCAAGCCACCCCCTAAATGAATCACAATTCACACAGAATTTTTGTTTAAGATTTTTGGCATAATTTTGGCCACAACTTTGTTAAAATACATAATGTGAGTGGTTGGCATTGCTTATGACTATCTGTCCCCACCCCAGGACAGAATTGACTTCCGGATTCCAGTGAAAGTCAGTAAGGGGAAACAATATTGGGGAGAGAATGGGGCTGGGCACCATACTGTCACCCCTCCCCGCATGCTCCCAGGGGCTTGCGCGGCCCTAGCCCCTTGCTGGGGATACGGACAAATGTATGGCAAACCCCTGGAGTCTTTTAATGGAATTCCCTTGCAGCAGCAGCATTGGAGGGGCAGACACAGCCAGCCCTTACCCCTCCACCAACCAAATTTTAACCAATGGCTAACTGCAACCTTACAAGTTGTGACGATTTGCTACGCAGTAGGCAAAAACCAAATGGCCCCAGCCAATCTGCCAAATGGACAGAATTCCTACCAGGCCCTTGCCCCAAAAGCAGATGACGCCATGACAGGCATAGCAAGGTCAAACGCAACAGCCCAAATTAGGGAGGGTGGCTGGGCGATCTGATGCACACAGCAAAAGAGACTGAAAAAAGCTGTGTGCCAAGAATATATAACCTTCGGGTCAAGCCTCTAAATGGTAACATCAAAATCTCCCTAACAACCCAAATTGGCCCTGTCACAGTCATGGCCATCCAAACGGTTCCACCCAGAAACCAAGAGGGGGTGTCTTGCTAGACCCCACCGCAACACATGCTCTCCATGAAGGAGAACACGCTTTGCTGGAGAACAATAGCGAGAGAGTGCTATGGCCCTCCTGCCCTGTTTTGGGGCTTTCCATAAGCATCTGGCTGGCCACTGTGAGAAACAGGGTCTTGGATGAGATGGGCCGCAGCTTTAATGCAGCCTGACTCTTCTGACTTTCTTTTTCACACGGCACCTTCCATTTCCAGTTGCTACTGTACGTTTTAACATGGTGTTTCTTTAAAAACAAGTCAACAAGCAAAGAATTCCTGGAACTGGCAGGCACGAAAACATTGCTGGCGTGTTTAGGCCTTTTCTTCATAAATCTATATAATTGTGTTTGATTTCAAATCTGTCAAAAGAATCCCAATGACTTCTGAAGGGTTTGTATCAGGGCACACTGGTCCTAAAAGTGAAAAAGAGAGAGGAGCTTTTCATTCCAGTGCATTTGCTATTTGATTTATGCTTGGACAGAAGCACAGTCTACTTTTTCTGCATTGTAATGTGTCAGTCTAAATGATTTTACTCGAATTGTGATAACATTATACTCTGCCCAGCTCTTGGGATTATGCTATTGTTTCACATTTAATTACCAAATTATCGCATTTTTCCCAAGCTTATGTTCGTAAATTGAATCTATTGTCAATCATTTCACTTCTCCTGAATAGCAGAAAGGTGTCTGCTACATCTACTGCCAATTACTGTTTGTCTCCTTTTTCTACACAGCTGCCCCTGGAATTGCAAAATGGCATTTCTTTACTTGGAAAAACCGTTTCAAATCCCCTTTGTTTTTGTTTGTCATCTACAAACAGAGACATTTCCTTTTAGGTTTGCTAGCTTTTAGTTCATGAATGAATCTTTCAAATTATTCAGGAAAGGCCAAGGAAGAACTTTCATTATCACACTATTTGGAGTCGAAAATGAGCTCCGAGTTGCATCCCGCTGAACACAAACCGCTGTTAAATTACACACTTTAAAGAACAGTAATAAAGACCACTTGACTGCCTGCTTTAATGTTACAGGGAACAATTCACATAATATCTAGAGAAATGTGCTATTTATTCCTTTTTTTAAGGAATAAATGGAATAAAAATCTGAAAAGAGCATTCTTGTTAATCAGGCGTCTTCAGTATGTGAAAGTGGAAAAATACTACCTGTCTTGTCTCATAGTATGGGTGGGCATGGCCAATGCAGAAGGGCAGTGTCGTGCCACCACTCTCCCAGCATTGGAGCTGCTGCCACTTTCCAAGAAAGGGGAGGACAGGACAAAATGGTGGCGAGTTTGGGACTATGTGGCTGCAATGGCAATCTGGTACCCTCATGCAGTCCCAGCCGCCCTGCTGTCTGCCTGCTGCGTTGTTCCAATAAACCTCAGTGACTCTGCTGTTGGGCAGAGTGATGATGTGGCACCACCACTTCACACTGGTCACTCAGATGATAGTCTAAGTAGTCTTCTACCCCCCTAGTGCCACCTGATGCCTCAGCTAGCTGAAATCTCAGACTTCTGATTCCTGTGCTGGCTACACTCAAAGCGCCAAGTTGTTTTTCTCCAGCCTGCTTCCAAGCAGGTGGGTATACTAGTAGTTAATAGCCATAAAAATCAGTGACCAAGCATCTTCTTCCAGCTATTAGTCATACAAATGTCTTCACTACTGTCAACACAGTTGCATTCTTATGAAAATAAAGTTGAGACACGAGCAAAGGGCATTATTTATCTCAGCTCGTTTTTTTAAAAAAGAAAGAAAAGAATTTTCAGAAGGCACATAAGATTTTTCCACTTTGAGCCACCTTGTTCCATCACAGCTAAACTGCTTTCTTCTCCTTAATATAGCCAGCCGGCGCAGCATGCATTTGAATTGGGGGCCACCATATATTTTAAATTATTCTTTATATCGGAATAATGTATTTAAGAAGTATGTACGATGGTGGACTCCTATGAAGCAGGCCCAGTACAGTGCAGTTTCAAGGCCTGTAGAGGCTAATTGTAAATGTTTCCTGTCAAGGATAATAGAATTTCATCCAATTAGGAACCAGGGACAAAAATGGCATTTAATTATGCCTCATGTAAGACAATTGTGATTTTTTCATTATGAATGGTACAAACGGAAATAATGAAACCCTTTATCAAATAGAAAACAGACCAGTTTACTAGCAGGAACAATTTAATAAAATGATTATCCCAAACATAACCACTTATTGACTGACTGAATTTATCTCCTGGTCTTCCTCCCAAAGGAAACCATGTAACCTGTTGGTCCATCACAAAGGAATAGTAAGATAAAATCTCTGTTAGGACAAACTAATCTTCACATAGTGGTGTGAGAGCATTTGAATTACACAACTTCAAAGTTCAGGTTCATGTGCTTCAGAGAACAGGCAGGAAAACTTAGCTTAACTACAAAGTGGTGAGAGTTCCTAAAGTGGCTTGTGAGAGCCATGCGGTCTGAGCTGGAGCAACCAGCTCAAACCTCTTCACACACTGAGCTTCTCCGGTAGACTGGAGGTTGAACGATAGGCTTGATTACCCATATCCTCCCAAGGTAAAGGAAGCAGTCATAGCTAAGCCTGGCAGGACAGCTTACTCTGTGGTATTAACTCCTTCATGCATTAATTAGACTTAAACATGTTGAGGGGAGAGACTCCTTCATGCATTAATTAGACTTAAACTGTGAGGGGAGAGACTCCATCAGGCAAGGCCTCCTTCCACCTGCCTTGCCCCACCCTCCGGCCCTGGGTCTCCTCATAAGGAAGCTATGCCTGGAGGAAGAACTGTGAGGGGAGAGACTCCATCAGGCAAGGCCTCCTCCCACCTGCCTTGCCCCACCCTCCAGTCTCTGCTTCTCATTTTGAATTGTATTATGTTGTGCAATGTGGTTTGCTGTTGTTTTATTAATAGGAGTTTAGAAATTACTTGTTGTAACTATTGAGTGGATTTCTGTTTAATTTTGAAATGCTGATATTTAATATTATTCTATATTGTTTTAATGAATGTTGAATGTTATTTTATTTGCATATTTTATATTGTATTAGGCATATTGTCTTATTTATATGATGTTAGCCGCTCTGAGCCTGGCTTTGGCTGGGGATAGCGGGATACAAATAAAATTTATTTATTTATTTATTATATGAGGCTGGTTATCCCACAGATGCAATGCAAGCCAACATGGGAATGCTGCTTAGAAGAACTGGACCTTTAAAACAATGGGTGGTTAGCAACCATAGTGATTGTCACAGGTAGTATCAGTCCATAGTGAGTTGGGGGTCAACAAATATAGTATATCTAGCATGGGAACACATTTGCACTGAAGTTCTTAGTAAGTATCAAAGGTCTTACTCATTGCTTTTTTTCTGGGGGGATGCAGGGGTACGCATACCCCTAAACATTTTTTTTTAAAATCTTTGTACTTTTGTCCATTTACTGTATTTATTTCCCCCTATTTAAACTATAAAATGGTGATTTTCCTGAGTCAAAATGAAAGTACCCCTAAACATTTTTTTTAGAAAAAAGCACTGTTCTTACTTACTTGAAATCATTGCATATAAAGCACTACTAAAATAGGCCTGCCGAGGGCTGAATCGTATTTAAACATGAGGTCTTGTGGCTGCGCTTGACAGCTGTTTCACACCTAGAAGTCATCACTCAGCAGAACTTAATGTCATTACTGCATAAACATTGCAGAAATTCACCCCTACTAACTTGCCAGTGTTGGCAGTTCTGTGTATCAGTTATCACCCTCTTCACAATTGACATACATGGGGAGGGAGATTGGACCACATGTTTTGCCACTGCTGTAAATGAGCTAAAGATGTACAGTGGTACCTCGGGTTACATACGCTTCAGGTTACATACACTTCAGGTTACAGACTCAGAAATAGTACCTCGGGTTAAGAACTTTGCTTCAGGATGAGAACAGAAATCGTGCTCCGGTGGCGCGGCAGCAGCAGGAGGCCCCATTAGTTAAAGTGGTGCTTCAGGTTAAGAACAGTTTCAGGTTAAGAACGGACCTCCGGAACAAAGTAAGTACTTAACCCGAGGTACCACTGTACACAAAATGCGACACATATACAGCTGTGACTCTGTCTACAAGGGCGATGTGGGACCCTTTCTCTTCTGCTTTGCCTCACATTTTGAGCAGCATTAGGGATGAACAGAACCATTTGTCGTTGGCTGGTATGAGCCATCGGATAAGCAGCTGTTATTCCAAGATCCTGCAGCAGATTAGTTTTAGGTATAGTGAATCATAGAATCATAGAATCCTAGAGTTGGAAGAGACCACAAGGGCCATCGAGTCCAACCCCCTGCCAAGCAGGAAACACCATCAGAGCACTCCTGACATATAGTTGTCAAGCATCTGCTTAAAGACCTCCAAAGGAGGAGACTCCACCACACTCCTTGGCAGCAAATTCCACTGTCGAACAGCTCTTACTGTCAGGAAGTTCTTCCTAATGTTTAGGTGGAATCTTCTTTCTTGTAGTTTGGATCCATTGCTCCGTGTCCGCTTCTCTGGAGCAGCAGAAAACAACCTTTCTCCCTCCTCTATGTGACATCCTTTTATATCTTTGAACATGGCTATCATATCACCCCTTAACCTCCTCTTCTCCAGGCTAAACATGCCCAGCTCCCTTAGCCGTTCCTCATAAGGCATCGTTTCCAGGCCTTTGACCATTTTGGTTGCCCTCCTCTGGACACGTTCCAGTTTGTCAGTGTCCTTCTTGAACTGTGGTGCCCAGAACTGGACACAGTACTCCAGGTGAGGTCTGACCAGAGCAGAATACAGTGGCACTATTACTTCCCTTGATCTAGATGCTATACTCCTATTGATGCAGCCCAGAATTGCATTGGCTTTTTTAGCTGCCGCGTCACACTGTTGGCTTATGTCAAGTTTGTGGTCAACCAAGACTCCTAGATCCTTTTCACATGTACTGCTGTCAAGCCAGGTGTCACCCATCTTGTATTTGTGCCTCTCATTTTTTTTTGCCCAAGTGCAATACTTTACATTTCTCCCTGTTAAAGTTCATCTTGTTTGTTTTGGCCCAGTTCTCTAATCTGTCAAGGTTGTTTTGAAGTGTGATCCTGTCCTCTGGGGTGTTAGCCACCCCTCCCAGTTTGGTGTCATCTGCAAATTTGATCAGGATGCCCTTGAGTCCATCATCCAAGTTGTTGATAAAGATGTTGAATAAGACCGGGCCCAAGACAGAACCCTGTGGCACCCCACTAGTCACTCTTCTCCAGGATGAAGAGGAACCATTGATGAGCACCCTTTGGGTTCGGTCAGTCAGCCAGTTACAAATCCACTGAGTGGTAGCATAGTCAAGACCGCATTTTACCAGCTTCTTTACAAGAATATCATGGGGCACCTTGTCAAATGCCTTGCTGAAATCGAGGTAGGCTACATCCACTGCATTCCCTTCATCTACCAGGCTTGTAATTCTGTCAAAAAACGAGATCAGGTTAGTCTGACATGACTTATTTTTCAGAAATCCATGCTGACTATTGGTGATCACAGCATTCCTTTCTAGGTGCTCACAGACTGTTTGCTTAATGATCTGCTCCAGAATCTTCCCTGGTATTGATGTCAGACTGACTGGGCGGTAATTATTTGGGTCCTCTCTTTTCCCCTTTATGAAAATAGGGACAACATTTCCCCTCCTCCAGTCTGCCGGGACTTCACCTGTTCTCCAGGAATTCTCAAAGATGACTGCCAGTGGTTCTGAGATCACATCTGCCAGTTCTTTTAATACTCTTGGATGCAGTTCATCTGGCCCTGGAGACTTGAATACATCTAAACTAGCCAAGTATTCTTGTACTATCTCCTTAGTTATTCTGGGCTGTGTTTCCTTTGCTGAATCATTTGCTCCAAATTCTTCAGGTCGGGCATTGTTGGATCGTTCCATTTCAGTTTCTCTCATTTTGTGAATTGTTCTTTTTTAAAAAGTCCACATGAAAATGTGTATTCTTCTCTCCTAATATACACACTGTATTAGAAGGTCCTGGTGTTCAATATATGACCTCACTTCTTCTATTCAAGGGACCTAAAGTCTCCCCCTGCCTGGATCTCTCCATTACCATATTTTTCGCTCCATGAGACGCACTTTTTCCCTCCTAAAAAGTAAGGGGAAATGTGTGTGCGTCTTATGGAGCGAATGCAGGCTGCACGGCTATCCCAGAAGCCAGAACAGCGAGAGGGATCACTGCGCAGCGCTCCCTCTTGCTGTCCTGGCTTCCGGCTTAGCCGCGCGCAGCCTCTTCCGGGCAGGGGGAGCCTTCATCCCGCTGCCCTGTGGAGGCTTCGCGCGGCTATCCCAGAAGCCAGAACAGCAAGAGGGAGCGCTGCGCAGTGCTCCCTCTTGCTCTTCTAGCTTCTGGCTTAGCCCCTCTGTCCCTTTCCCCACCTCCCAGAAAAGCCCCCAAGAGCTGCGCTCCCTTTAAAGAGCCACGCAGAACGTGTGTGCAGCTCTTGGGGGTTTCTCCCTCCTCGGGGAAAAGCCTGCGAGCCTCCACATGCTCCACACGGCTAGTGAAAGGGAGCGCTGAACAGAGCCTGGGATGCATACAGGCTCTGCTCAGCGCTCCCTTTAAAGAATATTTTTTTTCCTTGCATTCCCCCTCTAAAAACTAGGTGTGTCTTATGGAGCGAAAAATACGGTATATCTCTTGCTCAGGGCCGGATTTAGGTTTGATGAGGCCTTAAGCTACTAAAGGTAATGGGGCCCTTTATATGTCCAGCTGTCCTTTGTCAACAACAAATTGTCACTGTTTTTTTGTGTTGAATATATGCTATATATTAATTTATGGACCTAATAGTTATCTAAAGCCATTTGCACATAACAAATAGGGGCCTAGAGAACACAAAACACTGTTGCTGTATGTACGTTTTATTTTGTTTGTTTTTTATCTTATATTTGGGAAATGTACATCCATATTTTCCCCCCTTTAAATTTATTTTGGGGCCCCCAAGAGAGTGGGGCCCTAAGCTATAGCTTGTTTAGCTTATACATAAATCCAGCGCTGCTCTTGCTTGCTTACTATGTTGCCTGGCTGAGAAATGCAGTCTAGATTTTGCTTTATTTACTCATATGCTGTACCCAAACTCACTGATGTTCACTATTTGAATTTCATGATGGTCATAGGCTGCCTGGTTGCCTGCTTTACCTTTTGTGATGGCCCCCTTAGGAGTCAGGGACAGGACCTGTGGAGTTCATTAAAGAGACACCTGCCTTTTCCTCACACATAATTCAAGCACCACCACCCCCTTTTTACAGCTGTTGGGTAATGAACACTTGTACAATTTCAACCATCATTTGGAGACATGGATCTGCCACTATTGTGTCTTAATGCAGGTAAGAAGAACCAACCATAGATGAGGAACCATAAAAAGAATCTTCAGAAGGTTTTTCTATAGCCCATTATCCCTGCCTCCCTCCTGCTTTATCTGTGCCGCCTGTCTCTTACCTTGGCTCTCCTCCAACAATAGTCCACCAACTGATTTCATCAATAATGAAGTCTCCTGCTACACTCCCAATGTCACCTGGAAAGGAGGATTTCTGAAGAGCGAACTGAGCAGCTGCTGCCTAGCAGGGAGAGAACCTAGCAACTTGGCACTTAGCAACTGTACATTTTTATAAAGTTTAAATAGATGAAAAGCGTCTGGCAGGAGCAGCCAAAATGAAAAGGCTCCTAACGTGTCTCTAAAAGTCGAAGCATTTTTCAACGCCCCTTTCGCAAGGCACTACTGTTTCATTTTCTTATGAGTTACTCAGAATTCATAAGTGACTGAAATGAGAATGCCCATATTTTTATGCAAAGCAGATTCCTTGAAGGGAAAGAGTCCTTTTCTCCAGACTGTACTGAGCAATCATACCTTCTTCTACAATAGCTAGAGGGCAAGGAAGGGGAAGCTGAGGTTTGGGGCTACAACCTCCATCATCCCTGGCCATTGGTCTTGCTGACTGGGGCTGCACTCTCTTTCTTTGCCTCCTGTTCTTACCTCTCCTCAGTGGTTCATCAGGTGGTTGGAGCTTCCTGGCAGGTGGGTGACTGTTGCAGACCTAGAGGGGAAGGGTGTGGTAGCATAGAGGTTGGCATGGTGCAAACACACCAATGCAGCCAATCCAGTACTCCTGTCAGTACATTTGCACTGCACCAACCTCTGCACAACCTCACCCCTCTCCATGTAAGCAACAGCAGCCCACCTTCTGGGAAGCTAGCATAGTCATTATACCCCATCCCATGACAGGTATACACTTTCTGATGCCATCAAATGCCAACAGTGTCCTTCAGCTCTCTATATTGGACAAACAGGCCAAACCTTACGCCAAAGAATAAACGGACATAAATCTGACATCAAGAATCACAAAACAGAGAAACCAGCAGGAGAACACTTCAATCTCCCAGGACATTCTATACAAGATCTCAAAGTAGCTGTTTTACTACAAAGGAATTTCAGAAATAGACTGGAAAGAGAAGCTGCTGAATTGCAACTCATTACCAAACTTAAAACCATGGAGAGACCTGGTCTGAACAAAGACATTGGATTCTTATCTCATTATACATGACTAAGCCATTTTTCACCTTCTCACCCCTTGCCTTTTCCTGTAAGACCTATTGCAGTCGTTAAGAGTCGTCAACAGGCTCATCTCAGCTATCTGCCAATCTCCCATTCCCACCACCCTTCTGAGTAATACCCCTCCCCACCTTCTCACTATATAGAAGGATCTGGCAACTTCTGTTTCAGTGTATCTGAAGAAGTGTGCATGCACACGAAAGCTCATACCAAGAACTAACTTAGTTGGTCTTTAAGGTGCTACTGGAAGGAATTTTTTTATTCCAAATAGGGAGCCACTTCTGCCATGACAACATTCCAAGCACTGGTTGGCTGGTTGATCAAGATATAAAGTGTACATGTGAAGTGTTTTTCTCACTGGGGTTCTCTCTCTCTCTCTCTCTCTCTCTCCCACACACAAATCTCAGTCAAAATCTGGTCTGTTGGGCTTCCACAAAAAGGACACCATCATGGCAAAGGTCCATGGGTTTGAGCATCTGTGTGCAGTAAGAAGAAAACCAAGAGCTGAGCCACCTTTTGTGAAAGGCGTGATGACGTTTTGTCCTTTGTGGGAGATCTGGACTCGATGGTGCTTGTTAAGTAAATAACAGAATCCAAGAGGTTGGGGGACGTACAGCTCTCAGGCAAAGGTTTCATTCTCCCATATGCAAACACATGCAATGTTGATACTGTCAAGCTGCTCAAACACATCCCCTGTTGTAATTTATCTCCAGTGGTTACCATAAATCTACATTCAGATTCATGCCCAGTCAATAGTGCTGATGCTGTTGTTTTGCAAGATAAGCTTGAGGACATGTGGAGTTTCGGAGTGATAAAGCGTTACTTTAAAAGTCTCTTTGACAGGGACTGAATGTAACTGAAGGTAGATGACATGGCGTACAGTCGACATTGGGGGTGTTATGTCTCCTGAACCAAAGCATCGCATTTCCCCGGCCTGCTATTCTATCAAGGCCTTGCTGTTTAAACAGGGTTGGTCTCAGATAATGAGGCTTGGTTGAGTCACACTGCCAGCAGCCCAGAAAAAAATAAAATAAACTCCTGCTTCCAGAAGTATCTTGTGCACATTGGAAGAGAAGGGAGAAAAGAAATGCTTATTGACCTAATGGAAGGGTTGCTTCTGAGAAAACCCCAATACACACACTCCTAAACATTTTAAATGCTCGCCTGCATTGAGAACCTCTGGACTGAGGCTGTAACAATTTCCTTAGAATCTGCCTTCATGCACATGGGCCTCTGGAGTAATTTAAGATAGCAGTTTGATTCCATAGGCAGGTGGGTTGGAAATATATTATGGCATATAAACAGTACGGTATGTTAGAAGACACCTAGGGGTGTTTTTTTATAATGTACCCCGCAGGAAAGGGGGAATCAAAGAGATGGTGCTGGGGAGGAAAAGGAACTTCAGGTTTGGGTAGATGTTGTCAGAAATGATTGCTTTGTTCAAGGTGCAGTGTGGAGCCTCTGCAGTTCATGGGGACTGGGTCCAGGAGCCAGGGAATGATCACGAAACACTTCCTGGGAGACAATAATATTATTGACTTCGTTGTTTATTGATTAAGCATGTTCTCCTTCATGGAGAGCACGTGTTGCGGGGGGGGGGGGGTCTGACAGGCCACCCCTCTGTTGCTGGGCCTGCCCCTCCAATGCAGCTGCTGCAAGGGAATTCCATTAAAGAAATCCAGGGGTTTGCCATACATTTGTCCGTAACTCCAGCAAGGGGCTAGGGCCGCGCAAGCCCCTGGGAGCATGCGGGGAGAGGTGAGGGTCTGGTGCCCAGCTCCATTTACTCCCCATAAAATGTTTTCCCTTACTGGCTTTCACTGGAATCTGGAAGTCAGTTCTGTCCCTTGGCGGGGACAGATAGTCGGAACCAATGCCTAAGCAACCACTCGCATTTATGTATTTTAATAAAGTTGTGGCCACAATTATGCCAAAAACCTTAAACAAAAATTCTGTGGGAATTGTGATTTATTTGGGGGGTGGCTTGGGGACCTCGACATGCAATTGTTATTTATCAGTCACCTTCCAAATCTGTCCCAAGTTGACATATAACACACAAGGATAAGAACTAAAGAACAGTTAAAAACAGCACACAAAAATTGACAGAAGACTAAGTTAAGAACAGTATGAAGTGGACCTCTATGGCAGAGATGTACTCAACCAGCTAGGAAAGCTTGCTGAAACAAAAATGTCTTCAGTTGTTTCTGGAAAATGCAGTTAGTGGGCACCTGTCACATCTTAACAGGGACACTGCACCACTGTAAAGTGATGGGCACCCTGAAAGCCGTGCTCAGTGTAACTGTGGAGCTATGTATATCTTTGGAACTTGAAGAAGCAGCTCTCCTCCAGGCAGAATAAGGCAGTCTCCCAAGGAGCCTAGTTCTGAGTTCTGGTCTCCCCACTTTGCAAATGTTGAGTTCAGGTAAGCAGGGGAGAGCCGACACTGGGTGAAGCCACTGTGAGTCTAGCCAAAACTTCAGGGCACATTCATGCTGGCAAGCCAAGGGAGCAATACTGCACGTGCTTCATGGATTCCTTCACAAAAACAACACTTATCACATTGTCTAAGGCATCAGAAATCACACTGCAAAATGATGCTCAGGTAGCATTTCTGATTTAATGGATGCAGCACACTCAGGCTTCAGAGTGTTCAAATTAAATTTCTTCAAGCAATCTTTCTGGGGGCTTTGCTTAGCAGAGTTTGCTGGGTCACCGTTGGGACCGAAGAACATCATTGTTCAAAGGAACATCAGGGAAATGTCCTCCACTTATGTGAATGAACATGTGGGATTTTGCTGTCCATTAGCCACTGACATGGAGCTAACAAAATAAAGGCAAGGGATGGCAAATCCCTCACTTGTGCTTTGCCTGGTATGAATTTCCAGTCACCTTCACAGAGCTGCCTCCCCACAGGAGTCAAAAGATGAAGGGACAGCCTTAGTAGTGTGCAGGGGGGTGTCATACAGACTTCCAGGACGTCCTCTTTATGTCTTAAATTATATGTCTCAATTACTGCTTGCTTAGTGGCAACATCTTCCTGGTTCCAGTCATCCCGTCTTTCCCGTCTAGATTTGTACCTGAAACATTTAGGAGAAGAGTGGGTGTATGGAAGGTAAGTTGTAAGCAGGCACAATTTGTGACATCGCGCAACATCATCACTCATAAAGGAGCATGTCTGTTAAGGCATCAGCCATAGCTTCTATTTCCAGGCTTTGTGGAACCTGAGCCAAAATGAGATAGCCTTAACACTGACATTAAACAAGTTGGTTTCGTAAATAATTGACTAATAATGAATAAGTTCAACACACAATATGTTGTATCTGGCTCTTTAAAGAACATTAACTGAACGACAGTCAAGGAACTCTTAGCATAGGTTCCACAAAAGATGGAAAATTAAGACTTTCCAGCTAATTAAAGACAACATACATTATATTAACTTTGAGAGCTGTGACAGGTTCAAGCTTCTTTGAATTCCTGAAAGACAATTCATCTTGGTTACAGTTTTTTTATAAGGAACAGCAGTTACACTAATTGGGAAACAAGAGCAGAGTCTGTTGTTCTCTTTATTTCTGTAATCACTGCAAATCTCAAGTGTTAATTAAGACAGTTCAAGGATGTACTGTGTGGGCTCAAAATTCTGCTTAGCTACAAATAGCAACCAGAAAACTAAATATTGTTGAACTACAGATGAGTTCATCATATTGGGCACAACCCAACCATGGTTAAGCACCCTTGAGTGTCATTTATGTTAATGGAGGAGATGTTAAGCATGTGCTTAACTCTCCCATTAAAATGGGACTTGAATATCTTTAACCTTTACTGAATCTTGTCCAGTAATAATAGTAATTAACATATCTCCATTCGGGTGGTGCTTGTGTTTTGTGTTTCAACAATAAATCCGGGTTTCAAAACATCAGTGGAAACAGTGGCATGATCTACAGTATCTCTTCCCACAGCCACAGAGCTACATTCAGAAACTTGTGCATGTGGGAAGGAATAACCTACAGTGCTTTAATTCTGCTGCAGTGAGACTCTCTTTTATTGTCAGTGGAAGCCTATTGCCTCCTTCAGGAGGAAGGTCAGGTGATAAATTCAATGAATGAAATACTGTCCTAAGGACCAGCATGGGCATTGATGATGGGCAGGCTGTACATAAGAGCCTTCTGTTAAACAGACCTCACTAAGGAAATACCAACATTGCTGGTACTATCCAAATAAGTCACAGAATTTGAGAGCACTATGTGCAGGACTAAGAGTGGGGAAGTTAGAATGACTTAATTGAGCCCCATGGAGAATTTCCTGTCATCATCATCATCATCATTAATAATAATAATAATATACCACCCTATACCTGCAGGTCTCAGGGCGGTTTACAGAGTGAAATCAAAATATAAAACCACAAAATCCATAATCAAAATAAAAACAACAACAACCCAATAACATCGCCCCCAAAAAAGAACCACACACATTTTAAAAGGACATAGGATGTCATTCAAATCAACCAAAGGCCTGGTTGAAAAGGAACATTTTTGTCTAGTGCCTTGTTGTTGTTGTTGTTGTTTGGTGGTTTAGTTGTGCCCGACTCTTCATGACCCCATGGACCAGAACACGCCAGGCACTCCTGTCTTCCACTGCCTCCCGCAATTCGGTCAAACTCAAGGTGCCTAAATGAAGGCGCCAGGAGGACTTCCCTGGGGAGAGCATTCCACAGATGGAGAGCCACTGCAGAGAAGGCCCGTTCTCATGTTGCCACCCTCCAGATCTCTCAAGGAGGAGGCACATGAAGAAGGGCCTCAGAAGATGATCTCAGGGTCCGGGTAGGTTTATATGGAAAGAGGCAGTCCTTGAGGTATTGTGGTCCTGAGCCATTCAAGGCTTTATAGGTCAAAACCAGCACTTTTAATTGGGCCCAGAAACTAATTGGCAACCAGTGCTGTCGTGCCAGGATCAGTGTAATATGCTCAAACTGTCTTGCTCTGGTGAGCAACCTGGCTGCTGAATTCTGCGGCCTGTCAGAGACAGCCCAATGTATAACGCATTGCAGTAATCTAACCTTGAGGGACTTTCTTGGGCTCCATGATCACTGCAGATGGTGACAGCAGCCACGAAATTAAAAGACGCCTGCTTCTTGGGAGAAAAGCAATGACAAACCTAGACAGCATCTTAAAAGGTAGAGACATCACCTTGCCAACAAAGGTCCGTATAGTAAAAGCTATGGTTTTTCCAGTAGTGATGTATGGAAGTGAAAGCTGGACCATAAAGAAGGCTGATTGCCGAAGAATTGATGCTTTTGAATTATGGTGCTGGAGGAGACTCTTGAGAGTCCTATAGACTGCAAGAAGATCAAACGTATCCATTCTGAAGGAAATCAGCCCTGAGTGCTCACTGGAAGGACAGATCGTGAAGCTGAGGCTCCAATACTTTGGCCACCTCATGAGAAGAGAAGACTCCCTGGAAAAGACCCTGATGCTGGGAAAGATGGAGGGCACAAGGAGAAGGGGACAACAGAGGATGAGATGGTTGGATAGTGTTCTCGAAGCTACCAGCATGAGTTTGACCAAACTGCGGGAGGCAGAGGAAGACAGAAGTGCCTGGCGTGCTCTGGTCCATGGGGTCACGAAGAGTCGGACACGACTAAACAAGTAAACAACAACAACAAACTTTGAGGTTTCCAGAGCATAGATGACAGTAGTTAGACTATCCCTGTCCAGATAGGGGCATGGCTGGGATACCAGTCAAAGCTGATGGAAGGCACTCCGGGCCACTGAGGCCACCTGAGCCTCGAGCGACAGCAAAGGATCCAGGAGTACCCTCAAGCTACGAACCTGCTCCTTCAGAGGAAACATAACCCCTTCAAGAGCAGGCGATCTCCCACCCATCTGGTCTAGGGAACCACCCTCTAGCAGTGCCTCAGACTGACCTGGATTGAGTTTCAGTTTGTTGGCTATCATCCAAGCCTAGCATCTGTACCAGTCATTGTCAGGCAGCTGATCGGACACCAAGGCTCTGGCATAACTAACCATTGATGCTGGCCAAGCCAATGGTGCTGACATTTTTATTACCCTGCAGTGATGCTGTATTAGGCACATTCTAGGTCAGGCCGATTTGACAGGTGGCGCTACCACCTAGCTGTCAATCTCCTGAGATCATACGAAAGTGTTGTAAAAAGTCTCTAGGTAATCTTTGCAAAGATTAATGTTTGGACTATTCAAAAGGGTTTTGTGAAGGACAAATTATAGATAGTGTAGACAGATAAACCAGATGAGGGTGCCACCAAATGGGTTTGTATATTATGGCTGTGGAATAGTTTGCTGAGGCTGATTAACAAGTATTATGGTGTTGGTACAGTAGAACCTCGGTTGTCGAACGTCTCTGTTGACGCAATTTTCGGCTTCAGAACGCCAAAAACCTGGAAATGCTTCAGTTTTTGAACAATTTTTGAAAGCAGAATGTGCCACGCGGCTTCCATTTTGAGTTTCCCTATTGTATTGAGGCTTCCACTTTCAGTTTTCAGTTTTCAAACGTTTCGGAAACCGAACAGCCTTCTGAAATGGATTACATTCAAAAACTGATGTTCCACTGTGTAAGTTTTCTTTTTGTGGCACAGATAACCTGATATTCTTTTAAAACTTAGCATGGATTTGATTTACCCTGGCAGCCATTTGTTTTTTTGTAACTTTTTAAATAAAGGAATACAAATAAATTATAAATGTTGAGTATGGATCACATTTAACTGGTAAGGCATGGGGAATACTTGAGCAGGGATTAGTCACCAACTAACACATTACAAGATATTTGTAGATAAAGAAATGTACAAACACAGGCCAATATCAATAGGGACTGTAAAGAGATATCAGGGATGGGATGGAAGCAAGATTCACAGCATGGGTGAAAAAGGTCTTCAAAATATTAAACAGTAAATTATAAAAAGTTATACTCTAAGAAGATTTTTGTGCCTGCATTTTATAATGATTAGAGACAGTACTGCTCCTGGGGAGTAATCCCAGGTGATGTAAAAAAGGCAGTGGGGTGTTTCTCTTCCTTAAATGGCACCAGCTAATAAAATTGCTCAATTAAAAGCAGAACGAAAAGAGAAAATATAATTCATGAAATATTTTGAAAGGTCAAAACTGCAATATTTCAATGTTCTGAGCATTTATTTGTGTTGTTTTTTTAAGCATTCTTATTCCAATAAGCAAAACCCTATCGAATGGCCAAAAAGAGCCTAAAATTGAGCAAGTTTAAAAACCATACAATGACCTTTTCATTTTCCTTTTGAGAAAATGTATATATACCACATCAATCAATTGTGAGAAAAAAGCATGATCTGGATCCTGTGCTTAGTTACATTTCTTAATGTTTATCTTTTGAAATATACTCAGAGTCGCAAAGTGATTTCATGCTCTTTATTCAGCTCATAGTGGTGAGGAGGAATGAATGCAAGTCCCCTCAAAGTATCTGCTTTATATACTGTACATTATTTACACAATGGGCTGCACATGATTGGTTAATTCTGGAATTCTACTGTAAGCCAATCAGGTTGTGGATTCACTTATATCTGGAGCATGATTGGGTGGTTCCTGCCAACCAATCATACTGCTGCATTGTTCTTGGACCAATCAGACTGCTGCATTTTGAATCCTATTGTTCTAGGACCAATCAGACTGCTGCAGTTTGGATCCTATTCAACTCAGTACATAACACCTTTCATAGTGGATTTTTTTACATGTTGCATTTCCAGAGTGCGTTGTTCTGTGTCTTTGTACTTTCACTAGGTCTCTTTGTGTTTCAGCATAGCCTTTCGATCACCCTTTCATCACAGTCATTACATTTGCTGGCTTGGCCTTACAGGACTTCTGTTTTTGGTCTTTTTCCTGCTGCATCTCTAGCAGTTTATGTAACTTGGGATAATGATAGGCAATGATTTGGTAAAGCAACTGTAGGTGGTGAGAAATGTTTGTGTAGGTAACATCGCCTAAAAACCCCCAGCAGGATAACTATTCAAGATTTGGAATGGAGGTGTGAGATGCAAATACAAATGCAAATGTCACAGACACATACAAATGTCAATAGGGGGAGGCAAGTTTGGCAGCCATGTTTGAAGCCTAGTTCTTGGACATATTGAAGATTAGATTTGAATAAGCATTGGATTTTAAGAGGATTTCTTGTGAGTATCCATGATACCTCATGGAATTGCTATAGTCATGCAAGGTCAGATATTTGCTTGAGCCCTAAACCTTTATTTTGGGAATGGCAGGAGCTTCTAATCATGGAAGGGGAGCTGAATTTATATAAGTTGTCCTTCCATGAGCAGAACTCACTCTCCTTTGAATGCATACCTCTTCCATTCATGGAACAAAAACATAAGGTTCGAAGCCAAAAGCCCTTCTTTCTTTTCAAACAAGGGTTTTCTGGGATTTGGTATGCATATCTAAATATAGGGCCATATTATCGTTTGTAGCACTGATTCGTTTTAGTATGCAAATAGCATCTATTTATGGACATCCATTTCTCAACTTCACTACAGGACACAAGCACAGCAAGGTAGCAGAAAAATATGGTCCCCTCTTTCTGCACAATAGTCCGGCATAATAGCCTGATTTGCAAATATTAAAATTGTCTTGTTCCCTCTTACTTGCATTTTTTGTAACATTTCTTTATAGGAGACTTGCTCCAGTCACTTCATCATTTTGGCTGTACTCTTCTGAACTTTTTTCTATCTATGAAATAGCCTTTTTGAGATGAGGCAACCAGAACTATACATAGCATTCCAAGTGCAGTTGTATAATGGCATTTTGATAATGCCAGCTTTATTTTAAATTCCTTCTCTAAAGATCCCTAGCACAGCATTCACCTTTGTCACACGCTGGGTCAACATGCTTAGCTTTGTGTGGTACTAAGGTAATGTCTGCTTTAGGGCAGTCAACCCCCACCCCTCCCAAAAAACACCAAGCCAGTTTAAAAGGTTAACAAATATCTACTGAATGTTCAGTTGTTGAAAGTTACCATATCAAATGAAAGTGAACATTAATAAATGCAACTTTCGTTCCACCCTCAAAATACTCAATCTACCCTTCAATCTATTGTAAACATAGGGGGTTTTTTACATGCAGACAACACTGCACAACTTCCCTCTCTGACAAGGGGGCAGGGAGGTCATGTTGTATCATTTTGCATCACATTGCAAAGCTAAATAATTGACTGTTAATTAGTCTGATTAGTGTCTGATATTGATTGGGTCATCCAGTCAAGCCACTTGGGGAACTGGGGACACCTTGATATTTTCCCCAACAACCTGATGTTAGAAGTGGAGTTGCCTTCTCCTCTAGTTCGGTGGCAGGTGAATGAAACCAAATAACTGCCAGCAAAAACCTGATTTAGGTTCCATTCTTCAAGGTCAAATGCCTTTTGGTGAGTATAGATCTGATGATTGAGTCATGGTAGTCCAGTCCATCCTTGAAGGAGTGTTTCCATCCCATCATTCTGTCTGGACACTGAGGTCTAGCTCCGAGGGCCTTCTGGCGGTTCCCTCTCTGCAAGAAGTGAGGTTACAGGGAACCAGGTTGAGGGCCTTTTCAGTAGTGGCGCCCGCCTTGTGAAACTCCCTCCCATCAGATGTCAAGGAAATAAACAACTATCTGACTTTTAGAAGACATCTGAAGGCTGTTTAGGGAAGTTTTTAATGCCTGATGTTTTATCATGTTTTTAATAATTCTGTTGGGTGCTGACCAGAGTGGCTGGTGAAGATAAATTATTATTATTATTATTATTATTATTATTATTATTATTATTATTATTTTCCCTTGTCCTTTTTACTGTTCCACCAGTTGGTGGACACCACGTATGGGGTCACACCCTAAAAGGAAGGCTAACCTGAATCTGAATCTCTGATGATCTGATCTTCGCATTTTAAATTGTCTGTGTGCTGTTCTGTGTTATTATTGTGTGTGAGTGAGGGGGACCTTTTCAAGTTGAAGTCACACTAGGCTCTGGGCTTCATTGTATTGACCCAAAATGTTCTGAAAGCAAGGGCTGTGACTCTATCCTATCTCTAACTCACTTTGGTTGCAAGGCAGTCAGTACTTCTGCAATCAAGCTCCTAAGTGCACCTCTTGTGGAAAAGTACATTTTCAGTCTACGTCTGTCCCAGGCTTGTGACTTTTATGTATAACAACTTTGAGAAGTTCCTGGGAACAGTACAACTCTCTAGGTTAGTTAGATTGTGCCATCTTTGGAATAGGCATACCTATGAAAGGCCAAATTTGCAATTCCCCAACGACAGAACGTTTGATAAGGATAAACAAAGGTACCTTAGGGGAATCCTGGAGGACTCCTGCCCTGAACCGCCATCCAGCTTATTAGTATCTCTGAGAAAATGAGGCACTGAGGCAGGCAAGCCTATCAAAATTGCTAGTCTCTAAGATAGAAACAGCAAAGACAAATTCCCAAATTGTTTGTCTCAGGCATGATCAACCTGGCACACACAGCACAGCTCTTGTTTAAAACTCACTATCCTGTCCCATCCCCAAGCTGAGTTGTGACAAATAGATTAGTTTTAAGGGTTTGCAAATAGGATTAAATTGATTTGATACACAATAAGTTCAAATGAGCTCCGAAGTATGCTGAGATTGTGAATAAATTGAAACTCCTGGACAGGTTTGGTAAAGGGGATAACAAAGATAGGTTTATGTATAACTTGCTCCTATCTGCTGTCTTTCTGGGTTGACCTTGCAGAAGCTGGTGAAAAGGGACTAGAAACAAAACCCTTCCCAGTTCTTTCCAATTCCCCTTTTTCACTGTCTTCTTCAAAAATTGCATATTCACTTTAGTTTCCCTTAGTCCCCCCCCCCTTTTCTGCTGTTGCTGCTGATTTGCCGAAGGAATTTTTTTTTTTTATGTTGACTGGCACTGTGCCAAGATGTCAGAGTGTGTGTGTGTGTGTGTGTGTGTGTGTGTGTGTGTCAGGGGAAATATCCACATCCCTGACAGTTTTAAACACCTGAGAGAGTCTGTAGGGAAGGAGGCTATGTCTCAGATTATTGTTAATACAGTGGTGCCTCACAAGACGAAATTAATTCGTTCCGCAAGTCTCTTCGTCTTGCGAGTTTTTCGTCTTGCGATGCACGGTTTCCCATAGGAATGCATTGAAAATCAATTAATGCGTTCCTAGGGAAACCGCCTTCAGACCAGGTCCGGGGACAGTTTGTCCCCGGACCTCTTCTGAAGGCTGGGGGGGGGACAAGGGCTTTTCTTCCCACCCCCAGCATTTTAAAAAACCCCGGGACAGCGGAGGACTTCTCCGCTGTCCGGGGCGATTTAAAAGCCCCTGGGAAGGCAGGCAGGGGGGACAAAGACTTTTGCCCCCCGCCAGCCTTCAGAAGGTGTTCCCGCCCCCCCGCCCCGCTTCGGAGCAGCGTTCCGAAGCGGGGCAGTGGGGGAAGGTGTTTCCGCCCCCCCGCCCGGCTTCGGAGCACCAGGAGAAGTGATCTCCCCGCAGCCCCTTGCTTCAAAAGAGGTCCGGGGGCAGCGGGAAGCGCTTCCCGCTGTCCCCGGACCTGGGGCTGTGGGGAGAAGATCGCTTCTCCCCGCCGACCCTTGCTTCAAAAGAGAAGACCCGCTGTCCCTGGGGCAAGCTTCATTTTGCGAAGCAAGCCCATAGGGAAATTGGTCTTGCGAGGCAACTCGAAAACGAAAAAACCTTTCGTTTTGCGAGTTTTTCGTCTCGCGAGGCGTTCGTCTTGCGGGGTACCACTGTACAGATAATACTTTCTGACCAGAAAGAAGACACCACAAGACATGCTCACATCATATTTTTAAGGTGTTTTCAGCATAACATTGCCCACATTTATCTGAATTAACCCCAGCACTCATTGACTGAGGGCTGTGGTCAAGCCACATATGCTCAGAAGTCCCATTGAAATTAATGGACCTAAGTTGCCCATGCCTATTAATTGCAATGGGTCTGTTCTGGGTAGGATTACTACTGAATACCACCATGAAGAGGCAAGGCTCTGTCACAGCTACTACAAACAAAATGATTAATAACTGGGCACTTTTGCCATTACTCCTTACATTTCTTACTTTCTCTCTCAGGTCTCCAGGAGATGTTTATAGACACTCTTCTGCTGAGTGGCCTGGACATCTATGGCTAATTATGAAGCAAATAATATGACTAATCCGCTAGGCAAAATATTGAAACCAAGCAAATGTTGACATATTTGGCCAGTCGTCTGATGTCATAATACTTAATGTCAGTGAATCAGGAGAAGAACAAAGGGAAACATGGAGGAAACCATTAACCAAGTTCTTAATTTTGGGGCGGGTGGTGGTCATAGCATTCCAATATACCCATCTAGCAATGTTCACACCACCTTCTCTTTTTACCAGAACCCCGAGGATAAAGTGTAGTTTTAATTAATGTGTATCCTTGAGACATTTTGCTTGCTATTCTGCATGGAAGGTTATTAAAGACAAAAGAGACAGAAAGAAAGAAAATGAAAGAAGAACTGTGTGCAGCTGAATCCTGCTAGCGGTGCTGAAGTCACACAGTCTATCAGCCCTTCTTTTTCAATAAATTGTGAAGATAATGAGAAGTCTCATTTCTACCCCTCAGGCAGCTCTAGAATGCCACTGATGGCATTGTCTTAATTTTACGTATCAACTTCACACCGAAGTTTACTTTTAGGGAAAGGAGGGGAAACTATTTACTTTCTAAGATATGCCACTAATGATTTGAATGGTTTTATTAATGACATTACTTGACACACCGTAGTGGTGTGTGAAATTAAAATGACTGCCTCCTGGAATTTGGTCTCTGTGTCTTTCAAACTGTCAGTAACTTCACTCTGACTGTCACCAGACTGACAAGAGGTGGACTTTACTTACCAAGCTGCAGTCTCTCTGATTAATCAACTTCAAGCTCCTGGGGGCAGTGCTGGGCATCTTCAGCCAGTTTTCCTGAAAGTATGCTGTGAAATGCCAATCAAGTGGAGCTGCTGCTACCATAATACCTTAAAAAAGAAGGGGATAAAAATACGCAAAATCGTCTTATCATTAGGAAACCTGTCCCTTAAACGCATTCCTAATGTGCTGAACTTCTCAAATGGAGGGCTATGCAAATAGGAGATGGGTGCTTGTGGGACAAAACTGTCTGCCTAATTCAGGAGCAGCCAAAGTTGTGCTTGCAAAATGTTGCTGGACTACATCTCCCATCATCCTTGGCCATTGGCAGTGCTGACTGACACTGTTGGGGGTTGTAGTCCACAACAGCTACATGACATCATATTGGCTAGCCCTCATCTTATCCTTCATTTCAGATCACTTATAAGTTGTCCTCTCTGCTACAAATGACTGTAGAGGGGAGCTAAACTGTACTAGCTAATGCAATAAGATGTTACAAAACTTTAAGTGTTAACGCTTAAGAATAGAATACTTATTATTATTATTTAAAATATGTTGCTATCAAGGATTGGAGTTAATATTAAAAATGAAGATGTGATTCTCAAAGCAACTTTATCTTTACTGAGCCTCTCTTTCTTTTAAGCAGAGGCTGGAAGACCATCTGTTACGGATGCTTTAGCTGAGATTCCGGCATTGCAGGCAGTTGAACTGGATCACCCTTGGGTCATCCATAGAACTTTAAGATTCTATGATTCTATGCTATGATTCATCTCAGGGAAAAACTAGAGGCAATGCTATTCACAGCTTTAGCCCTGGCATGCCACCTTTTAAAGGTACCCCTGATCGTTCAGTCCAGTTGCGGACGACTCTGGGGTTGGGGCGCTCATCTCGCTTTATTGGCTGAGGGAGCCGGCATACAGCTTCCGGGTCATGACTAGCATGACTAAGCCGCTTCTGGCGAACCAGAGCAGTGCATGGAAATGCCGTTTACCTCCCCGCTGGAGCGGTACCTATTTATCTACTTGCACTTTGACGTGCTTTCGAACTGCTAGGTGGGCAGGAGCAGGGTCTGAGCAACGGGAGCTCACGCTGTCGCGGGGATTCGAACCGCCGACCTTCTGATCGGCAAGCCCTTGGCTCTGTGGTTTAGACCACAGCGCCACCCATGTCCCTTATGCCACCTTTTAGGGAAACCTAAATAACACATCCTCCAACATTTCTCAGGTGAAAATAGGGACATCCTATTCTACATCAGGAAGCTTCTCTCATGTTTGATCTCCCACAAACATTTACATCATATAAGCAGACATGTAAAGGCTTGCAGTGCAAGGCACATATTACCATAAAGAAATAAACACTCCACATTTTTCCTTTAAAAATTGATGGCTGCTGAAGCATTGCAATTAAGAATTTTAAGTGGATTAGTTACATTTTCCTTTAAAATTATAGGAAGAGAATCACCATTTCCTTCATTCGGTGCAGATATTTAATTTTCAGTATGAACAGGACCCCATTTCTGCCCATACAGACACACTTTTTAATTGTTCTCTGAGACATGAAGGGCAGGAAAAAGAAAAACCAGGACATTCTGGGATCAAATAATAAACGGGGATGGTTTCTGTAATTCCGGGACTGTCCCTGGAATATTGGGATGTTTGGAGAAGCGAAATAACTGCTGCCGAGGACCCAGATCTAATCCGACCCATGGCACTTGCTGTGATCCCAGTCAGAATCATGTCTGCTTTTCACAGTCCCATGCCTGGTGCACTTGAAGTAAGAGCTCTTGCAGCCACTCAGGGAATGAGGGAGGACAGGCAAATACCGTATTTTTCGTCCCATAGGACGCTCCGTCCCATAGGACGCACCTAGTTTTTTGGGGGGGAAATAAAGGAATCCCCCCCTTTATTTCCCCCCCAAAAGCAGGTCGGGGAAACCGAACCAGGTCGAGGAACAGCGGGATGGCGGCGCTGCGCCTCCCTGCTGTCCCCCGAGCTTGTGGGGCTGGCCGATGTCTGCCCGGCACGAGGGGCGCTCTGCATCAGGGCGCCCTGCCCGCCGGGCGGCAGGCTGCTATCCACAGCGTGGGGAGCCTTGCAGGGAACTCCTGCAAGGCTCCCCACGCTGCAGATGTTTGCCCGGCGCGGGGGGCGCTCTGCTTCAGGGCGCCCCTCGCGCTGAGCGGCAGGCTGCTATCCGCAGCGTGGGGAGCCTTGCCGGGAACTCCTGCAAGGCTCCCCACGCTGCGGATGTCTGCCCAGCGCGGGGGGCCGCTCTGCTTCAGGGCGCCCCTCGCGCTGGGCGGCAGGCTGCTATCCGCAGTGTGGGGAGCCTTGCGCGGAACTCCTGCAAGGCTCCCCACACTGCGGATGTCTGCCCGGCGCGGGGGGCGCTCTGCTTCAGGGCGCCCCTCGCGCTGGGCGGCAGGCTGCTATCCGCAGCGTAGGGAGCCCTGCGGGACCTCCCGCAGGGCTGCCTAGGCTGCGGATGTGTTCCCGAAGCCTGGAGAGCGAGAGGGGTCAGTGCGCACCGACCCTTCTACCACTCCAAGCTTCAGCAAAAGCCTGCATTCGCCCCATAGGACGCACCCAGATTTCCCCTTCGTTTTTGGAGGGGAAAAAGTGCGTCTTATAGGGCGAAAAATACGGTAGCTGCAGATATTATTTAGGTCCTTCACCTTGTTCCTCTATGCAGATAAATTTGCCCTAATTCGCCCAACCTTCAGTGTCTTGCCTTTTTATTTCCCGGTGCAGCCACAATACAAGGAAAGCTTCCGGTGGTGCAGATGACAGTGGTCTTCCCAGTTGCGAATGGGAGGTGCTGAAGAGGCATTTCTGATCAAAACCACGATGAGAGCAAAGTCTTGTATTCTCCTACCCTCGTGCCACTTTCTCCATCCAGCTCTCACACGTCACCAGCTGGGTGTGCAGGCGTTTCAGGGCTAAAAGCATAAATCATATTGCATCTAGTTTGGCTCTCATTTGTTGAATGTTGCATGGCAGTTGATGTAGTCAAATGAATTGTATGTATTCAATTTTTTTATAAAAAAAAGAAGAGGAGGAGGAAGAAGAATTTGCTTTATACATGTAGTCAGTAGGTTTGTACAGTGGTACCTCAGGTTAAGAACTTAATTTGTTCTGGAGGTCCGGTCTTAACCTGAAACAGTTCTTAACCTGAGGTACCACTTTAGCTAATGGGGCCTTTTTCTACCGCGCAATTTCTGTTCTCATCCTGAAGCAAAGTTCTTAACCCGAGGTACTATTTCTGGGTTAGCGGCGTCTGTAACCTGAAGCATCTGTAACCCGAGGTACCACTGTACTTAAAAGGTCAACATTTCTTTAAGATATACTTCCTATTGTCATTCTGTTGTTCGAGGTCCTAATAAACAGTCAATTAAAGCGTTGCATGAGCTGCTCTCTACTAAACTTTTACCATGACTTGATATGAAACCTCTTGCAATACCTTAAGATCCATGGACTTGCAATTTTGGACGAAGTGTAATTACTGAAATTTCTCTCTCCATACAGTTCAACCCACTGAATCTCAAAACAATGAATAATGTTGATTGAAACCGGTGAGGATCAAAAAATGGGGGATCACTCTAGTCTGTTTATGCTACCGGAGTGACCTTGATATGGATTTTAACTGGTATGGGAACCATAAATTAATAAAATTATGATCAAAATGAAGAACATAAATGCTCCTGAAGTCACATTATGACTTTAAGCTTTCAGATTCAATATTTCCTGTAACTGCAGTCTCATCCCTGCATGAAAAGCTTGAGATAAACAATCTGGCACTTCTAACTGAACACACAGATATCATCAGGGCTCACTTTTAGAAACTCAATACACAACCCTCTTGCCTTGGTCTAATGTAGCATATGTGTAGCTTCTTTCTCTTACGGTTTTAATAAAAGTTTGTTTTTAAAAATGGCCCAAAGGAAAAAAGCATTGCCAGCGATATATCAAGCATCTATTAGATTTTTTTTCTGCCAAATGTCATCCAAATTTTTGAGAGAGAAATCCCTGACTGTGAAGCACATCTGCTACAGGGATATTACAGCTTTGCCACTTATACAAGCAAATGCGAATTAGAAGCAAATTTTGCAAAAGGTTCAGTAAGGCTACATTACCTTTAAAGTGCACCCAGAACATTTCCTTTCCCTCAAAGAATTCTGTCCATCATAATTCACCCCTCACAGAGCTACATTCCCAGCAACCCGTTACAAACGGCTTTGTATTTTTTTTTGGGGGGGGGTGTACTTCAAATGTGCTGTGTACACAGCCTTAATTTAAAGGGTATTGTGGTTTCCTGTATGTTGTAGGTAATGTGGCATGGGTCAAATGGAGAGCCTCTGTAGCAGTGACTCCAAAGAACAGGTAGGCAGAAACACTGTCTTGTAATATATGAAGAGGCGGCTTCTGAAAGGAGACACAGCAGGCGCAGATGGTAAACCTTCAAAGGGAGCCCTTGAAGCTTGCACTGAAGTCCAGCTCCACCTTGGCTTCCTTAGAACTTTCTCAATACAGGATTACCTCAGGCTTTTGTTGTTGCTTTTAAGGTAAAAGGAAGAAGAACCTTTCAGCAGAAGTGACTCTCTGGGTGAGAGGGTTCTTATGCTAGCTTCCTGGCAAATGGACCAGTCCGCACAGGGAAAGGAGAGCTGGCAAGGCAGTTGGTGCAATGCAAATACACTGGGAGAGCCATTCAGCTGCTCCTTCTGTTGCAATTGCACCACAGTGACCTCCATGCTACCTCACTTTTCCCCTCCTGGTGAGCAAGAGCAACCCACCCACTGGGAAGCCATCAGAGTGACCCCATCCCACCTGCTTTTGAGGATTTGGGGTTTTTTTGGAAGGGGGTACACCTGACTGCTTCCACACCATTCATTTAAGGCACTTTTAAAGAACTCCCCCCAAATGTCCTGATAACTGTTAAGAGTGCTGGGAATTATAGTTCTGCGAGGGGTAAGCTACAGTTCCCAGGACTCTTTGGGGGAATCCAAGCAGCATAAATGTGCTTTAAATGTATGATTTGCACACAGCCCCAGTCTCAGGCACTCACCTGTTCTTTGACGTCCTCCCAGGGGTGACTAGGAATCCCACAAGAATTGCTTTAAGCAAATGCACACACACACACACACACACACACACACACACAGACCAAGAGGGGTGCCTCTTGGTAATATTCTTAAGCCTTAAGATAAGTTACAAACTCTTATTCAACAATTGTACTGAAGTTCTCCTCTAGGAAAGAGACAGACACCTGCCGTGTGTATTTGTGAAATTTTTCACAAAGTGGAATGTGGGGTTCAGAACAGCGCAAATTTTCATAGAAGGCTGTATGAAATCAATCTTCCACAGGTGAGCTGAGATTGACACTACTTTTCTCTAAGGCATGCGTGTTTATTCAGAAGTAAGTCCCACAGAGTTCAATAGGATTCACTCCCGAGAAAGTGTGTTTATGTTTTTATTTTTATGCAGTTATTTTAGGGCCCAGTGCACCAGGACTTTGCCTTGTCAAGAATCAAAGCCACTCAGAAAAGCCAGAAATTCAGTGTTTTAAGTTTGTTTAAGGTGTAGTTTATTTGGGTCTGAGTTAAATTCTATTGGTGTGAACTTGTGTGACTTTTCATATTGTTCATAGTCATGATGATCTGATGTCTAAATAAACAAATCACAAATTACTGTGCTGGAAGATGACTGACAAGAGTCCGATGTCTACTCAGAGTTAGGTCTGTGGGCATACAGATAAAAAAGAAAAGATTGAATATTTGGAATTGTCGGAGAAATGAGCTAAATCGTGAAGGAGTGTTGCATTAGAATATTATGCAGAAAGTGATGCTACTGCTTATAAAACTATTATTCCTTGTACATTTGCAAACCAACTGAGGGGAAACTCATTTCACTCGCTGGCTTAACTTTTGATCTTGGCACAATAACTCCTGATGTTCAGAGGGTTTTTATTCATTACTATTTTTTACATGTTCTTCCTTGTTTACATCAACCCGGTCTCATACTTCCTGCCAATCTATTTCACATATTCATGTTGCGCATGACACGCTTCGTTTTTGCTGAGAAGCGTATAAGGAGGATTAATACCCTTCTGTAGCCAAGATTAATACAGCCTTGCACAAGAAAACTGGACAGAATGGCAAGTCAGCTTTTCAGACGCCACTTATCATTGCCTGTGGACAACACAATATTCACATAAATTTTACCAAGTAAGATAGTACCCATGGGTGCTCATGAATTTACAATTTCCTCCACTATAATCATATGTATCCTCCTTTAAGTAACTGGTTCTTTCCATTTATCACAGAGCCTTCCCTAATAGTCATATTTCTCAGTTGACACTAGAGCCATGCTGCTAAATCAGCTAAAAAACTTTCCTTGTGGAATACATTCGGGGCAAATTCTTTTTAGATCTTTCCAGCCTCAGTATAATTGATTCCTGGCTTTCAGAGTAAGCAAAGAATTGGAGCGGCGCATGTACCCATTCCCAATGGAAAAATGAAGTTCTGTGTATTTCCCAGAAGGCAATGTTTTGACAATGTTGGATCTCACCACCTGGTGGTAGACAAGGTGAAGTGCTGCGTGCTCATTTCTGTCTTGTCTGCAAAACTATTTGGGTGGACAATTTAAATATAATTCTTTGCAATGCAGCAGTGTCAAATAGGACACCACAGACCTTTCCCCTACTCCTCCCACTAGTCTTCCAAATTCAGCTTTGGAAATGGCAAGTGTCCACGGGTCATACAAGGCCGCGCTATTAATTTCAACTTCTCATTTTCTGATTCCCAGTTTGTGGGAGGGAAGTTCCTTCAGAGGTGAGTTTCTGCTTTACTCATTCCCACAAGAGTGTAAGAACAGGATGCATGAATCACTTCGGCCTTTTCTGCCTTGCTTATGGTAATGCCGTGGGTCCACAGGATCAAGAATGAGAAGACTGTTGTTTTGATTCATTGGATCCAGGTCATTAACAGCAAGGTCTTTTTCACAATGCTTGGAAGACAGCAAGCCAGTCTTGGTTGCCTTAAGGCATATTGATCTGCTCTTCAACCAAAAAGACTCCCAGAGTCCTTCTTACATAAGGAAACAGCAAGACAGTCTGAAAAACATGACACAAAAGGTAAAAAGGAAGGGGATTAGGAAGCAGAAAGAAGCAAACTCATCTACAGGCAGACATTTTGTATAATGACCACCCGTAATGGAAGCAGCTCAAGAAGAGGAGGAAATAAAGGCAGCTGGTTACTGACCCAAGCTGATGGAGTGTCTCTCTCTGTTGCAGCCAGGCGAAGTCCAAATTGGCTCCCAGTATGTTTCTGAGCACAATTCAAAGTGTTGGTGCTGACCTTTAAAGCCCTAAATGGCCTCGGCCCAGTATACCTGAAGGAGCGTCTCCACCTCCATCGTTCTGCCCAGACACTGAGGTCCAGCACCGAGGGCCTTCTGGCAGTTCCCTCACTGCAAGAAGTGAGGTTACAGGGAACCAGGCAGAGGGCCTTCTCAGTAGTGGTGCCCACCATGTGGAACGCCCTCCCATCAGATGTCAAACAGATAAACAACTCTCTGACTTTTAAATGTTTGGTGTTTTATTCTGTTTTTAGTGTTCTGCTGGGAGCCACCCAGAGTGGTTGGGAAAGCCCAGCCAGATGAGTGGGGTATAAATAATAAAATTATTATTATTATTATTATTATTATTATTATTATTATTATTATTCCACTTTATGCCTCAGTTGAAGCCACTGAAGAATGATGAATTGTGAGCAATCTTAATTTGACCCAAGTTAAACTTCTCAACTGCCATAAAAACTAGCTAGTACACAGAGGGCCATCAACAAGTTTGGATAGCCAGTCTTCCTGCACCTTCCCATTTCATAAATAGCCTTCTATACAGCCCCTTAGTGCAGGGCTAGCCAACATGGTACCCTCCATATTGTTGGACTACAGTCCTCACCAGCCGCAGCCCTCGTCGCCTGGGAGTTGTAGTCCAAAAACACCTGGCTGTTCCTGACCTAGTAAAAAGAAAGGGAAGCAGCAACAGGAGCTTTCAGTCGGCCTCTTCTCTCTTCTTTAAGAGCCTCTTCTCTCAGGCCATGACAGTCAGTTCACCTTGAGGCTAGAGAGGGTTGTGGGGTGCAAAGCCACTCTATCGAGATGCTGAGACAAACTGTATTTTATATGCCTTCAGTTACATCCACATTGTGTGTGTTTTAAACGACAAGGGGGAAACAAAGGAAGAGCATAAGTATGAAATGGCTTTATACTGAGTCAGTACAGTGCTCCAGCCCTTTATATTCTGACTGGCAATGATTTTTCAGGTTCTCAAGCGGAGATTGCTCCTCAGCTTCCAACTTGAGATCCTCTTTGAGTGAAGATGGAAAGTCTGGAGGCCTTCCTTGAGGCTTATCCTTCTCATCCTGTTACCTATCATGCACATTTCTTTCACCTGAGTTTCTTGCCTCTTAGGACTCAGCTACATTAGTCAAAAAACAACATTCTGAATGCGTTATAAACATGCAACACCAGATGGCGCCAGAGAGCAAAAAAATTCTATGCAATTTTTACATAGTGATTCCTCCCCCCTTTGGTTATAACAATTTAATTTCTGAGTTATTGATAACGTGTGTGTGTGTGTGTGTCCCCAGGTGTAAATCCACCCTTAGTTTTCCTAACTCCTGGCACCTCTTTTCAGCGTTCTGTGGGCTCCTTGACTTTGAGGGTAGAACCAGTGTGGGTGCAAATCTGCTTCTCCTTCACACCTTCAATGGGGGCCGCTTGTTAAAAGGGCTGAGGACGAAGACGAATCATAACGTACCTGCTGAATTTTTGTCAGCTAGTGTTCGTCCTCTTTCTAACACGGAAATGCAACAGTTCGTTGTAACAATATCTTTATTGGTAATAAAAATGTATGTATACAATGAACGCTGTGACACAGTGTTCAGAAATGTTATCTCTGAATATATTCATGAATGGATTAGTTGAGCCCTCCTAGAGGGGGATGAGCTGAGTGGCCGCAGGGTGTGTTTAGCATGGGGATGCTTGATACATACCAGTAATTACAGATGTTTCTCCTGAGACTGCACAAACCTAGGGAAATTTGGGGGAATGACATTTTGCTGTTAATCACTGGATAGAAAGTCCCCGTATCCCCGTGTTCTGCGTGTATTAAGGGGAGCAGAATGAATCATTCTAATTTATTCATTGAATTTTCTCCCTTCCTGCTCATGAATTCTGTGTGATCAGATTACAATGGCCTCAGATTTATTTGTTATTTGACAGTATTCATGAAATGATGTTAATGCAAACCTTTCTTGGCCTTCAGATTATTTGTAAGCAACCTTGATTGGAAACATTTGATTCATGAAATTAAAACACACACACACACACACACACATTACGTTCATTAGATTTATTCTGACACCCTAGCTCTTTTGCTCCAACATTAGACATTCAGAACTTTCCTAGACCATACTGTCATATTAAAAGTTTATGACTTGAACCATTTTCTCTGTGTGAATATTCAAAGATATTCATTAGCACATGGCAATGAGGCTTAATCATAATTGGAAGACTATCATTATTTAGGAAGTGAGTTAATGACTCTTAGTGTTCCCTTTATTAACAGAGACACAGTTTGCTAACATTTTGGGGAAGTGTCAAGCAATACATAAATTATGAATGCAGCTAAAGAAAATGGGATTGGGGCAGCTGAATTGTGTGCAGCACAGCAGACAATGGTCGCAACCCCAAGAAGAAGAGAAGAAGAGTTTGGATTTGATATCCCGCCTTTCACTCCCCTTCAGGAGTCTCAAAGCGGCTAACATTCTCCTTTCCCTTCCTCCCCCACAACAAACACTCTGTGAGGTGAGTGGGGCTGAGAGACTTCAGAGAAGTGTGACTGGCCCAAGGTCACCCAGCAGCTGCATGTGGAGGAGCGGAGATGCGAACCCAGTTCCCCAGATTACGAGACTACCGCTCTTAACCACTACACCACACCAAGGCAGCTGAGTGTCTGGACTGTTAGTCTGGGGGCCCCACCCCACCACTGCGCACTCCACTGCGGCTTCACCTGTGCTGCCAACCCAGCAGTGGCCCTGTTGCTACTACTACAGTTGCAGTGGCAGGGCAGGCAACAAGGCACTTGTGATGCTGGGGACAGGGAGTGGCTAGGGTGGGGACCCAGATCTGTTGTGACATATTGGGGAGTTTTGTCTACAGTGGCAAAACATCTCAGGTTAGCCCTGAACACAATGGCCACTTGGAGTTACCTCTGGTGCAACGACAGCTAGCCTAGGGTAGCATTTGCCTTTGGTCAGAAGTGCACTAAGGCCACTTCCTTGATAGGTATGGCATGTTTAGGAAAATGTTTAGCAATATGTTAGAAGAAGAAGAAGAAGAAGAAGAAGAAGAAGAAGAAGAAGAAGAAGAAGAAGAAGAAGAAGAGTAGTAGTAGTAGTAGTAGTAGTAGTTTGGATTTGATATTCCGCCTTTCACTCCTGTCAGGGAACTGACATTGGAGCGAGAGGCGAAGGGGAGGCTCCCAGATGATGCTGGCGAAGGACCCAGCAGCAGGGGGAGAAACAGCTCAGGAGAAGAGGAAGCCAATCAGCGCAACACCGGGGATAAAGGGAGACAGACGGGGGAAGTGGAGAGAGGGCTCAGGGACTCTTCACTGGACATCAGTGAGGAGAGCCCAGGTCCTCCGCTACCCACGCCTTCCCTGTGCAGAAGACTCCCGCGCAGTGAGAGGAGGAGGAGACTGGGTGTCAAACAACTGTTGGAAGAGGTTCAAGAAACGCCCACTGACGGATTCTGCCAGTGACTGAGGCAGCCACCATGAGAAGGGGCTGTGCAGTCAGAAAGGTTTAACAAGGCAAATTAACCGAGAAAGGCACCAGTTTACGCACGAGTAACTCATACCCATTACAACTCCCTTTAAGGACTCTCAAAGCGGCTAACATTCTCCTTTCCCTTCCTCCCCCACAACAAACACTCTGTGAGGTGAGTGGGGCTGAGAGACTTCAAAGAAATGTGACTAGCCCAAGGTCACCCAGCAGCTGCATGTGGAGAAGCGGAGACGCGAACCCGGTTCCCCAGATTACGAGACTACCGCTCTTAACCACTACACCACACTGGCTAAATGTTAGATGTATATTCTCTAAGTACCCAGATATACCATCATTAGTGAGCTATTAGAGCAGTTGTTTTCACACCTCACATCAATTTATCTGAACTGATCAGGGCCATAGCTGGGATTTAACAAAAAAACACCTCTTTGTGCCCAATGTTACATGCACCAAAACTCTCCAGCTTTCAGATTCAAAGGAGAATTTTATTGGAGAGACTGTTCAAAGGGTTGTCTGATTTTTCACTGTGGTTCTGGTGGGCTTGAATAAAGCTGAAACAGGATGCTATGCAAATAGCTCACAGGAGGCACCCTTCTCGCCACAATGGCTAGTGCCAAGGAACGGCAGGAGACCAGCAGTGTCTCCTATTTGCTGAGATGGCAGATGGCATAGGAAGACAGCCAACGACTGCATTCCTTGGAGGCCAGATCTGAGGAGGAAGGGGGATGAAGGGGGATGGTGGGCGCAGTGGGGGCGGTCCGCCCCAGGTGCCACCACTGAGGGGGGTGACAAAATGTCGGGTGGCACTCACCGCGGGGCCTGCAGCAAGCCACTCATCTCTCCTGGGAGTGATGCGGTGGCTTGGGTGCCCGCAGGCTCCATGCTGCCCCAAACTGTCCGCCCGCCGTATCCTCTTCAGCTGTAGGGCGGCTGAGTGGGAGGAGGCAAGCGGACTCCTCAGAGGCCCCATGGGGCATCCTGCCCCGGCTGGCCCCGCCCCCTGTGGGCTGCTGGCCCCGCCCCTGGGTGCAGGGCATGTGCGCCGCCCTAGGCACCCAATCGGATTGCTCCACCCCTGCTGCCGAGGTAGATTTTGCCACCTGAGGCAGTCGTCTCACTTTGCCTCATTGGTGGGCCAGCCCTGCATAGGATTGCCCTCTTAGAGTCAACTCAAGCTAAATATTTCAGCCCACAAATAGATATTACTAAGTACAAAGGCATTTAGTATTAGTGAGTTGAAAGATTTGGATGGCTAGGCTCAAGTGTTAGATTATATAGCATAAGCAACATGCAATTTACAGGATGAGTGATGCTTGATGTGTGGACAATTTTTGTATTTGTGTGTCGAGGTCCCCAAGCCACCCCCCAAATAACTCACAATGCACACTTAATTTTTGTTTAAGGTTTTTGGCATAATTTTGGCCACAACTTTATTTAAATACAAAACCGTGAGTGGTTGTTTAGGCATTGGTTAAGACTATCTGTCCCCCCGCCTGGGGACAGAACTGACTTCCGGGCACCACCGAAAGACAGTGCGGGGGAAAGCAAGTCGGGGAGAAATGGAGCTGAGTCACAGACCCTCAATTCTCATCCGCATGCTCCCCGAAGGCTTGCCGGCCCTAGTCCCATTCCAGGGATTGGACGAAAAGATGGCAAGCCCCAGGATTCCTTTAACGGAATTCCCTTTCCGCAGCAACCATGGAGGGGCAGGCCCAGCCTATCCCAACCCCTCCTCCACCAGATTTATAACCAATGCCTAACCGCAACCTTACAAGTTGTGACGATTTGCTACGCAGTAGGCAAAAACCACCCAGCCGGCCAATTTGCCAGGTGGAAAAATTCCTACCAGGCCCCTGCTTGAAGGCAGACGACCCCATGACAGGCATAGCAAGGTCAATGCAACAACCCCTTACTCAAGGGCGAGTGGGCGGGTGATCCGTTGCACGCAGCAAAGAGAAAGCTCCAGGCTGCGTGCAGAGTATTTAAACATTTTACCCCTCCCACCAAAATTGCAACATAACTTTTACCCCAGCAACCCAGTGAACCAATCACTGCCCCAGGCCATCTTTAGAGACCTGCCTGGTAACAGAGGGGTGGCTCAGCAGACCCCACCGCAACACGTGCTCTCCATGAAGGAGAACACGCTTTGTAAAACAAAAACTTGTCTGAATGGAAAAATATATATATTAAAACATAGTAGCTTATGGAATGAGGCCACAGGGCAGGAACGTCCTCAAGTGCTAAAGTTAGTTTACACTTGAATCATTTAAAGACTTCAAATTGGATTTTTTAATACATAAAGTACTTTCTAAAACTATGTCTGCAAAGAACCAAATCATGATTCTGGGAATGATTCCAAATAATAATCAGTGTCAGCAGGCGACGCAAATGTCAACAAAAATATAAAACTCCCTGTAAAATATTAAACCACTAATCTTCTAGTGCAGCAGGCTTGTGTGAGGGTACTTGAAATAAGCCCTTAAAGATCAAGGATGCAAATTAGTACAATTGTAGCAGCAACAGAAGCAACATGGTCAAAATTAAAAGTATACGTTTGCTGGAGGTGTCCTTTGGCTAATATGGTAAAGTGGAGAGAGAAACAGCTGGAGACAAGGGTCTCTTTCTCTCTTGCTGCTAGAGCACTAAGAATTTCTAACTATAATTTTCCTCGTTCTGATAAAAGGAAAAAACAACCCACCTCATTTATAACCTTTCGTTTAAGGTTGCAAAGCACATCCTGTGAAGTGCTGCATATTCTTATCTTACTGATATCAGTAAGGCAGAAAAGTAATAACAGAAAAACACATATATTATATACTTAGCTGTCTAGCTATCTGCAAGGGAGACGACACGGGAGGGTTGTATTAAATCAGAACGAGAAAGCCTGCTATGAACCAGATCCCTTCCGTCCCTGACACAATGTGATTTGACTATTGAAAGAGGTGTGCTCCTGAGAAGTGAGAGACTCAGTTTAATATCAAACCGTGCATATTGAATATTGATGTACTTGAAGGCATTGTATGTGTTCCTGGTTTGAAGGGATGGGCAAATTTGTCAATTTTGGCTTCTCTCAATTTCTCGTTTTCCCGGTTTTAAATTCTGTTTGCCATATTTCTGCATTAGAATGCATTTCCCTCCCAAAGTCCTCATGAAAATTCATCACCATTTTAGTGCACAGTTTTCCTTAAATTGCAAAACTGTATGCAATTTCCCCTAACGTATACATTTTTCAAAACAAAATAAAAAAATTCCTTCCAGTCGCACCTTAGAGACCTACTAGGTATCTGAAGAAATGTGCATGCACATGAAAGCTCATACCAATAACAAACTTAGTTGATCTCTAAGGTGCTACTGAAGGATTTTTTTTATTTTGTTTCAACTACGGCAGACCAACACAGCTACCTACCTGTATACATTTTTGCAAGCAATTTCCCCCAGTATTTCACAATTTGTGTTATTGTCACTCATACGTGCATTTTTTATGCAGTCCTTTCTTTCCACAACATGCACTTTTTTGCACATATTTCTTAGTTAGAGAATAGCATCACAAAATTTGGAAAAGTGCTCATTTTGAAGGATTGCTGTGTTTCAGTCTACTTCTTGATTTGGAAAGGATGAATTATATGGGTTCAAATTAAAAAGCAATCTGAAACAAATTCCTGCTGCTACCCATCCTTAACAAGGGAAACAGACACCCTTTTCATGTATTCTGTATGTATGGAAGGGGAGGGGATTGGGACCATTGTACAGGCGCTCAATCTCTACATGTTCATCAGGTCCAAATGCGGCCTACACAAATATTAACACAAGCAAAACCAGGGGGGCTGCCTTTTGCATGGGTCCTGGAGAGAAATCTCTGCATCCCCAACCTTTGGCCCTCCAGATGTTTTGGACTACAATTCCCATCATCCCTGACCACTGGTTCTGTTAGCTAGGGATCATGGGAGTTGTAGGCCAAAACATCTGGAGGGCCAAAGGTTGGGGATGCCTGCTCTATTCAGACCAACAAAATGAGTGGAAACAAGCATGACTATAGTGTCATGCTCATGCACTGAACATATATGCGAGGGGGGAATTAGAGAAACAGAACAACAGGGGACATCAGAAATGGCTAGTGACTAAACCACTGAGCCTCTTGAATGACAAATACTGGCTCCCTCGGCCTGAAAGTGGAGATGAACATTGCACACCATAGTCAATTTGAACCGGACTTAACCATCCAGGGTTCCTTTACCTTTTACCTTTCCCTAAATCTGTACAAACATACTTGCTGAGCCTCAGCACCCAGTCCCTCAGGGTAACTGCTGTGTTCACCAGCGTTGTTGGGCCTGTTCTGCCATCTCTGCCATCAGCACCACTGGCAAACCTCAAACAACCATTTTTAATACCCCACAACATCCTGGAACACTGGATGCCAATGCAATTGCCAGCTCACACTATTACACTCAGGTAAGCCCGCAGTCCGAAGGGCTGGCAAAAAGAGGCGACATCATGAAGGGCACTTTCTTGAAGGATCTGCAAGCTCAGGCCTGCATTGCTTATATGTTTACAACTGTGGCATGTGTGCACTTTCCAGTGGTTTTCAAAATGTTTTCCTGTACAGTGGACAGCTGTGTCCCTCTTTGGACACATCTCATTGGCATCTCATTCACAGATTCAGCTAGATGGCCTTAGCCAAGTAACAGATGCCTCTGCCCACCCTCATATCTGCAGGACGAGGCAATAAAAGTAAAGAACTTTAAAGAGGTTGGGGTTATTGAGATGTGAAATGCTCCAAACTGCTACATAAATGAAGAAGCAATAGTACCATTGTACACATCCCATTCTCAGAGAGGCAAGAGACTTCCGCTGTGCCAGCAATTTTCCAGGGTTTGACTACCTTGGAATGAAGGTGGAAGGTAACTATGGCGCTTTTAGGATACATGGTTTTATTTGCACATATATGCAATCTGAGTGCAAGATGAAAGGGCTCACTGCATTAACAACCCCAGTAGATCTTGCTTCCCCATTGGCTTCCTAGAGGATCCTCAAAGCCATAGTTTAGGATTCAGCACACACAACATGTCAAGTGCCTGGGTCTCCTTCCTGTTTCCAGCCTCAGACTATACTAAGACAAAAGACTAGCTCTTGGCTATTGTTCTACTATAGCAATGTCCAACCGGTCGACCACAATTCACAGGTTGATCACCAGGGTTCTCCATGTCATTTGTGGGAGTAAAAAAAGAGACTGCCCGCTAGCTCTTGAGCAATCTTGACGCACCCCACTATGCCCCATTGCCTCCGTCGACGCTCTTGTGTTTATTCACTGCGGCTGTGGACTGATGGAAGTGTGCCTTAATGCTCAACAACTCCTGTCAATGTTTCTTTAAAAAAGCTCAACAACTCTGGTCTGTTCCCCTAAGAAAAGCTCGACAACTATGGGCAATGAAAATGGGTAGATCACGGCCAGTTTTATTATACTGGGAGCAGATCGCAGTCTGTACAGTGGTGCCTCGCAAGACGAAATTAATTCGTTCCGCGAGTTTTGTCGTCTTGCGATTTTTTTCGTCTTGCAAAGCACGGTGTCGGGAAAGTTTTGGAAAAGCTTCAAAAATCACCAAAGTCTTTAAAAACCTCAAAAAAGGCTACCACACCGCGTTCTATGAGTTGCTCCTCGAAGTCAAGTCGCAACTGTATTAACGATGTTAAGAAAAAGGAAACAAACTTGCAAGACGTTTCCGTCTTGCGATGCAAGCCCATAGGGAAAATCGTCTTGCGAAGCAGCTCAAAAAACGAAAAACCCTTTCGTCTAGTGAGTTTTTCGTCTTGCGAGGCATTCGTCTTGCGGGGCACCACTGTATAAAGTTGGATGTGCCTGTTCTACTACATTGAGTGGGGTGTTGGCATACAGCCAGATAAGGCAGTGGGGAAGGCCTGCCCGCTGCTGAAGAAGAATTATCAGCCAGTTGTCCTTTTGGCAACCCATATGTTCTTCACCAACACTTTATACATGCATAGGAAGGGTGCTTACAGGCCCTGCTGGGGCCATCAACCAAAGAAGACAATGCACCAGTATCAGCCCCACACCCTGTGGCCCTTTGAATGCCACGAGGCTACTAACATTATAACCCTAATATGCTTGAGGGATCTATCTGACTGTCTGTCCATAATACTAAAGCGTAGATTGGGTCTGCTTGAAAGTGGAGCTTCTATTTTAAAACATATGGCAAGCTTGCATTTCCCACCCCATGGATGTGCATATCTTTGAATGATTCTCCTTTGATCTATTGATTGGGAAAATATAGTACCTGCAGCTATTACACAGATTCATCCACACCCACGCAGTGCACAAGATTGTGGTGTTACCTCTGTGCCTCTAAGGCAGAGAGACAAAATAGCCAAGGACAAGCAAAGTCACTGTCCTTTTAAACTAACATTAAGACCTGCCACATTGTCCCAACCTTATTTTTTGGCTTCATTTTGCCTTTCTAATTATGTGCTTCTCGGTGACCAGCTGGTCTGTGATCCCTGATCAGTCTGCTAATTAGCATTGTGAAGAGTAATTTCCTACAAGGGGTGTCCAGTTATTTGCAATGTAATTACAATGATAAGAAATGGCAACACGCATATTTGTCAAATTACACTAGATATTATCTGCAATTTGAGAGTCTGTGGTTTGGTGAATTATTTTTTAAGTTGCTCAGTCAGAACACAACTTGAACAACGCTATCTGAAACATGGAAACTTCGTTTATTTTGGTTTTGCTTCAGTTATGTGAACTATAGACTCTTACCTGGGTGAAAGTCCCATTGAATTCAATGGGGCTGGTGCAACTTACTTTGCGGAGACATATACAAGATTGCATGGTAAATTCTATAATAAAACGTCAGGGCTGTAAAATAACAATCCTGGTTAAAATAACAAACCAGACCTTGTAATTGAATTCATATCTATGATACTACACTTCCTGCTTGCCAGATCCACTTTTGGCTCTCTAGAAACAACAGCAACTAAATAAGCAGATTGTGGAAGGCTCCAATTCAGGAACTACAAATAATATTGCCATGACAAATATGTTTAATGGTTATTTTGCAGCTGTTCTATGATAAAATTTTCTTGACGCTATTAATCTTGTAGGAACCTATTACTGCTTCTTTAGACGAGGCCATCAACCACACTAATGTAGTTAATTGCTTAATTCAGGAAGTCTGGAAGGCAAAAAGGTGCAGGAGTCCTGGGGCGAAACCAGGAGAATGGATCAGCTGCCAATATTGCACCAGGTTCACCATGGAATAATCCGCTACAACTCTACTGATCATAAAGGTAAAGGCAAAGGGATCCCTGACCATTAGGTCCAGTCATGACCAACTCTGGGGTTGCGGCGCTCATCTTGCTTTATTGGCTGAGGGAGCCGGCGTACAGCTTCCGGGTCATGTGGCCAGCATGACTAAGCCACTTCTGGTGAACCAGAGCAGCGCACAGAAACACCGTTTACCTTCCCACCGGAGCGGTACCTATTTATCTACTTGCACTTTGACGTGCTTTCGAACTACTAGGTGGGCAGGAGCTGGGACCGAGCAATGGGAGCTCACCCCGTTGCGGGGATTCGAACCGCCGACCTTCTGATCGGCAAGTCCTAGGCTCTGTGGTTTAACCCACAGCACCACCCGCGTCCCTCTACTGATCTTTACCAGAATGCATATTTGGGGGTGTTGGGAGCGAGGTGGGGATTATGGCCAATATTCTCACAGACAATTTCTACGAAGGATTAGCATTTATAGCAAATACAAACCAAAGTGTGGAATTCATTGCTGACTTCTTCTTTTACTTTTTCTTCCTCTTCTTCTAAAAAAAGAAAGATCACATTCTTATGAGCGCAAGTCCATTCACTGGGAAAAGATTATGTCATCCTTCTAGAATACTGCACTAAGAATTGCCAGTGAAAAATAGTCTATCCAGGCATCTACACAAACTGTCCTACAGGTTTGTGGCATGGTATAAGAAAGTTGCACAGGCAGTAAATACTAATTCAGCCTGTGGAGCATTCCTACCCATTGCTGGAACATCTGCTTGCATGCAGAAGATCCTGCACATCACTAGGTATGGCGAGGAGAAAACCATGTCTGAAATTGGGGAGAGACATTACCAGTCCCAAGGCAGTGGTTGCCAAACCTTTGGGATCTGGAGGCACATTTGGCATTTTGAGGAGGTGCCAAGTCATAAACTGTCTGCCAACAGTGGTGTGGCCTAACAAAAATGTCTGCACTTCCAGAAGAGCAGAAAAATAAAAGTTGGGAACATATAAAGGTCCAAATATGGAAAAATATATTATTATTTTCTTATTAACAATATATATATATATTTAAAGAAACAAAACTTTATTGTTAAATTTCAGCTGTTGTTGGTGTGTTGTTGTAGATTACAGCTAGAAAATAAAATATAACTGGACAAGGCATAGTGTTAAATTAGGAAAGTCAGTCATACATACATAGGGCAGATCTACACTCGTGATTTTTAACGTTAAGGAAGGGTTAAGCAGAGCCGTAGCTACCGGTGTAGCCAAGTTTTTTAGCCTGGCTGAAGCCTCCAGAGGGGCACCATTGAACCTCCCAGCCTATGTGGGTGTGTACGCAAATGCACATGGGGGTGCCAAACTGGGTCTTTGTCCCAAGTGAAATAAAGCCTAGTATCGCCCCTGGGATAGGTACACATAATGGACACATGACGTCCCACTTTATACATTCATAATGCGTTATTACCTTGTCTTTTTTAACGCTTAAAAAAATCATTTTTATACTACTATATTGGGATGGGGGTGGCGCTGTGGGTTAAACCACAGAGCCTAGGGCTTGCCGATCAGAAGGTCGGCGGTTCGAATCCCCGCGACGGGGTGAGCTCCCGTTGCTTGGTCCCTGCTCCTGCCAACCTAGCAGTTCGAAAGCACCTCAAAGTGCAAGTAGATAAATAGGTACCGCTCCAGCGGGAAGGTAAATGGCGTTTCCATACACTGCTCTGGTTCGCCAGAAGCGGCTTAATCATACTGGCCACATGACCCGGAAGCTGTATGCCGGCTCCCTCGGCCAATAAAGTGAGATGAGTGCCGCAACCCCAGAGTCGGCCACGACTGGACCTAATGGTCAGGGGTCCCTTTACCTTTACCTTTATTGGTGAAAAACTGTCTGACACCCCCCCCCCCATGGTATTTGAGGGGCAGTGTTCAGGGAGCGAGGGAGGAAGAAGTAAAATGTCACACCAGAGGGTGGAACAGAGCAACCAGCAACCAGCAGGGAAAGAAACAGCGTTTTGGAAAATGTGGCCGGGTATTACTTACATTTCACACACGCACACACACATTCAAGGTAAGACAGTTTTAATTAGCAAGTATGCCCTGTGTCATTTTAGAACGACATTTCTATTGAGGGAGAAATAATGTTAAACAAATCAGTGTAGATCCAGCCTTAGTCACAAATAAAATTATATCATGTTGGCCCTACATTCATCTGAGGCTGCTCTCAAGCAGCTGCCTGCTCCATTTGTCTGCAGGCAGCAAAACAAATACAGCAGGAACGGGAGAGAGTTCCCACATTTCTTTCCCCACACTCACATTTTCAACAGGTTTCTTAAGCAACTGCCTACTAACTATTCTGCATGGTCAGCTGGCAGTAAAATGGGTGATGGGGAATTCCCGCACTTCTTCCTCCACATTAACAAACATGTTTTTCAAAAAGCCTCTCGAATAGCTGCCTGCCAACTGCGCAAAGTCACTGGCAGGCAGGGGAAAGGGAGAGAGAGAAGCAAAGTGGTAGATTCAAGAACTAGAAAATGAGAAAGAAGCAGGAATAGGAGAAACACCAGCTCTTTAGCAGCCAGGAATTGCTGGGTTCTGCAGGTGGCAAGCAGAAGGGCACACAATCTGCGGCTCCTCCTGAGCCACGTGGGCAAGTTTGTCTCATGAGTTTGTCTGGACCTGAGTAGTTAACATGAGAAATTTAGCGCTGCAGAATCAGAACAGCTAGAAGCTCCTTGCTAACACATCTGACACATGCTCTTTAAACATGAAACAATGTTTGCACATTAAATTCCCGACGTGCCCAACCTTGAAAGCTATCCATAAAGCAGACTAAAGAGGCTTGAAGTGTAAATGTTAATGGAATATGGCTTCAGTTATGCACAAAGAAGAAAATATGCACTTAACACGCTGTGGGTGTTAGTAGTTCAACAGTAAGGGAAATATTAAAAATAAATAAAGAAAATGGTTCTACCACAGGCCAGAATTGTGTTGACTCAAGCTAGAAGATTCTAGGACCCAGTCATACTACCGGAGCACTTGAGTTCTACATAAAATCTCCCTTTGATGAAATAGAACTTTTCGTTGAAAATAAAAAGAGGAAGAAAGGGGGGGCAGAGATAGCAAGAAGGGAGGGGGAGGGTTAAGATCCACGAAATTACCCCCAAATCACTTAAAATATAAAACTAGAACCTATTTATGTACAATTTGTGTGCAAGCAAAGCATGTGCTTCTTCAGGGTTTCACATTCAACAGCATTTTAAATGTTTGTTGTTTTTAAATTTTGCTTTGTTCTGCATTGGTCCCTGTCCTCCCCCCCCCCAATTTCCTGTTAGCATGCAGAAGCAACTGTCCTCTAGAGCAGGGGTTACCAAATGTCCCCACGTGCCCACAAAGGCCTTCCCTGGATCCCAGAGGAACTCTGCCCCCACCCCAAAATTAGCCTTGAAAGAAGAATTCAAGGCAATAGAACAGGTTATGCTGTGTGCTTGGTAACAGGGGAGGGTGGAGATGGCTGTACACACAAACACAAAAAAAGTACACACTGCCAAATGCTTAACATGCCAATCTATTTAGGAAAGTAAGTGATTTGCCTACATCCAGCATATGTTCTTATTGTGTTGTTTCAGGAAGCAAGTTCAGTGTTAGAAACTATTAGGAAAGGGACTGATACAGCCTTTCCCCCCCCTTTCTTTTTTTCAAAGAAGTATATCATTGGACCCCCTTCATGGATCACTGCCTTGCCGTGGCAAAGGGGCTTGAATAACTCAGAGAAGCTATGAGCTATGCCGAGCAGGGCCACCCAAGATGGACAGGTCATAGTGGAGAGTTTTGACCAAACGTGATCCACCTGGAGGAGGAACTGGCAAGCCACTCCAGTACCCCTGCCAAGAAAACTCCATGGACAAAGGCAACAGGCATATAAAAGTTATGACGCTGGAAGATGAGCCCCTCAGGTCGGAAGGCGTCCAACATGCTACTGAGGAAGAGCGGAGGAGACGTACAAATAGATTCAGAGCTGATGAAGCGGCTGGGCTAAAGCTGAAAGGTCGCTCAGTTGCGGATATGCATGGAAGCAAAAGGAAAGTCCAATGCTGTGAAGAAAAATATTGCATAGGAACCTGGAATGTAAGAACCATGAAAGATGGAGGGCACAAGGAGAAGGGGACAACAGAGGACGAGATGGTTGGATAGTGTTCTCGAAGCTACCAGCATGAGTTTGACTAAACTGCGGGAGGCAGTGGAAGCCAGGAGTGCCTGGCGTGCTCTGGTCCAGGGGGTCACGAAGAGTCGGACACAACTAAACGACTAAACAACAACCACCACCACAACATATCATTGGACATGGAAGGTATAGAGAAAGGTGCTTTTCAGCTTCGAAATAAATAAAAATATGAAATGATAGGCATGTGGATAGATTCCCGCCCCCCTCATAAAAGTATAATTCAGGTTCACCAAAATAGTTGTCAGTAGCTTCAGGACTGACTTTGAAACTGGGTGGTTTGGGCTTTTCGTATATCCAGAAAGGAAAGAGGTGGGTTTTATCAGTCTAATTCTCTTCTGGTTGGCTGGCATCACTGCCAGGCGCAAAGTGGGGCCGCAGCTTTTGCAGCATGTCGACTGCACTCTACTTCTTCTTTAAAAAAGTAGTATTGGTAAATATGCAATTCAGCAGCATCTTTCAGAACAGAAGAGGCTTTACAAGACATGAGCAGAGTTTTTAAGGCCACATTTCCAAAGTACTTACCTGAGAGTAGCTCCAACTCAACTAAGCAAGGCTTACTTAAGTGTAGGGTTATAATGATCAATTTCTCTATTATTTCAAAGCAATGCTTTAAAAGTCTCAAGACCCATTCTCCTCATGTGCAGAGTTAATCTATGTTAGCTGGATTAAAAATGCTTGTAGCATTTTATTAAAGGCTAACTACAGTGGTGCCTCGCAAGACGAAATTAATTCGTTCCGCAAGTCTCTTCGTCTTGCGGTTTTTTCGTCTTGCGATGCACGGTTTCCCATAGGAATGCATTGAAAATCAATTAATGCGTTCCTAGGGAAACCGCCTTCAGACCAGGTCCGGGGACAGTCTGTCCCCGGACCTCTTCTGAAGGCTGGGGGGGGGGGACAAGGGCTTTTCTTCCCACCCCCAGCATTCTAAAAAAACCCTGGGACAGCGGAGGACTTCTCCGCTGTCCGGGGCGATCTTAAAATGCTGGCGGGCGGCATTTTAAAATCGCCCCGGACAGCGGAGGACTTCTCCGCTGTCCGGGGCGATTTAAAAGCCCCTGGGAAGGCAGGCAGGGGGGACAAAGACTTTCGCCCCCTGCCCGCCTTCAGAAGGTGTCCCCGCCCCCCGCCCCACTTCGGAACAGCTGCAAAAGACGTCCGGGGGAAGCGGGGAAGCGAAGCGCTTCGCTTCCCGCTTCCCCCGACGTCTTTTGCAGCAAGGGGCTGCAGGGAGATCGCTATCTCCCCCCAGCCCCTTGCTTCAGAAGAGGTCCGGGGGAAGCGGGAAGCGAAGCGCTTCGCTTCCCCGCTTCCCCCGACGTCTTTTGCAGCAAGGGGCTGCAGGGAGATCGCTATCTCCCCCCAGCCCCTTGCTTCAGAAGAGGTCCGGGGGAAGCGGGAAGCGAAGCGCTTCGCTTCCCCGCTTCCCCCGACGTCTTTTGCAGCAAGGGGCTGCAGGGAGATCGCTATCTCCCCCCAGCCCCCTGCGACCCTCCCCCGGCTGGAGAGGTGACACGCGCCTATGGCAGGAGCCTCCATAGGCGCGCGTCACCTCTCCAGCTGGGAGAGCACGCGGGGGGCTAAAGCAGCCCCCTGCGACCCTCCCCCGGCTGGAGAGGTGACACGCGCCTATGGCAGGAGCCTCCATAGGCGCGTGTCACCTCTCCAGCTGGGAGAGCACGCGGGGGGCTAAAGCAGCCCCCTGCGACCCTCCCCCGGCTGGAGAGGTGACGCGCGCCTATGGAGGCTCCTGCCCCGCTCGGGATGGCAGTCCCGGCAGGGCAGACAGCTCTGCGCCGCCATCCCGAGCGGGGCGGGACTTAGCGCCCCGCTCGGGATGGTGGCGCAGATCTGCCTGCAGTCCCAGGATGGCAGACAGCTCTGCGCTGGCATCCAGAGCGGGGCGGGACTTAGCGCCCCGCTTGGGATGGCGGCGCAGATGTGCCTGCGCCGTCCCCGGACGGCAGACAGCTTTGCGCGGCCATCTGGAGCGGGGCGGGCTTCTCCCCCAGCTCCCGATGGCCGTGCAGAGCCCGCGCTGATCCCGGCACGGCAGACAGCTCTGCGCCGCCATCCCGAGCGGGGCGGGACTTCTCTGCTGTCCCGGGGAGATTTTAAAATGCTGGGGGTCGGCAGCGAACGCTTCGCTCCCGCCCGCCAGCATTTTAAGATCGCCCGGGGCAGCGGAGAAGTCTCCGCTGTCCCGGGAAGGCAGGCGGGGGGAGCAAAGACTTTTGCCCCCCGCCGGCCTTCAGAAGAGGTCCAGGACCTCTTCTGAAGGCCGGCTGTGGGCGAAAGTCTTTGCTCCCGACCGCCAGCAATTTAAAACAGGTCCCCGGAGATTTCCCTATGGGCTTTCGTCTTGCGAAGCAAGCCCATAGGGAAATTCGTCTTGCGAAGTGCCTCCGAAACAGAAAACCCTTTCGTCTTGCGGGTTTTCCGTCTTGCGAGGCATTCGTCTTGCGGGGTACCACTGTAGTTCATGGTGGCATAAGCTTTCTGAGACTGAAGCATACACTTTGTACGACAAAAACATGCTTGGATCATTTTGCACATTTTTGCAGATGTGAACTACTAACACTTCTGGATTATTGTGTGCATAAGAAAATAAGAAGAGGCTGCTGAATCAAGCCAATGGCCAATTGGATACTTGTGGGGAAACTTCCTGTGGTTCCCATTCCAGCAACTGAATGTGATTAGAGAATATAGTAAACTGATGTAAGCTTTCAAGAATAACCCTTTATGACAAACTTCCAGTGCCATCTTGTGGACAGATTAAAAGTGAAGAGATGTTTGCTACAAAATCATAGCAGTTGGTAGTTTTGATCCTCTAAAACTGGACATTCCTATTTAATTTTCAATTTTAGAGATTGCTGAGACAAAAGGAAAGGTGTTCTGTGTTTTGTTTGTATAAATGTGTTTTTAGCTTTTCACTGATTTGCTTTTATAAATGGTTTTAGTGTTTATATTGTATTGAAAGCCACTTTTCTGAGCAAAGCAACTAGGTGGTGATTGTGACGATACTCAGATTGGTGTGTGATCGCGAAGAAATTGTCATGGGTGCCACAAAATACTCCTTTCACAAATGAAAAAAATAATAATAGGGATGCTCAGAACCTCCCCACCAAAAAACTCATGAGAAAAACAGCTATACCCAACTCAAAAAAACAAAACACAGACCAAAAAAAGGCAGATAACCACAAAAGCCAACCAACCAAAAAACAATTAAATAAAAGAGTAAGTAAAAGATTGGGTTGCCGTGCTGTCATCAGATTTGGCAGGGTGCCTTGCTGTCATCAAAGAGGAATATCCCAGGGCACCATAATGTGGATCTCAGGATTAGTGCCTAAGACCATAAGAAAAGCCAAAGGCCCATATAGTCTAGCATCCTGCTCTCTTGCTCTGCAATTGGGAGAAATGACTGTATTGAAATTGGCTGACTGAGTGAGAGAGTAGCTGCCACTATGATAGGAGTAGGGGCAGACTTCGATAATCTTTTGTAATATGGCACCCCCAAATGGATCTTCTGAATTACAGTGGTACCCCGCAAGACGAATGCCTCGCAAGACGGAAAACCCGCAAGACGAAAGGGTTTTCTGTTTCGGAGGCACTTCGCAAGACGAATTTCCCTATGGGCTTGCTTCACAAGACGAAAGCCCATAGGGAAATCTCCGGGGACCTGTTTTAAATTGCTGGCGGTCGGGAGCAAAGACTTTCGCCCACAGCCGGCCTTCAGAAGAGGTCCTGGACCTCTTCTGAAGGCCGGCGGGGGGCAAAAGTCTTTGCTCCCCCCGCCTGCCTTCCCGGGACAGTGGAGACTTCTCCGCTGCCCCGGGCGATCTTAAAATGCTGGCGGGCGGGAGCGAAGCGTTCGCTGCCGACCCCCAGCATTTTAAAATCTCCCCGGGACAGCAGAGAAGTCCCGCCCCGCTCGGGATGGCGGCGCAGAGCTGTCTGCCGTGCCGGGATCAGCGCGGGCTCTGCACGGCCATCGGGAGCCGGGGGAGAAGCCCGCCCCGCTCCAGATGGCCGCGCAAAGCTGTCTGCCGTCCGGGGACGGCGCAGGCACATCTGCGCCGCCATCCCAAGCGGGGCGCTAAGTCCCGCCCCGCTCTGGATGCCAGCGCAGAGCTGTCTGCCGTCCTGGGACTGCAGGCAGATCTGCGCCACCATCCCGAGCGGGGCGCTAAGTCCCGCCCCGCTCGGGATGGCGGCGCAGAGCTGTCTGCCCTGCCGGGACTGCCATCCCGAGCGGGGCAGGAGCCTCCATAGGCGCGCGTCACCTCTCCAGCCGGGGGAGGGTCGCAGGGGGCTGCTTTAGCCCCCCGCGTGCTCTCCCAACTGGAGAGGTGACGCGCGCCTATGGAGGCTCCTGCCATAGGCGCGTGTCACCTCTCCAGCCGGGGGAGGGTCGCAGGGGGCTGCTTTAGCCCCCCGCGTGCTCTCCCAGCTGGAGAGGTGACGCGCGCCTATGGAGGCTCCTGCCATAGGCGCGTGTCACCTCTCCAGCCGGGGGAGGGTCGCAGGGGGCTGGGGGGAGATAGCGATCTCCCTGCAGCCCCTTGCTGCAAAAGACGTCGGGGGAAGCGGGGAAGCGAAGCGCTTCGCTTCCCGCTTCCCCCGGACCTCTTCTGAAGCAAGGGGCTGGGGGGAGATAGCGATCTCCCTGCAGCCCCTTGCTGCAAAAGACGTCGGGGGAAGCGGGGAAGCGAAGCGCTTCGCTTCCCGCTTCCCCCGGACCTCTTCTGAAGCAAGGGGCTGGGGGGAGATAGCGATCTCCCTGCAGCCCCTTGCTGCAAAAGACGTCGGGGGAAGCGGGAAGCGAAGCGCTTCGCTTCCCCGCTTCCCCCGGACGTCTTTTGCAGCTGTTCCGAAGTGGGGCGGGGGGCGGGGACACCTTCTGAAGGCGGGCAGGGGGCGAAAGTCTTTGTCCCCCCTGCCTGCCTTCCCAGGGGCTTTTAAATCGCCCCGGACAGCGGAGAAGTCCTCCGCTGTCCGGGGCGATTTTAAAATGCCGCCCGCCAGCATTTTAAGATCGCCCCGGACAGCGGAGAAGTCCTCCGCTGTCCCAGGGTTTTTTTAGAATGCTGGGGGTGGGAAGAAAAGCCCTTGTCCCCCCCCCCCCAGCCTTCAGAAGAGGTCCGGGGACAGACTGTCCCCGGACCTGGTCTGAAGGCGGTTTCCCTAGGAACGCATTAATTGATTTTCAATGCATTCCTATGGGAAACCGTGCATCGCAAGACGAAAAAACCGCAAGACGAAGAGACTTGCGGAACGAATTAATTTCGTCTTGCGAGGCACCACTGTACGGATCTTCTCAATTTTGCACCCCCTTGGCTCAGTGCCCCATGTGGGGCCTGCACTGCTGTGAATTTGAAGCTAATGGCACACAAGGACCAACGCTAAGGGGACTATTCCCTTCCTCAAAGGAGATTTTTATATTATACACTCAGCCAACCAATCAGGAGATCCAGGTGATACAACAGCACTAATAGAGGTGCGCAGCAGCTACCTGCAGCATAAACCAGCTATGGCAAGGAACTGGGTCAAAAAACCCATCCCAAACCTACGGCCCAGGAATTTCAAACCCCCTAAATCTCCTAGTCAGGCCACATGACCCGGAAGCTGTCTGTGGACAAACGCCGGCTAACTCTGCCTGTAAAGTGAGATGAGCGCCGCAACCCCAGAGTTGTCTGCAACTGGACTTAACTGTCAGGGGTCCTTTACCTTTAAGGTAAAGGGACCCCTGACCATTTGGTCCAGTCGTGGCAGACTCTGGGTTGCGGTGCTCATCTCGCTTTATTGGCCGAGTGCGCCGGTGTACAGCTTCCGGGTCATGTGGCCAGCATGACTAAGCTGCTTCTGGCAAACCAGAGCAGCGCACAGAAACGCCATTTACCTTCCCGCCGGAGCGGTACCTATTTATCTACTTGCACTTTGCGGTGCTTTTGAACTGCTAGGTTGGCAGGAGCAGGGACCAAGCAACGGGAGCTCACCCCGTCACGGGGATTCGAACCGCCGACCTTCTGACCGGCAAGTCCTAGGCTCTGTGGTTTAACCTACAGCACCACCTATGTCCTTCCCTTTACCTTTACTTTACCTTTTAAGAAAGGGCTCTGTATCTGTACAACTGTGGTTGTAGATCCTGGTGTGATCATGCTTCCTGGTTGCGGGCAAGACTTCCATGCATGTACAGTTGCATGCACAGAGAGCCCTCCCAAAACCTGCATCCATGCAGCTTACCGGGATGGTGCAGGGGTGCAGCAGGCAGTCCTTTAAGTGGTACAGCATGGACGCATTGGTGAGAGTGCAGGATGGGCCCCACCAGAGCACCTAAGCAGCCTTAACCTTGTTACCACCCTGCCCCACCAAGGTAAGTGTTGTAAGTGGCTCTGCCTCACCACCCCATCATCACACAGACCGCTCCCAAAACCAGGTGCTCAGGAATCAAGTGGTTTGCACTTTGGAAGTGTTAGGCACTCAATATCTCCGTTTGGAACTGTTTTCCAGTAGTTCTGTAGAGACCTACATTTCTAGGCTTAGATATCCACCAAACATTTTTCAATTTAACAAAGTCTGCTGGGAACCCGTTAGACAAAACCTTTTGCCCAAGGATTCACTGTTTCGATCTAGCAAAGGTCAAATAAGAAAATATTTCCTTTCCTTTCACAGTTTCTGCTACCATTAGGTTTTTTTTTTACAGAAACCTTCTGTGTGGTTAAGATCCCTGGGAATGTCATAACCTTTGAAGTCTACCCATTCATTTTTGCAGCACGGTTATTTCCGAGTACTATCTATGAAATATTATCGGCATAGAGCATTATTATTCTGATGTTGCCATTCAAGACAAAAGTCAAATCTTAATTTTAATTAGTCAACGGAGGTCCAAGATTCATGGATTAAAATACTATGCTGAACTTTCTACCTTCAGGGAACTTCTGACCTTCAGGGAACTCTCTTCGCATTTACTTTTCCTGTGCGTGTTGAGGAGGTTCGGGGGAAATGTTCCTGTGCTATTAATAAAGTATAGAAATGGACGGTATCACAAGAATATCTAGTCTGACCCCCTGCAATCCAGGAATCTTTCACCCAACATGGGGCTTGAACCCCAACCCTGTGATTAAGAGTCTCATGCTCTACCAACTGAGCTATCGCTCATAAGTGAGTTCTTGCAACCACTGGAAACTTGCACACAAACAATGGTAGCCTACCAATTTGTTTTCAGACAACTTAATTTGTAAGGCACACAAATGCGGAAAAATAAAAAAATTGAAACTTGTATTTTTATCAGATAAAACACTATGTCTTCCTCCTGATCTGAAACTATGTGAAAAGAAGAGAGGGCATGTTTAAGGCAGGAAAAATAAAACTCTGTTGGGATAGAAGAATGGGAATGTTTTCGGCAGTGCCAGGACGTACAGAAAATGCAGCTGGGCCAGAAGTTGTCCACCTGCATTTTAGGTGAAGAAACAATTTTGTCACCGGACTCCGTTCCTGCACCAGGCAAAAATACCTGTGTGCTCTCTCTCTTTCTCTTTCTTTCTCTGACACTCCCCCCCCCAACACAAACAGAAGCATCAGATTGGCTCAGTGCTCTTACTACACCAGTTTATTTCATGTACCCGAATCTGTACTTTCAAGTGTTGGTAACTTCAGTTGCTCCAGAGGAATATTAATTTCTGATCTGAAATTTTGTGTGTGTGTGTGTGTGTGTGTGTGTGTGTGTGTGCATATGCAACTATTTTTCCTTTATTAGTTTTGTTTACCAAATGTCTTTATTAAAGGTCTCCGAAGGGGCTCACAAGAAAGGATTTATACAGAGGGTAAATAACATAAAACTCGCAAACAGCAAACAGCAGCACACAATTAAGGGATTTTACATCAATTATATTATTTACAGAAGTGTTAAGCAATTAACAAAACAGAGCAATATCCTCCCAAAGTTGTGTCTGGAGGGAGAATGGCCTCTTCTTCTTCACTTCAGCTCCACGGCAGTTCTTTCAACCAGATTGGTGCTCAGGAAATATAATTTATAGCCCTTTGTAATATAAGCGCATCCAACAAACAAGGAATGTATAGTATTGGGGAAATTCATTAACCCGTTTTCAGACTTTAGGGGAACCTCACTACTAATTTGTCCTTAAGGGTTCAGGGCCTCAAAGAAAGGAGACAAAAGACACCACCCCAACTGTTCTGAGGTAATGAACTGGTTGCCCATATCAATAATAATTATTAGTATAAATTTATTTATACCCTGCCCTTTTCTCAAGGTGGATTCCTGATAAAAATAAGAAAAAGCTAAAAACATAAGAAAAAAATGGTGGTCATTCCATACCCTCCAACAGGGATGTCCCATTCCATAATGATATTTTTGCTATTTATACCCCACACATCTTATTGGGTTGCCCCAGCCACTATGGGCAGCTTCCAACATAACAAACATTAAACATAAAAAACCCCTTCCATATACAGGATTGCCTTCAGAAGGCTCAGGGGTCGGATAACTCCATACCCTCCAAAGAAAATGGGGACATTCTAAGGAAAAGTGGGACATTCCGGGATCATATCAGAAACTGGGACGGCTTCTCTAAATCAGGGACATCCCTGGAAAATAGGGGCACTTGGAGGGTCTCTCATTCCCTGCCTCAGTTTCCCCATTGGGGATTTCACCACTGTAACCTAGGGTTACAGGCACTTCAGGTTACAGACACTTCATGTTACAAACTCCACTAACCCAGAAATAGTACCTCGGGTTAAGAACTTTGCTTCAGGATGAGAACAGAAATCATGCTCCGGCGGCGCAGCAGCAGCAGGAGGCCCCATTAGCTAAAGTGGTGCTTCAGGTTAAGAACAGTTTCAGGTTAAGAACGGACCTCTGGAACGAATTAAGTTCTTAACCCGAGGTACCACTGTACAGGTGATTTACACATGTGCACAAATCCCTTTCTCCTCTTCCTGATTTCCTGGCCCTGACTCCAGTCTTCTGCCTTCCAGGTGTGGCGAGGCTGCGGCAGTTTCTGCCCTAGCACACTATGGGCTGTTTCCTCACAAAGGATGCCATGCAACAAACATAGAGGATCCAGTAGCCCCTCAGTTTCTAGTACCACTCAATGCGCTGCTGGCACCTTCCAAAGTAATTCCCACCACAACCAAGGCTCCATCTGCACTCTACATTTAAAGCAGTATCATACCACTTTAAACAGCCATGGCTTCCTTGAAACCGTAGCTTGTTAAGGGTCCTGAGTGTAGCTGGAAGACCTCTGTTCATTCCACAGAGCTACCATTCTGGTCACTGTCTCTTCGAGCTCCTGCCGTCGGGACGGAGATACAGGACGATGAAGACAAGAACGAGCCGTCTTAAGAACAGCTTCTTCTCCAGAGCGATCTCGGCCCTGAATGGGAAGCCCGGACTTTGAAAATCATCTAATCTCCCTTACTGTATTATACTGTATTGTTTAATTAGTGTTTTTATGGAGCAGTCAAGTAATTTCGTTGTCCCCGAAGGGGGCAATGACAATAAAGATATTATTATTATTATTATTATTATTATTATTATTATTATTATTCTCAGAGTGGTATACGGTCAGCCCCTCTTCGGGGGGAACTCTGGGAGTTGTAGCTCTGTGAAGGGAATAAGGGAGTCTCCTAACAACATTTGGTCCCCTTAACAAATGACTGCCTAACCCAGGGGTCAGCACACTTTTTCAGAAGGGGGCTGGTCCACTGTCCCTCAGACATTGTGGGGGGCGGGACTATATGGGGGGGAATGAATGAATTCCTATGCCCCACAAATAACTTAGAGATGCATTTTAAATAAAAACACACATTCTACTCATGTAGAAACACCAGGCAGGCCCCACAAATAACCCAGAAATGCATTTTAAATAAAAGGGTACATTCTACTCATGTAAAAACACACTGATTCCTGGACCATCCGTGGGCCGGATTTAGAAGGCGGCTGGGCCGCATCTGGCCCCCGGGCCTTAGTTTGCCTACCCATGGCCTTACCCCTTCATGGATCACTGCCTTGTCGTGGTGAAGGGGCTTGAATAACTCCAAGAAGCGATGAGCTATGCCGTGCAGGGCCACCCAACACAGACAGGTCATAGCCGAGAGTTTAAACTAAATGTGATCCACTTGGAGAAGGAACTGGCAATCCACTCCAGTATTTTGCCAAGAAAACTCCATGGACATAAAAAAGGAGAAGCTTTGAGAAGAAACTGAGAGTTTCCAAGGCATGCTCTGGTTCATGGGGTCATGGAGAGTCGAACACGACTAAGTTGACTAAACAACAATACCATGACTGCCTAAAGTGGTATGATACTGCTTTAAATGTGTTGCGGATACGGGGCCTGATTAAAAAATGAGCTTATTACTCCGTGAGTAAACAGTCTCCCAAGGCTGCAAACGTCTGACAGGCATGAATTTAGCTTCATGGTGCCAATAACATTACCGACTGGGAAAGAATAGGCAAAGTTTTAGACTAGGTGCTTTCAAACTCAGCAAGAACTACCGGTATTCACCCTTAATCCTCATTGTTTATTGTTTCAAATGAAGTATCACAGGCACTTTCAATATCCTGGTGCTTTTAAACTAATAGATATTGAATGACGTACAACTATAACTTAAGAGAAAGGGCCTTTTAAGGTTTATGTGCAGCGAATTTACACCACTTGCCTTAAAGTGCTTTCTTATAGCTAGGAACTTCCTTATCAAATCCTATTACTTGGTGGTCCAGCATTTAGGGCTGTAAACCTTTCCTCTGGAGCAGAATTCATACGAAATATGTTTGTGTCTCGAGGTGGCGTTCCCAAATCAGCTTTGGCCTTGGAGTGACAACATTAATCAAGAAACAGATCAGTTGCAGCTCAATCTCAGGCATCTCTACTCTGAAGTAAGTCCCACTGAATTCAATGGGACTTGATCCCAAAGTAACTTTGGGACTGCAACCAGCAGGTTAATTAAACAGCTCAGGCAAATGAGCACTGTCAGGATAATTGTGATTGCAAATTAGGAACCAATTGCAATGCAAATTATTATTTTCTGTATCCCACCAGGGATGGACAAACCTGTCAGTTGTGCTTCTCTAAGTTTCTCATTTTTCCAATCCTAAATTCAGCTCTCCATATATCCACAGTGATTTGCAATTAAAAAGAAATCCTCAGAATTTTAGGGCAGCTTTCATCAAATAAACACATATTTGTATTCAGTTTTAACTACCATACATTTTTGCAACTGCCATGTTCTAATAAAATACATTTCTGCATGATATCTTCACTAATGTATGCAGTTTCTGCGTATCTTCCTCAATACATGCATTTTTGTAAATATTGCTTGGTTGGAGAAAACTGCATTGCAAATTCAGAGAAGTGTTGTTGTTTTTCTCAGTTTCTCAAGTAAAGGCTACTGGAGACTTTCTGCAGACTTAGGGTGCTGCCTCACAGCAAATCAGACCCTAGGCCCACCTGGTTTAGTATTGTCTGCATCAATACTACATGAGCCAGATCGCAGAATCATAAAACGTAAAGGTAAAGGACTCCTGACAGTTAAGTCCAGTTGTGGCCGACTCTGGGGCTGCGTGCTCATCTCGCTCTATAGGCCGAGGGAGCCGACATTTGTCTGCAGACGGTTTTTCCAGGTCATGTGGCCAGCACGACTAAGCCACTTCTGGCGAACCAGAGCTGCGCACGGAAACGCTGTTTACCTTCCCGATGGAGCAGTACCTATTTATCTACTTGCACTTTGATGTGCTTTCGGACTGCTAGGTTGGCAGCAGCTGAGCCCAAGCAACAGGAGCTCATTCCGTCGCGGGGATTTGAACCGCCAACCTTCCGACCTGCAAGCCCTAGGCTCAGTGGTTTAGACCCAGATCGTAGAATCATAGAGTTGTAGAATTGTAGAAAGGACCCTGTATAGTAAAAGTCCGTATAGTAAAAGCCATGGTTTTCCCAGTAGTGATGTATGGAAGTGAGAGCTGGACCATAAAGAAGGCTGATCGCCGAAGAATTGATGCTTTTGAATTATGGTGCTGGAGGAGACTCTTGAGAGTCCAATGGACTGCAAGAAGATCAAGCCTCTCCATTCTGAAGGAAATCAGCCCTGAGCGCTCACTGGAAGGACAGATCGTGAAGCTGAGGCTCCAATACTTTGGCCACCTCATGAGAAGAGAAGACTCCCTGGAAAAGACCCTGATGTTGGGAAAGATGGAGGGCACAAGGAGAAGGGGACGACAGAGAATGAGATGGTTGGATGGTGTTCTTGAAGCTACTAGCATGAGTTTGATCAAACTGCGGGAGGCAGTGGAGGACAGAAGTGCCTGGCATGCTCTGGTCCATGGGGTCACGAAGAGTCGGACACGACTAAACGACTAAACAAAAAAACAGAAAGGACCCTGAGGGTCATCTAGTCCAACATCTTGCAATGTCCACCACCATCCAAGAGAGCCTGTTCCACTGTCAAAACAGCTCTTACAGTCAGAAAATTCCTCCTTATGTTTAGTTGGAATCCCTTTCATATAACTTGAAGCCATTGGTTCTGATCCTACCGTGTGGAGCAAAAGAAAACAAGCTTGCTCCGTCTTCCATTTGACAGCTCTTTAGATATTTCAAGACTGATATCAGATCTCCTCCCAGTTTTTTATCCAAGCTAAGCTTACTCAACTCCCTCAGCCAATCCATATAAGGCTCGGTTTCCAGTCCCTCCTCTGCCCACATTCCAGCTTGTCAATATCCTTCCTAAATCATGGCACCCAGAACTGGACACAGTATTCCAGGTGTGGTCTGACCAAGGCAGAATAGAGTGATACTGTTACTTCCCTTGAACTGGATGCTATATTTCTGTGGATGCAGCCCAGAACAGCATTAGCCTTTTTTGCTGCTGCATCACACTGCTGGCTCATGTTAGACTCTGTTAGATATTCTCTCTGTGTGAGAGAGACTCATTTGTTCCAGAAACAGAGAAGAAGTTTCAAGAAGAAGCAGAAGGCTGAGATTGTTTTGTCTCTGCAAGAACATTTTATGTGGGAACTGTTCTTTGGACATGCACAGTGTGACAACTGATAACCATGGTAACTTGTTGTAAGTTGTTGTGAGTCTCTTGCAGAGAGAAGCAGAGAGAGTGGACTCTTGTTGGACTCTAAGCATGCCTTGGCCATGGCAGTGGTGAACGTCTGTATATATTTGCTACCAATATGCTTTTATGCCTGTCAAGTAAACCTCTACACTTGACTGAATCTTTATGGCACCCATGAGTGTTTATTGCCTACTGTGTGTACCTTCAACAATCAAGACACTTCCAAGGAAGGAGCTGTGTTGAGATGTAACTCTGCTGAGTATGGATCACACACACACACAGCGAAAGTGATTCTGGACCAAATCCTCCTAAATGGTCACCTCCAGGCTTGACTACTGTAATTACGCAGGGCTGCCCTTGAAGCTGTCCCAGAAACTCCAGCGGGTGCAGAATGCTGCAGCAAGGCTCCTCACAGGGTCTCTGCCATGGGAGCATATTCACCCAGTGCTTTTCCAGCTGCACTGGCTCCCGGTGGAGTACAGGGTCAGATTTAAGGTGCTGGTTTTGACCTTTAAAGCCCTTCACGGCCTAGGACCCTAGTACCTACGGGACCGCCTCTCCCGGTATGCCCCACGGAGAGCCTCAAGGTCCATAAATAGCAACACCCTAGAGGTCCCAGGCCCTAAGGAAGTTAGATTAGCCTCAACCAGAGCCAGGGCCTTCTCAACTCTGGCTCCAGCCTGGTGGAACGCTCTGTCTCATGAGACCAGGGCCCTGCAGGATCTGATCTCTTTCCACAGGGTCTGTAAGACAGAGTTATTCCGCCTGGCCTTTGGCTCAGAATCAGTTTGACTCCCTACCCCTTTTTCTTTTTCCTTTCTCCTCCTATGATGAGATTGCTCCCTAATTCTTTTAATGTTGTATCTTAATCTTTTAAATTGCATTTTAATCAACTTGTTTTTATTGGCTGGGGAGGGTGGGGTATAAATAAATAATAATAATAATTATTATTATTATTATTATTATTATTATTATTATTATTATATCATCCATTTAGACTCCTAGATCCCTTTCACATGTATTACTGGCAAGCCAGGTGTCCCCCATCTTATATTTGTGCAGAAGATTCTTCCCGCCTATTGAAATTCATCCACAATTCTGTTGGTGTATGATTTATTATTATTATTATTATTATTATTATTATTATTATTCTGCCCTTTACCTGGAGGTCTCAGGGCAGTTCTTCCATTTGCCCCTTGATTTCTACATCCAATATGTTTTTATTTTGTGTTGTTGCTTTCCCTAGCAAAAGCCGCTGTTTACCGCTAAATTGGAACATGCGTCAATCTGTAGAAAACGCAATAGACATTTGTTCCGATTCTGGTGAAAAGCCTTTCGGACCCATGCCTAGAAGTCATGGGACAAACAGAATAAATCACAGACCAAACAGAAGTATGACGCGCCCTCAGCTGGCTTTTGAAGATGCTCCTGTTTACACAGTAACACAAGTGTCCACTTTTCTCTAGGCTTGAAATAACAGCCGCTGGCCACTAGAGGTCAGACTTGCACTTTGTTGAAGACATCGAACTTTTTATTCCTCCTGTGTGTTTTTCTTCACACGGTTGATATTATTGCTTCTGCATTGAGATTCTGCCTGCAAACTTGCTTCAGCAACTTCAGCTTCTGATTAGAGATAGTGCTAAAATAAATAGACGGAAAAGCCTGATGTTTTCATGTCAATATTAATAAACACACATTACATTTTTAGTAGTGTGATGCAAATCTTAAAGGCCAAATAAAGAGTTGAAAAAACGTGTTTTGGTGAGCAAGTGTAGCTCATTACCACCTAGCGGCTTCAACATTCCCTTTAGTTCCAAAGTGTTTTTTTCTAAGGACTCCTTCCCTCTCTCTGCTTCCTTTAGAATGTGGCTTTTGAATTGGGCCAGGAGACATTATTATTATTATTATTATTATTATTATTATTATTATTATTATTTATACCCCGCCACTCTGGGTGACTTCCAACAGAACACTAAAATACAATAACCTATTTAACATTAAAAGCTTCCCTAAAGAGAGCTGCCTTCAGATGTCTTCTAAAAATCTGGTAGTTGATGTTCTCTTTGACATCTGGTGGGAGGGCGTTCCACAGGGCAGGCGCCACCACCGAGAAGGTCCTCTGCTTGGTTCCCTGTAACTTGGCTTCTCACAGCGAGGGAACCGCCAGAAGGCCCTTGGCGCTGGACCTCAGTGTCTGGGCAGAACGATGGAGGTGGAGACGCTCCTTCAGGTATACTGGACCGAGGCTGTTTAGGGCTTTAAAGGTCAGCACCAACACTTTGAATTGTGCTCAGAAACATACCGGGAGCCAATGTAGGTCTTTCAAGACTGGAGTTATGTGGTCTTAGTGGCCGCTCCCAGTCACCAGTCTAGCTGCCGCGTTCTGGATTAGTTGTAGTTTCCGGGTCACCTTCAAATGTAGCCCCACATAGAGCGCATTGCAGTAGTCCAAGCGGGAGATAACCAGAGCATGCACCACTCTGGCGAGACAGTCCGCAGGCAGATAGGGTCTCAGCCCACGTACCAGATGGAGCTGATAAACAGCTGCCCTGGACACAGAATTGACCGGTGCCTCCATGGACAGCTGTGAGTCCAGAATGACTCCCAGGCTGCGCACCGTATTTTCAAAGTACTCAGCAGCCCAACATTAGTCGTCGTGTGAAAAGCCACACATGTTTCCATTTCCTTATGGCAGCTTCATTTCCACTGGAATCTATGGCTGGTGGGCATGTCGAAAGGTTCTCGTCACATCTGTCCCCGCACAATAATCTGTTCGCCTCGGCATGGAGGGAAATGGATAGCGACGGGTGAAGCAGCCTAAGGTAGCAATCCTATGCGTAAATAAGCTGGCATAAAGAAAGCCAAGGTAAGTTATGCCAAGGTAAAAAGTTACACCACATCCAAACCCTATTTTTCAGCAGTGAGGCGGCAACTGCTGCTGCTCTACCTAAGCCTGGTAGAGGGAAATCAAGCCTTTAAAATAGTATTCTGTGCCAGGATGCCAAGTTATTTGCCCAAGCAGAACAGGCTTGGGATCAAGCTGAAGTCACTCCTTTCTGGTGCCACCTCTGCCACACCTCTGCCACACTCATCCTGTGCCAGGATGAGCAGGTTACACCAGGCCATACTGGGTTGAGCTGGGATTAGGAATTCAGCACCAACTAAACAGGGCCGTCTTTAGCAGATGTGGTGGAAATATCCTCCCAGCGCCCCCAAATTACCACAGATGGGGGGGGCAAATCTGTGCACTGCCAGCCATGGGGAGCCACAACTCTCCCCCACGCCACTGCAGGAGAGCAATCCCCACAGAGGCTTGGGAGGGAAGCTGCACGCCCGCCAGCCATATGGTTGATGGGGCACAGTTGGCGGGCGTGCAGGGAAAGGGGAGGCCGCGCAGCTCCCCTACTCGCCAGGGCGCCCCTGAGAGGCCGGTGCCCTGGCGCAACGCGTCAGTAAGTCCTATGGGAAAGATGGCTCTGCAAACTAAACCTGGCTGATCTGAGAATTTTTATTTTATTTTATTTTTTTATAAGATATTTATTGAGATTTTTTTAACATATTACAATAAAAATGGAAAAAGAAAAAGAAAAATACAAAATGAAAACAGTTAAAAACACATTAATTTCCCATTTCTTATTTTCCTTAAGCTTATTTCCCCGGACCTCCTCATACCTCCCTTTTTTGTATTCCACTTAGATTTATTAGTTCAGCAAATCCTTACCATTAAGCTTTCACCCATTTATAAGCCTTTTTTCATATTCTCTTAAAGCATTACAGCTAGAAACCACTTAATTTCTATCCAACATCATTCTAACATTCATTAATTTTACAATATTTCTGTAAGTAATCTTTAAATTTCTTCCAGTCTTCTTCCACCGACTCTTCTCCCTGGTCTCAGATTCTGCCAGTCATTTCTGCCAATTCCATGTAGTCTATCACCTTCATCTGCCATTCTTCCGAAGTGGGTAGATCTTGTGTCTTCCAATACTTTGCAATGAGAATTCTTGCTGCTGTTGTAGCATACATGAAAAAAGTTCTATCCTTCTTTGGCACCAATTGGCCGACTATGCCCAGGATCAGGCTGATCTGAGAATTAGCCAGCTGAGACAAAGGCCCACGGCACCTTGACCTGCTCATGCTAGTGGATCTTGTCGTAAGATTGCCCCAGTAGTCTCCTAGGTGCCAGCTTTGCTCCTTTTCTCCATCCCATCCTTTGCAGACCTTCCCAGAGAATGCATGGGAAATCTGCAGGTAAACGGTACATGTTTTGTGTGCATTTTGTATGCAGGCTTCCTGCAACGTACACGTTTTTCAGAGCAATGCTTCTGAAGGCATCCCATCAGTCCCTAAAATACACTTGCCATGCACATTTGTATGTAATATGTGTATTATTATTATTATTATTATTATTATTATTATTATTATTAGCACACTTTTGGGGACTGAAACGGCATCCCAAAATTCAGAGGAGACCACAAGACCGCCAATAATTCCATTCTTATTTGCAAGCAAGTTTGGGAATATTCTGGTCTGGCTTGGTCGGCTAAGAAAAGCAGAACAAATAAATTCCTCCTCCATCTCTAGAAATGACTAATCTAGCGTAGTGGCTAAGCCTATGAGTTGTCAGAAAAACTTTGATTGGAATCTGAGCACAGACAAACTCACAAATTTATTTGCCCTGGCCCATTATCTGCATTTCCCCCCCTTTTAAGGGTGACTAAGATATAATCTAGTGTGGTGTTGTGTTTAGAGTGCCAGACTAGGGCTAGTTCCAGCGTGACCAAATCCAAATTCCCACTCAGCCATGAAACTTATTCTAAACTACCTCACTACCTGCTGTGAGGATAAAAGGCGTATAACCATGATTGCCAGGGCGAGATATAAAAGTCCGCCTCACCCCTTATACGCAGAATCACTGAGCTCTGCAGGAAAGCTGCAGATACCACCAGATTAGAAGGCCTCTTCTTTTTTTATTATTATTATTGGGTTTTATAAACAAGAATAATGTTATACAAACAAGTACAGTGGTACCTTGGGTTAAGAACTTAATTCATTCTGGAGGTCTGTTCTTAACCTGAAACTGTTCTTAACCTGAAGCACCACTTTAGCTAATGGGGCCTCCCGCTGCTGCCGCGCCGCCGGAACACAATTTCTGTTCTCATCCTGAAGCAAAGTTCTTAACCCGAGGTACTATTTCTGGGTTAGCGGAGTCTGTAACCTGAAGCGTATGTAACCCGAGGTACCGCTGTATACCAAGTTTTCTCATGTCATTTGTATATCACAAAAATAGCATAATAAATGTAGAAAAATATCTACAACATATGTTTCATTATTAGTGGTCAATGTGTAAGTTCTTGGTTTTTGAATTGGTCTAAACCAGTGTTCCCCAACCTTGGGCCTCCAGCTGTTTTTGGACTACAACTCCCATCATCCCTCGCTAGCAAGACCAGTGGTCAAGGATGATGGGAATTGTAGTCCAAAAACAGCTGGAGGCCCAAGGTTGGGGAACACTGGTCTAAACAATTAGGAGGAAGAGGGGGGGAAGGAAAAAGGGGGGGAGGGGGAGTGGCGAGTGGGGTGAGGTGGTTATGCTTCTAATATTCTACTTAGTGTGTGTGAGGCCTCTTCTGTACAATATAATCAGGCCTTTAGTGTGGCGGCTCCCATTCCATTCCCATTGCACATCACAGCCTCTCCTTTTAACCACTGGGACTAACAAAAGTTCTCAAGGGATGAGAAATCTCTGCAAATCCTATGGTTTCTGCTTAAGATCACCATGAAGTAAATTTCAAGATAAAAATAAAGATTCCTACTTCAGCAAAGCATCTGAGAATACCTGAAAGGGGTTTGATAAGGCTATCAGACTTTCTCAAGGGTGTTTCATACAGCCGTGGTAGGGGATATTATTATTATTATTATAAATTTGTATACTGCCCTTCACCCACAAATCTCAGGGCGGTTCACAACCTAAAAATACAATGTAGCTAGGTCGCTCAGTTTTATCATCTCTCTCTCAGGGGAATGGAAATGGTCTTTGAAGATACAATGGTGGCAAAGATAGAAAATGTCTTCCCTTCTGTCACTGCTGCTGCACCATCGTGAAATGACAGGAAGGAGATTGGGATTGCAAGAGGTTCGAATGCAGATATCTGGCTGAAGCGGAGCTTGGAAGCACCATTTGCTCAGAGGACTATTTTTTTCTTAAATACTTCCCTTGAGCTTCTAATTGATTCTGCATTGTTATGCTAAACACATAGTCTCCTGGATAGAGATAGGTATGTGACCTTTTCAGAAAACTACAAACATCTCTAAATTTACCACTTGGTAAAGGTAAAGGACCCCTGACCATTGTCCAATCGCGGACGACTCTGGAGTTGTGGCGCTCATCTCGCTTTATTGGCCGAGGGAGCCGGCGTACAGCTTCCGGGTCATGTGGCCAGCATGACTAAACCGCTTCTGGCGAACCAGAGCAGCGCATGGAAACGCCGTTTACCTTCCCGCCGGAGTGGTACCTATTTATCTACTTGCACTTTTTGGCATGCTTTTGAACTGCTAGGTTGGCAGGAGCAGGGACTGAGCAATGGGAGCTCATCCCATCGCGGGGATTCAAACCACCAACTTTCCAAATTGCAAGCCCTAGACTGTGGTTTAGACCACAGCACCACCCACGTCCCTTACCATTTGGACATAAATATTAAATGGCAACAATATCTTCTGAAAATAAAATGCAGTGTTTCACAATAACAGATAACATCTCAAGGCAAAACCCAGAAAGAAATGAAAGGAAGAATACTTTACATTCAGTTGTTGCATCTAGTCAGGTGTTGCCTGATCCCTGGCAAAGGGACCCTCCTTCTGAGCTGCCAATAACCCCAAAATTTATGGAACTTACACAAGAGGGTCATTTGAGATGCTCCCAAGAGCTTCAGGATGTTCAGTGGAATTTTTGACTTTATTCCTGCTTCAACAGTAGATCACCCACACTATACCAGGAATGCTTTCCAAACTTCCCTCGGTTTCTTTCTTTCTTTCTTTCTTTCTTTCTTTCTTTCTTTCTTTCCTTCCTTCCTTCCTTCCTTCCTTCCTTCCTTCCTTCCTTCCTGTGAGGGTTTGATTAGCTGCTTGTGCGTGAAAACGTGCTCCCTCAGAGTTTGTGCGACCCCACAAACCTCCATGTGTGACGGAGCTCCTCAGACATGTCTGCTCTAGTCACTAGTAGAGTCCGACAGTGGCTGTCTGCGGAAGCGTTTCCAGCAAAGAAGTTCCTTAACGGAAACGCGTCTCCTGGACTCACGGCGTGACAGTTTCCTGCGAGGTGTGGGTCTCCCTATGGGAGACTCCGACACCTCCCCACTGTTCTCGCTGGAAGCCTCCCTGAGCCCTCCCTCCTGCTCGCATTCCCTCAGAGACCCACTCCTCCCCCTGCTGGTCCCTGCTTCAGCAGTTGAGTCTCTTTCATCCTGCCTGAGTCCCTCCACCACCTGATGCTCTGATGGCAGTTCCCTGACATCCACCTCCCCTCCAGGGCCCCCCTCACCCCCTCCCAATTCCTCCCCCCTGGGAGGTGAAGGGCTAAAACCCCGAAACGAATCTTCCTCATCTTCTGACGTCTCGAACAATTCTCTCCATCGATCGTCGTCCTGGCCAGCTGAATCCTCTTCCTCTTCAGAATCTGGGAACCCCTCCAACTCCTCTTCCTCGTCGGTGGTGGCAAAGTATTCCCTTCGGAACCTCGCTACCGGCTGAGGTTTACGTGGGAACCTCTGATGAAAAGTCTCTATTAAAACCTCGTCATTGACATCCTCTGCCCTAACCCAGGTGTTTTCCGACTCCGGTTCCCCTTCCCACATTACCAAATACTCTACTTGATCTCCCTTCCACCTGGAATCGAGGATCTCCGCTACATGGTAGCTGTGTTCCTTCTCCTCCATTGCTGGTCCCCTAGTGACCCTCCCCTCACTGTCTCCTCTATACGGTGACAGCAACGACCTGTGAAAAACTGGGTGCAGCTTCATGTGGTTCGGTAACCGGAGCCTGAAAGCCACTGGATTGACCTGCTGTATGACTTCAAACGGACCCAGCCTTTTGGGTCTTAATTTCTTACAACCTCCTTTGAATGGCAACCCTTGGGTTGACAGCCACACCTGGTCCCCCACCCTGATGCTTTCACCTTCCCTTCTGTTTTTGTCTGCCTGCCTCTTATATTCCTCCTTAGCCCTGTTTAAATTGAGTTGGAGCTGGCGATGGATCGCTTCCATTTCTTCCACGAACTGTTCTGCAGCTGGAACGCTCCAGTTCTCCCCCTCCCCCCCTGGGAAGGCTCTGGGATGGCACCCGTGATTAGCCAAAAAGGGGCTCATCCCCGTGGACACGTTCTCTGCATTGTTGTAGGCAAATTCTGCCAACGCCAACTTCTCCACCCAATCATTCTCTGGGCCTGGCACATAACAAATCTCAAAGTTAAATTTGGAGAACTCTTGGGCCCATCTCAACTGCCTTTGGTTGAGCACTCGCGCCGTTCTCCAGTACTCTAGATTTTTATGGTCCGTGCACACTTGCACTTTATGTTGTGCACCAACTAGCAGATGCCTCCATCTCCGGAACGCCTCATGAATAGCAAGCAGTTCTCGGTCGTACACCGTGTAGTTCCTCTCGGATTTGTTCAGCTTCCGCGAGAAGAAGGCACACGGACGCCACTCTGACTCCTCCTTCCCCGGCTGCAGAAGAAGCACCGCCCCTATGGCTCTGTCAGATGCGTCTGTTTCAACCCTTAGCTTCTTTCGTAAATCCACATGCAGAAGTTGTTCTTCAGACGCGAAGGCCCTTTTCAGTTCCTCAAACGCTCGCTCCGCCTCCGCCGTCCATACAAACTTCTTTTTACTGCTGAGACAGTCAGTGATGGGCGCCGTCAGATGGGCGAAGTTGCGGATGAACTTACGATAAAAGTTTCCAAACCCTAGGAACCTCTGCACATCCTTCTTGGTTTTGGGTGTTTTCCATTCCAGCACTGCCTGTACCTTGCCGGGATCCATGGCCAATCCCTTGTCTGACAGGCGGTACCCCAGGAATTCCACCTCCTTGGTATGGAACCGACACTTCTCCAGTTTGACCCACAGCCTGTTGGCTTGCAGTCTGCTCAACACTTCTCTGACGTCTCTCACATGTTGCTCCTCATTCTCAGAATACACCAACACATCATCTAGAAAGGCAACGCAATTCTTGTAGAGCAAAGGGCCCAGCACGTGGTTCATAAAAGATTGAAAACACGCGGAGCCTGCTTGTAATCCAAATGGCATAACGAGGTATTCAAACGCCCCCAAAGGGGTAAACATGGTGGTTTTCCATTCATCCCCTTTCCTTATGCGTATCAGGTTGTACGCCCCCCTTAGATCCAGCTTTGTGAAAATCTTTCCCTTCCTCACCCTGGTCAAAATATCATCAATTCTGGGCATAGGGAACGCCACCGGTTCAGTCACTGCATTCAGCCGCCTAAAATCACATACAAGTCTCGGCTTGTCCGCATTTTTTTTGTCCACAAAGAACACTGGGCTCCCCCCTGCTGCTTTGGACTCTCTGATGAAGCCTCTCTTCAGGTTCTTGTCAATGAACCCTCGCAACTCCTGCATTTCCCTGTCTGACATGGCATACAACTTGCCCACGGGAAGCTGTGCTCCTGGGAGTAAATTGATCTGACAATCAAAGGGTCTATGAGGTGGTAGTTGGTCAGCTTCCTTCTCGCTGAACACGTCGCTGAGATCTGCATACTGTGGTGGTACCTTCACCTTCCCCATTACTTCAGTCCCTGCTAGGGTGGCTTGGGCCCCTGCTGAACCCTTCTCCCCTTTGCAGTGTTCTAGGCAATGTGCTGAACCAAAGGACACCACTCTTTGATGCCAGCCAACCAGCGGATCATGTAGAGCTAGCCAGCTCATTCCCAAAATAATGGGAGCGCCTCCCAGGGTGGCCACATTAAACGCTATCAGTTCTGTGTGCCTTGCCACCCTCATTATCATTGGGACAGTCTGCAAGCGGACTCCTCCTCCCAACAACTCCCTGCCATCAATCGTGGTCACCTGCAGGGGGTTGCTTAAAGGGATGGTCTGTATCTGGTGTTCAGCAGCAAACTCCTTGCTCATAAAATTGCAGGAGCTGCCTGAGTCCAATAGCGCCTTTATTTTTAGGGGGTGCCCATTCTGCAGCTCTAGCGACACTTCAATCACTAGAGCAGGTCGAGGAGCTTCTGGCACGGGCACTTTCACTGCTCTTTGGCCTGGCTGCAGTGCCCCAATTGTGGCAACCAGGCGTTGGCTTTTACCTGCTCCGCTCCCCCTTCTTCTCCCCCCTCAACAGCTCCCACCATCCCTTGCCATTCCTTCCTCTGGGGGCAGACTCTGGCAAAGTGGCCTGGCTGTTGGCAGAGATAGCATTTCCGGGGGCCCTTTCCCTCCTTCTTAGCTCCCTCGCTGGTTTTTGAAAATGCGCGCGCGCGCGCTGTTCCGATTTCCATCGGCTCTGCCGGCGGGAAAGCTGGCTCAGGAATGTCTGGAATGCGGAACTCCTTCCAACGTTCCCCTCTCCCTTCCCGCCTCTCCAAGGCTCTTGCCTCCTGCCGCGCTCCTATGGTCAGCGCAGATTTGGTCAGCTGATCCATAGACTCCGCCCTGGGGCTCCGTGCCAGCTCGTCTTTCACCCCCGAAGAAAGACCTTCTTCAAATAGCATTTGAACGGGTGCCGCCGATAAATCCCAACTCAGTCTGTGAATCAGCATGGTAAACTCAGTCCAATATTCACGGACAGATCGACTTCCCTGCTTACAAGCCATTAGCTGTCTGCGCACCACCCCTTCCTCAATATCGCTGGAAAACATGATATCCATTGCACGAAAGAACTTCATTGTGTCCTTTAGTATGTCATTGTGCGTTGCCATGAGGGGTCGAACCCAGTCTCTAGCCCCTTTCTCAAGATGCCCAATTACAAAAGCAACTCGCGATTCCTCATCAGGGAACTCATCGAACTGCACATTAAGGGCATATTGCATCTCTGTCCTAAAAGCATGGTAGTCCTTGGGGTCCCCCCCAAATTTCTGCACCAATCCTGGTACCTTTCTGGGGAATTGCGTGGCTCTCCCCTTCTTGTCTGCATCCTGAGCCCTTCTCTCCTCCAACCTCGCCGTCTGCAGGGCCAGTTGAACCTCCAACGCTCGGTATCTATCTTCCAAGCTTGGACCAGCTCCAGCCCCTGCTCCTCCGGTTCCGGTTGGTTCGCTCATGATGCCTTCTCTTGCACAGGCAGCGTACAAAGACTGTCGGACTGCTGTGAGGGTTTGATTAGCTGCTTGTGCGTGAAAACGTGCTCCCTCAGAGTTTGTGCGACCCCACAAACCTCCGTGTGTGACGGAGCTCCTCAGACATGTCTGCTCTAGTCACTAGTAGAGTCCGACAGTGGCTGTCTGCGGAAGCGTTTCCAGCAAAGAAGTTCCTTAACGGAAACGCGTCTCCTGGACTCACGGCGTGACAGTTTCCTGCGAGGTGTGGGTCTCCCTATGGGAGACTCCGACACCTCCCCACTGTTCTCGCTGGAAGCCTCCCTGAGCCCTCCCTCCTGCTCGCATTCCCTCAGAGACCCACTCCTCCCCCTGCTGGTCCCTGCTTCAGCAGTTGAGTCTCTTTCATCCTGCCTGAGTCCCTCCACCACCTGATGCTCTGATGGCAGTTCCCTGACACTTCCTTCCTTCTTTCTTTCTTATAGTTTAAATAAAATAGTTTTTTAATTAAAAAAATACAGGAATAAATGATGTGCCCAGACAATACATGCCACAAAACTGAATGTTACGACTGGAAACCTCTATCCCACTGCAGTATTCTTAAACCAGCTAAACATAAAACATGCAAGTTATTCATGCAATATATAAGGTATCGTCATACAAAAGAAGAAAACTTGCAGACAGAGAATCGAATAAAAATCAAACATTAAGTGTTGTCGCATAGCAGGTTCATTTCATATTAAACGGAATGATAATGATGAACATCTAAATTACAGTATATCTATTCTTTAGAAAGTCCATGAAAAGCTATAAAATGTGAAGTTTTCTCATGCTTCAGTCATTTTGCACAATTCCACTGTATTCCATGTTACAGATAGCTAGTATTTTAATGATGGAGAAACAATAATTTTTGCCACTAAATTCCAGATGAGTTAATGATGTTGCACACTGTTCCCTGTAAATATAGGATAGGTGGTGGCTTTAAAGGGACTGTTCATTCAGTTTCAAAAGGCATCTCCTTGAATTCTAGTTGAAGGGTTGGTTCCAAAATTTGCTCCTGCCAGTGGGAGCATCCCCTGAGCTGAGGGGACACTTCTCCTGGCAGAGAGGGAGGAGGCAATTTGGTGCACCCTCTTGAAGCTGGCACTGTGGGCTACAGGGAGAATCAGCAAGAGCTGCCTTTGCCTCCCCCAAATGGGTCAAATTTCTTCTGTGGACTTTCCATCTCAGAAGGTGGACTCTGGATCCAACCCGATGAAAATAGAAGAAAGGCCTTTGCGTGCTGACTCATGTTGAGAAAATAAAACTCCAATTGCTCTTTTGTTTTAATTTTTGTTTCTACAACACCACCTTAAACTTATGTGCTTCTGAAGTTGCAACTAACTTCCTGGCAGGAAACCCTCTTGCCCCAAATATGCCTGATGCACAACACCAGCCTCAGACAGTTCCCTGTTTCTACTTTATAAGTACAAAGAAAGCAAAGGGTGGTTTCTCTTTTGATATGAATTTTTGAGAAGAGCGATTATAGTTTTAACATATGCTGCATTGTTTGATGAAACGTTTTGGATGCTGGAAGGGAAAAGTCCTTGAAGGCCAAGTGTGAAAATAATGTCCTTCTTGTGTAAAATAAATCTAAATCTTCAAGTACAGTAGCTGTTTATTGCTACCCAGAGTGCCATGTGGAGCAGACATCAGAGAGTTCATCGCCAGGCTGGGCATGATTCTACTTTCTTTTTTATTGAATGAGTTACAGATGCTTCACATATCCTTTCTGTTATCTGCTCACATGCACATTCACGCTGAAAGAAACTGCCTCCAAGTTCAATGGGGCACAGTCCCAAATAAGCTACACTATCCAGAGATAAGGAAATCCAACAAATATATAAGGAAGCCTAGGATTGCAGTCCAAATCTCTCATTGTCTTGACAGATTGGTGAAATGCTGATATAAACAGCTGTTCATATTGTTTCACATCCAGTGGACCACAGTTCTTCTTTTTTGCTGAACCAGAACCCAGTGTACTGCCCTAAACTTTTGTAAATTAATGTTTTATTAGCTCTGCTCAGCATGTTTTGATAATTCCTCTGTGGTACCTGGCTCAAATTACTTTTTTTAAAAAAAAAAAGTCTCCAAATAATACAAAAATCATGTTAGCTATGTTAATATGATTGTAAGACACAGCTAATTTTTGGTGCACAAAATAAAAATGGCCGGAGAGTTTGTGAAACAACCAGGCTTGTGTAAAGTAACAGACAAAACAGTTGTATGGAAAGCATTTAAAATGAGTCCATACTGAAGATCACAGAATAAGGCTATAATGGGAGTTAGCTTCATTGAGCTAAATGGGACTTAGCATCAGGGAAGGGAAAGGAGACACACACAAAAGGATGGAATAGTTGCAAAACACTTGTCCAAATGATCATGGATTGAGTTCAGGAATACTCTCTTGAGGTGCCTGTCTAATATCTACCTTATGATGTAGTCCTTCAGTGGCTGGGAACACACCATAATGGCACCAAAACAGGGGCATATAAGGGAAATAATGGCAATAAAAGGAGGGGGGAAGTGGAACCAGTGGGAAACAGGGAAGTTTGTGCCCTGAAAATTATGTTGGTTAAAATCTGACATAATTCTAATCTAAGTTATCTGTGTTTAAACATTTATCTGCTGAAAGTAGGATTTGATTGAACATGTAAATTCAACACATTCCGTCCTAAGCATCATTTTAAGGCACAACATGAGCATGAGGAAGCTCCATGTGCAAAAACCTCAGAACACTTAACAAAGGACCCATAGTACTGCCTGAGTCATATGTGTGAAATTCAAGTTCTTTCAAGGACTTTCCCAATACTTGGGAATGTTAAAAACAGTCTTGATGGAGCAGTTGCTTAAATCAAAACCATGTTGATCTGAACATGGCTTCTTCAAAGAAACTTTTCATCTTAATTAAGTTGTGGCTTAGGTTTCAAACTGATTTGTAGGGAGGAAAATATCTGTTAATTTTGCTGCTCTCGGTTTCTCATTTTCCCAATCTTAAATTCAGTTCTCTACATTTCTGCAGCCATTTGCTTAGTTCTTCTTTTAAAAAGTCCTCATGAAAATTCACCAGCGCTTTAGTGCAAATTTCTTCCAAGAAACATTTTTGTATGCCGTGTTGACTAATGTACACACTTTCCCCTAATATAATGCATTTTGATATGTCATTCTCAGTATTTTTTTCATTTTTATACACACTTCTATAGGCATTTTTGTAAGCACTGTTTATTTGGAAGACAAATGGCGACTCTATCAGCCTGAAAAGTGACGAGAGCGCCGCAACCCCCTTTGACTGGACTTAACCCTCCAGGGGTCCTTTGCCTTTACCTTAGTTGGAGAACTGCACTGCAAAATTCACTTTGCATTTTGCATTTTGAAGGATGGCTGCGTTTCAGTTCTTGTGTTGCTTCAAATTAGAAACATCCACTCCAAAATGCAAACTGAATTGATTTTCTCCCCCATTCCTGCTAATCTGTCAGCTCCATGTTCTTCCTTTTTTAAAAAAACAAACAAACCATAATCTTCTAAGCTCTGTTTCCATATATTAAACAAATAACTCATTTATGCGCATGGCTCAGTTAAAACTACCAGCCTCACTTTGCGTCTGTTTTTGTGCATGTTGAACTCAGCCTCCTGGACTGGGTGACATTTTGACAGCATCCTTCTCAGTAGCATTTTCCTCATTGCAGCCTCATTGGTCCTATTTGCCCACGTAGCCTTTCAATTCTGTTCATGATGCTATATTGAGTGCAATGGATGCTTGTAAACGTAAGAATCCAAGGCAGATTAATTGGCTATATGAGCAAAGGAGGCTGAGGACAAAAGAGCCTGAAATATCATTACAATTTTGTGGAAATTTCAGCAAGTTCAGGGTTGTATCCAAAGTTGGTCATACTCAAAGTGGACACATTGAAATTAACGGACCTAACTAGGTTAGGTTCGTCAGTGTCAGTGAGTGTACTCTCAGTAGAACTTGTATCCAACTGAAATAAACCTCAAGAATTATTTTCAGTAACGTTCAGTTGCACTAGGTGGGAAAGGGTTTAAGCAACTGCTGAAAACTGAGAATATCCAACGCATCCCCAAGAAAAGTCCATGACTATCCTCGTAACATGAAACGGTGGTAGTCTTGGGCCTGTAGGTGGCAGCAACTGCCTGAAACTCACAGGAGACGATCTCAAAATGAAGTGGTCTCTTCAGAAAGTTATCTGTATCCTAAAGAGCGATATTCTCTTAATAATACATGGGCATTATTTAATGGGAGTGAGGGTGTCAGTAGAATCTAAACAATGGTTCTCTCAACCACTCCCCCACCCCAAAAAGTCTCAACAGCCAGAACGAGCCTCCCTCTTTGATGAAGTGAAGGGCTCGTTCAATTTGCTCAGCGTGGGAGTCTTTGTCATTTGAACAGGATGGCACAATAGATATTGATAAAAATAAAAGTCTTTTAGCATAATAGCAAAGCAAGACAATAGCAAGAAAGTGGAGAATTGGTGATGGCCATTAAAAATGTATTAAAACATGCATTCCGCTCTTTTATTCCTTACAATGATAACAATAAAAGGTTGGTAAGTGCTTACATGCAAAATCCTTCTAAAAGGAGAGGAATAAAAGGAGTGCCAGAAGGAGGCCACCAGATTTAGACACGGGAGAGAAATGAAAATAAAGGGAGAGGGCCTTTGAGACAAAATAAAAGCTCAATGGCTGCTGGGTTGAGCCAGAAGGAGAAACATAAATAATCATTCGAAACAATGCCACAAAAGTCCTATGACTCTGTGCAAAATATCGCCAGAAGCGTCTGCATATAAAATTCTCCAGTCACCCTTTCGGAATCACTCAGGGCACATTTACTTTTCCAGGATTCACTGTACTGTACAGCAAAAAAGATCTACCCATGTTTGCAGTTTAATCCTTGGAATCAAGTCCTGTTGATTTAGGCTGCTCTCCCAAGAACGCTTAGCGAACACAATGTGACATACTTCTGAGTAAACATGCGCAGGGCCATACTGCACCTCCTAAGTAAGCGGAACAGAATCAAAGCCTTTATCAGAAAAGTACAGAAATGGCAGTACTAGACGTTTGGGGAATTAAAATCAGCAGTCCCTGTTCTTCCTCAAAAACATGTTCAGTCCATATCTCTTGCAACTAATTTCCCTAGTTAAAAGTTGTTTGCAGGCTGGCAAATAAATCTGTAGGCTATCCTCCACTCCCCCCCCTCCCTCCACACACACACAACACATTTTTTAAATCTCAAATGGAAACAAAGGAAGGCTTTGACTCATTTCGGGAGAATGGTGAGCATGTGCAGAGAATCTAAGATTAAAGAGAAGAATATCATCTGCTGCAAGAATTTTCTGATGAAGCCAGCAAGTGAGGAAGGAACTGTTGTTTTACAGTGCCTTGCAGGGTTCCAAGCAGACATATTAAAACAACTTACAGATGTAGTTTGTGCAAAATATTAAGTCGGGTGCCTTCAAAACTCACTTTGCTGAGCTGTTTCCACCCTTTCAAAAATGCATCTAAGTCCTGTAAATCCTCCGGAGCTCACTGTCTAATTATGTTGGGCATCCTGTATACCTTCTCATTAAAAACTAACCTCTTATTTTAATGACTTGGTTTTAGCCCTTTGAAGATCAGGCATGTAATAGTGGCTCAATGTTAGCAATGTGGTTATTCATATATCAGCTCTCTTTCTCTCTCTGCTTTCTTCCTTCCTTTCTCATTCACGATTTTTTTTAAAAGAAACTTCCTTCCCTCGGTGAATTCTTTCCTATTTTTTAACCTACGGACATCCTTTTCCTTTCATGCAAGTTCTGCCAGCCGCAGTGCCAAAGCTGCACTAAACCTTCCCACAAAGGGTCAGGCAATGTTAAGTGCCATGGCTGCTCCCACTTAAATGCTAAGCAGGTCTCTCCATCCAGTATTTCAGAGGGATGATTCACTGTGCAACATTTGAGTTATAACAGTATATTTGATTTAAACAAAAACAAAAAAGTGGGCTACGTTTGATGGACTTCATTTGATCTCAATAAACGGCCTTATTCTGAGTCACACAGTCTGCACCAACCCACCCACCTTCCTCATCCCAGTAAGCAACAGTGACCCGACTGCTGAAAGGTTCTCCCTCGGACCTTCTTCAGCCTGAATTTGTGGCCTATCACTGAAGTACAGCCCTTCGAATTACAGTAGCGTTTGTTTGTCCCTCATTTGTGTCCAGAGAGTAGAGCTGAGCAAAAGTTTCTCTTTCTAAGAAAATCCCCGAGATTCTCACCCCTAGAAAAAAAGGCCACTTTCCAGAATTTTCTCTAAATTTTGGTGACAATTGCTATTCTCCCTCAGGTGCCCCCCACCTTCAAGACACGCACATACCCACAAAGAAGCAAACACACACACAACGCCTCCCAAACACCAGCCATTATGGTGGGTACAAAATGGTGGCCAAGTTGCTAACACAGTTGCTGGTCTTGCTACTGTTCATGGCATGCCGTATGCCCAAGAAAACTGGAACCTTTTCTCCTCTCCCTGGAGATAGGAGGTGAAATTTGTGCCCCCAATTTCCCCAAAGAGGGTGGAGAATGTGCATGATCTTCCAGATATAAATGAGTGGAAATTCCACTCACCTAACAAGACTTTCCTGGTATCTCCCCCTGCACTTTCTAAAAGCCACTCCTGAAAATTGGAATATCCTGTTTTGGGGCTGCAGCGGGACAGGGAAATTAAGGAGAATTTAGTGGGGTTGCCTTGTGCTCTCACAAGACGTCTCTGAATCCAGTATGAAAGCAGCGGAAGAAGTTCAGCTGAGCCCTCTGCTCTCCTCATTCACCTGACCTTCCACTTCCCCTCCCTGCTGCACAAAGCAAAGCTTTACACCACAGCAAATGGTGGAGAAAGAGAACAGGTGAAAGCCAGTGGGGAAGTGGAACAACAAATATATCAGTTTATGCTGCCTTGAAGCATTCAAAGAAACTGACGTTTTCAAGGCTGGCAACTGGCACCTGTTTCTGCCCATGATATTTTCACCTGGGCAGAAGAAACCCAGTTGATTTTGCTTCTGAAATGCATCAGAAGTTTCATACCGGAGGACTGAAGGTCTGAGATTCAGGCAGCCTATTTGCTGCACCACAAAGGTAGCTTGCCAAAAGAAGGAACTCCTAGCCTGCACTTTGCCTTTGCTGTACTTTGGCACTAACTGTATGTAAACAGTGGTGTAGCAGACAGCACTATCAATTCAACCACAGTCAGGTAGCACAAGGAATCAATAGAGTTTCACTTTGTGGCCCTACAAAGCTTCTGACCCTCGTCTCTGAGCAATCTTGAGCAGTTGTAGACAATCTCCTTGTTCTACTACCTTCTTGTCTTCCCAAAACATCACTCCCATCACATAAATAAACACAGTACAGCTTTGATATAACTTGATTTCAGCAAGGCATTTGACAAGGTGCCCCATGATATTCTTGTAAAGAAGCTGGTAAAATGCGGTCTTGACTATGCTACCACTCAGTGGATTTGTAACTGGCTGACTGACCGAACCCAAAGGGTGCTCATCAATGGTTCCTCTTCATCCTGGAGAAGAGTGACTAGTGGGGTGCCACAGGGTTCTGTCTTGGGCCCGGTCTTATTCAACAACTTTATCAACGACTTGGATGATGGACTCAAGGGCATCCTGATCAAATTTGCAGATGACACCAAACTGGGAGGGGTGGCTAACACCCCAGAGGACAGGATCACACTTCAAAACGACCTTGACAGATTAGAGAACTGGGCAAAAACAAACAAGATGAATTTTAACAGGGAGAAATGTAAAGTATTGCACTTGGGCAAAAAAAATGAGAGGCACAAATACAAGATGGGGGACACCTGGCTTGAGAGCAGTACATGTGAAAAGGATCTAGGAGTCTTGGTTGACCACAAACTTGACATGAGCCAACAGTGTGACGCGGCAGCTAAAAAAGCCAATGCAATTCTGGGCTGCATCAATAGGAGTATAGCATCTAGATCAAGGGAAGTAATAGTGCCACTGTATTCTGCTCTGGTCAGACCACACCTGGAGTACTGTGTCCAGTTCTGGGCACCACAATTCAAGAAGGACACTGACAAACTGGAACGTGTCCAGAGGAGGGCAACCAAAATGGTAAAAGGCCTGGAAACGATGCCTTATGAGGAACGGCTAAGGGAGCTGGGCATGTTTAGCCTGGAGAAGAGGAGGTTAAGGGGTGATATGATAGCCATGTTCAAATATATAAAAGGATGTCACATAGAGGAGGGAGAAAGGTTGTTTTCTGCTGCTCCAGAGAAGCGGACACGGAGCAATGGATCCAAACTACAAGAAAGAAGATTCCACCTAAACATTAGGAAGAAGTTCCTGACAGTAAGAGCTGTTCGACAGTGGAATTTGCTGCCAAGGAGTGTGGTGGAGTCTCCTACTTTGGAGGTCTTTAAGCAGAGGCTTGACAACCATATGTCAGGAGTGCTCTGATGGTGTTTCCTGCTTGGCAGGGGGTTGGACTCGATGGCCCTTGTGGTCTCTTCCAACTCTATGATTCTATGATTCTATGATTCTATTTTGTCATTTGTAGTCCTTCAAAATTTTTGTGAAATTCGCCATTCAGTTCTAAATACATGTTTTAGCTTCTAAGTGTTATCTGACATTAGTTTACATTAATAAACTCAAACCCATAATTTCATATTCTCAGAGACTAAAATCTAGACTATGTTTATAGTGCCTTGATTTATCAAAGTCTAACATAACACTTGCTTTTCCATCATTTCAATTTCATTCAAATCTTATCATTCTGATTTAGGAATAATAGTGCTTTCTTTATTATCCAAGTCTATGGTTATTATAGCAACATTTCACATGTGCTAAATGTAGTTTTGCCATACAGGGAGGGTTTTTACTAGACTTAAAGAGAGAGATACAACTGGTTCGTATTTCGTTTTCACAAAATGGGACTTTAATTTGAAAGTACACCCATAAACATAGTCTGTTCCCTATGTGGTTACAGGGTTGTATGTACATATATGTGATGCACAGTTGAAAGTGCTATTCAATTGTCAATTATTACTACATATCAGTTTATTATTATGCTAGCAATTATGTTTGTTCATTTTAGTAAATATTGTGAAAAATTCTGCAGATTCAGTGGGATGGGCAAAAGGGATAAAATATATTTAGCCTACATAGTAGAAGACATTATTTTAAAGAAATAGAAATGGAGCCATCCGGGTGTGATGGTACAATTCTCATCAACCCCCTCCCTCTCCAACTGCAGTCATTACTAGATTTATCGAGAACCAATACCCTTGGGTTTTGTACTGCAAAATGCTGTGTTTCAGAGATCTTCTTCCCCACCTGCTGAATTCCATTCTGGCAGGGGATGTAGAAAGGAAAGAGGCATTCAGCGGCAGAAGACAGGAGAGGGAGAGATGGACTCAGAAGCCACCTAGCCACGGGGAAAGAGAGTGCAACTGTGGCAGTACAACATCTCCATCAGGCCCAGTGTCTCCTCTTCGCCACAAGTAGTAGGAAGAAGGCCTCAGCTGTTCATCCCTTGTTGTATTCACTCATGAGAAAAGTCGCTGGTGTGGATTGGGACTGGTGGGACTGAGGTTTGGGTGGCTAACAGTAGATGGAACCAGAGGCAGTGACAGAGGGAGCCAACTCATTGCAGTGTTGTTCCCAACACCTTCCCTACTGAGTTCTACAAGGACTAAGGTGGAGGAAGCTGACCACGAGTGTCAGCCCAAGCGACTACACAGTGCCCCATTCACCCTAATGGATACCGGAGGTGAGTTTCATACGTAGTGGCTCTGGGCAGCCAGGGCTGGGGCTGTGCTCTCTGAAGCAAGCGACTGATCCGCTTGGGGTGGAAGAGTCAGCATCTGTGGTAAAACCCCCTCAGAGGGAAAGTCTGACAAAGAAAAGTTTTACCTGCGGAGGTTAATGTTTCTTAAGTGCAGCTCTTTCTGATATCTGGAATAAAACCGAGAGTAAGGGAGCTCTTATTGGAATGCCCTGCATCAAAAATACAAATAATTTTCTATTAGCCGTGTCAGCAGGATAAATAACTGTGAGGTGGAATCGAGGCTATTATCAGGAAATGTCTGAACATTCTTCAAAACAACCCTGACCTTAATAACTTGTTTAAAGATCTCCTCCTGATGGTTTATGGAAGAAGCCCAACTTAAAAGACAAAAGTGTGCTCAGCATGCATTGTTAATCACTCTAGACCCTCGGTGGCACAGTTACCTGATGGCAATTACTTTTGTGATGCCTGTGAAATTCAGCCCCCAAATAGAAGTGTTTTATTTTATCACCCTATTAGAGGGAAAATATCCTCTCCCATTTAATGAATAATAACATGCGCTACAAAGAATGTACAGTAGCCCATCTAACCAAATGTCCTTGTACTGCAGTTAGCCAGAGATCAGACCACAAAAATGATGACTGAACCAAAAAAACACACAAAAAATCTCTCCATTAGTGGGAATGATGGAGCCTCTCAGAAAGATGAATGCATTAACACTCAGCTTGCACCACTAGATCTATGGAATTATGTTTTTCGATGAAGCTAGTTGCTTGTTGCCGTATCTTTAAGGAAAGCAGGCAGATATTCAAAATATCTCACATTTATCAAAGGATACAGAGTGTAGTAGTGCTTAGAATTATGCCAGATGCAATTCAGAAGATAATTAGAATAAGACATAATCCTTTAAAACACAACTAAGCACACATAAGTCAACTCTCCTTTTTTAATCTTGTGCTTGTGAGTTTCAACGTTTTTCCAGGACTGCTTTGACAGTATACTATCACGCTGGACTTTGTGTTACTCTTATGCCATACCTTTGGTGCTTTGCAAACTTTACATTTGCATAGTTTTGCATCATTCTGTGGTAATTTCCATTAGTTCCATATGTGTACTCAGTACTCTGAGGTAGATAACAAAATGGACCACTCTCGTTTAGTGGCAAACTGGCTCAACACATCTCATGTGGGATGGCCAACATGAGGCCCTTGAGATGTGGTTGGACTACAATTCCCATCATCCTTAACCATTGGCTATGCTGGCTAAGGCCAATAGGAGTTGTAATTCAACCACATATGAAGGATACCATGCCTTATGCTTTTTTGATCTATGGCAGTGACCAACACCACATCTTGTGGCATGCATACTTCCAAGAAGGTTTTGATAAATCCAGGGGAAGCTGATCCATGACGGCCATCTGGTCCAATAGACTCCACATATCTCAGTCTGCCCTCAGCCAAGCCACACCTGTCTGCCTCCTTCTGTTGCCCTTGTGCAACTCAGCATGGAGGAGAATGGGATTGAGACTAGAATTAGCCAGCTCTGCCTTTCATTGGCTTCTGCTTCACCTACTGTCTCCTCCCCTACCAGTCTCAATGAGCACAAGCCACCACTTGATAAACCTAGAACCGTTTTGGAGTGCTGGTGGAATCCAGCAAGTTGCAAACTCAGCAGAAGTGTTCATGTTGTTACCATTACATGATGGGAAAGATAAGGCTATACTCACTGGTTCCAGTCTCTGTGTGATGAACAGCTCCTTCAGAGCAAGTGAGGTTAATCCCTATCTTCAGAGGGAGAGTGTGATATCTAGATTCACCCTGGCTATCATAAATAACTGCATAATTATCTCTATTGGCAGAGTCCCAACAGCCAATAGCTAGTCAGTCATCTCTCCTCCACGGAAGTCTCAGTTCAGGAGCAGAATATGGAAGGGGGACCTGAACTAGGTCAAACCCAGAGCAGAGAATGGATTGTGCTTGCATCTGAGGTACAGTTGAGTAATAAAGGGCTGGAGTCAGGGCTGGCCCTACCATTAGGCAAAGTGAGGCAGCCACCTCAGACAACAGATGCTGTGGAGTAAAATTATACAATGTCTTACAGCATATACAGTGGTACCTCGGGTTACATATGCTTCAGGTTACAGACTCCGCTAACCCAGAAATAGTACCTCGGGTTAAGAACTTTGCTTCAGGATGAGAACAGAAATCGTGCTCCAGCGGCACAGCAGCAGCAGGAGGCCCCATTAGCTAAAGTGGTGCTTCAGGTTAAGAACAGTTTCAGGTTAAGAACGGACCTCCAGAACAAATTAAGTACTTAACCCGAAGTATCACTGTATTCACTTTCAGCTCAGCACAATTGCTGGTTTTAATTTTTTCAGGTCTATGAGGAATCTGTACCTTGCTAATTCTACTCAGAGAAGACCCACTGAAGTTAATGGATATGACTAGCTTAGGTCCATTAATTTCAGTGTGTCTACTTGAAGAAGGATTTAGTTGGATATAACACAGTGATGGTGAAAATTAATTTTATCATACCTTTTGATGACGGGGTATGTTTGTGCGGACATGTGTATGTGGGAGAATGAGAGTGATAGCACAGAAAATGGCCCACTAAAAATTCATGATATGCCTGGTGATTCCTTTTACCTTAAGACTGCTTAATTAGAACGTTAATTGGAATGCTGTGGCACTTCATCTCTATATATCAGCACATTACCCCCAGCATAGCCCAAATTTGTAAAATAGGAAACAAAATTCCATTTGGAAAGTCCCTCACGAGCTGTCTGCCTCTCTCAAAATCCGCAAGAATGATTTAAGGGTATAAAACCATACAGTTGTCTATTTTACTCCCCCCCCCCTTCATTCATATTCAATTGAGCTTCCTGCTTCCCTCAGTTTGCAATCACTGCCAAGGAACTTTTAATTAATTAAATATGAAGGTTGGGTAAGAGCTATTTTTTCAACATATCAACCCTGTTCTGAGTTCTTCCAATAAAACAACAACAAGGCTTTAAACTCTATACAGTGGTGCCCCGCAAGACGAATGCCTCGCAAGACAGAAAACTCGCTAGACGAAAGAGTTTTCCGTTTTGGAGGTGCTTCGCAAAACGAATCTCCTATGGGCTTGCTTCGCAAGACGAAAATGTCTTGCGAGTTCCTGCGGGGTTTTTTTCCTTCCCGATAAGCCGCTAAAAGCCGCTAAAAGTCGCTAATAGCCGCTAATAGCGCTAACAGCACTAATCCGCTAATCCGTCAATGGGCTTGTTTCCCAAGACGAAAAAACTGCTAGACGAAGAGAATCACAGAACGGATTCTTTTCGTCTTGCGAGGAACCACTGTATAAAATGAAAATACTAATCTAATATTAAGATTAAGTGGGATACTTCAAACACAAATGTGTGTGTTTCCATTACTGCACCCAAGCTGCTATCAGCCCAATCGAGCTCTGGCCAAACATTGTCACATGTGACTAGCTGCATCCTTATTTGGCTGCGGATAAGCATCTAATTGAAAGCAATACAGTGTGGACAGATGACGTCTGCATTCAGATGCACATCTGAATGTTTATCTAATATAACTTAGAATTTCTTTTTTAAAAAAAAAATATTTATTAACTTTTCAGAGGTTATACAAAAAAGCAAAAAACAAAAATACAAAAATAAAAACACATATAATTTCATTCACTTATTTTCTTTTAACTTATTTCTCGGACCTCCTCATACCTCCCCTTTTTGTATTCCAATTCAAATTATTCATTCAGCAAATCCTCACCCTTAATTTTCACTTAAGTTTACACCTTTCTTTCTCCCCCCCCCAATTATCTTAATTATTACAGCTGATAACCACTTAAATTCTATCCAACATCATTCTAACATTCACTAATTTTATAATATTTCCCAAGATAGTCCTTAAATTTATTCCAATCTTCTTCTGCCATCTCTCTTCCCTGGTCTCGGATTCTGCCAGTCATTTCTGCCAATTCCATATAGTCTATCACCTTCATCTGCCATTCTTCCAAGGTGGGTAGATTTTGTGTCTTCCAATACTTTGCAATAAGTATTCTTGCTGCTGTTGTTGCGTACATAAAAAATGTTCTGTCTTTCTTTGGCACCAATTGGCCGACTATGCCCAGGAGAAAGGCCTCTGGTTTCTTCAACACTCAGAATTTCAAGTGAGATGTCCATGCAAGTCTACTTCCACGCATGCATCTGCTTTGAGCCTCAGGGCTGTTCCACTTTTTATGTTTTTAAGTGGTACACCTAAAGATGTCGTAAGCATTACAATGTGACCCAGACTTCCATACATTCTTTTTCGATAATCTCCCAAATATATTTGGATTAACAAAAAGCCATGATAGCTGAGTGGCATCAAAAGGCTAGGTTTTCTCCCAAATAGTAGACTCATCACTAGAGTGATTAAAGTAGCAGTTTGGGGGAAACAGATTAGATTTAACAGAAAGGGAAATCAATTTCTAATAGAAAATATGATTATTGTATATCAAATATTTTATAAAATTTGTAATGTTCCTTGTCTATTAGTAGTACCTCTTTTTCACATCATAAACCAAATTTTAACTGAATTTGTAGAAAGGCTCTTGGAAAGAGTCACATGTTTGCTTAATTAGACTGTCAAGATTCCTGCTTTCAGTTAATAAAAAGCAAGGGCGGTGTTTAACTAAATAATTGTGCGAGTGAAACTTCCATGTGTGCTATGGGGCTTTCTCATCCCCTCTCCTCCCCATGCGCCATCTCCCAATCTGCTCCAGAGGGTTGGAGAAAACCTTAGAACATATTTAGGGGGCACATAGAGGAAAGCAAGTGCGGGGGGGGTAGGAATGTTCCATTGCACAAGCAGAAACTGCTATTCAACTAGTTACAGTTAAATAGTTGGCATCTGTCTGTATTAGGAGGCAATGGAGGAGTGCACCTTCAGGGGTGAAGTTGAACTGTTGGGGAGTTACAGCGCCTGCTGTGGCTGTAGAGACCGATACAGGAGAGGCATGTTTTGTTGCAGCTGGGGCAGATGAAGGCTGCTACTGGTGTACCATGATGTTTCTTCTCTCCCCCAGCAGTCATTCCTCCTCTGTTCAATGATATGAACGGACCACCTGATTGTCTGTCTCCAGGCACTGCAGTAATCTGCAAGGGATTCTTATGTGATGGCCTGGGACTCGGGCTCGGACTCGGAACCAGAGGAGACTCAGTCTGCACTGGATCCTTTGCCTCAGGCATCATCTGAACCAAGCCTGGGGCCTGATCCTGAAGAGTCCGAGTCTGCACAGGTTCCCCTGCAACAAGCACCAGCTGGGCTGAGTCAGGGGCCTGAGCCTGCCCTGGCTCCAGATGTGGGGATTACCTCGTTACCTTCAGCTGGGCAATCACATACAGCTGCTCCACTACCATTTTGGTCAGGGGAGGCTGAGGCGGCCCCTGGGTCTAGTAACCCACCGACGTCTCCCGAGCTGCAGAGACTAAGGTCTGAGAGCAGGAGAGACCTGAGTACTCGCATGAGGAGTGCTCACCTTCGGGTGAAACAGGGAGGTGAGTCACCAGGGGATCAGGACCGGCCGCTACCCTGACAAAGATAAAAGGCTGTCGGGCCCTGCCCCAGGTTGCAGGAGCAACATTGCTGTATGCTAGATCCTGCCTGAGATCCTGTACCTGTCCTTGCCTGGCTTCCTGCCTCGTGTCCTGCCGAACTGACTCCCGTGGAAACTTCAGATTCTGGACCAGTCCTGGACTGCGTTTCACGGGTTACCCCCGGGCCCAGCACTTCTCACAAGGCAGGGTTGATCTTGCCAGCCTTCATGTCTCATTCACAGCCATCGTTGTAACACACAGTTGGTCTGTCAACGGGCCTGGTGCCTGAAACCAGCTCCCTGGAGAGCACCTCCTTGGGGACCCTGCCATCTTCCATTCTGTGGACATCACATCACCAAGCTAGCGCAGATGTCACTGAGACCGGAGTGCGAACATGCTGGGAATGTGACTTGGGAGAACACATCTTTGCTTGAATACCAGTCTGCTAATTTGCAGACCTCCCCGACCCCCAACTTAAGTGTGGATTGGAACAGAAGTGAACCATTAAGGTTAAGCACTTCTCTGAGTGTTGTGATGCAACTTCACCTGAAAAACGTATCATTAAATCATTTCTTGTGAGGAAGGAATGTGTGTTGTGAGGGAAAATGTGTCCGAAATGTGCCTTTGGGGCAAATGCACTTAAAAAAAAAAAAAGCACACAATGTGCATATTTTACAGGAAGGTGAGGAAAGTAATACAATGCGAAATTTTCATCCATTTCCCCCCAAAAAATGCAAAAAAAGGACAAAATGATTGAACATATGCAAAACTGCCCTGGAAGTGTTAAAAATTTGGAATTTGAAGAAAAGCATTCAGTGCATGTGATTAGCAACTTTTTTTTTAAAAAAAAAAACCTATTTCAGATTATATGATACAATAGCTAAAGATTTATAGTTATTATAAATTAGTAGTTACTTTATAGAGGTAAGAAGTTCCTTCGCATTTCCTTTAGGATCTGCCCACTATGTATCATTCAGCAACATGACAGATATTCCCATCTGAATGTGAGTCATCAGAACGACATAGATTACATTGGCTAGCCGTAATGTCACCTGGCTTTCTGATTTAAGTGTTGAGTTCTTTTACTTTGCACTTTGAGTTTTTGTCATACACAGATTCCCAGCATTCTCAAGCTTGATTAATACATTAATGACGCTGGACAGGAGTTATTTCTCATGGATGAATCTCACACCACTCTTGTGATGTAGGTGAAAGAGTTTTGGCAACAGAGCCATTACACTTATCTCCTGTATGACCCACACATCCAGAGGATTCCTTCAGACGAAACTGAACAGAGCAGCATGAGATGCCGTCATGGCAAACCAAGACCATGCCAAGTAGGTAATGAACCTCGAAAAGTCTTATATGCTTCATGTCTGCAATCTTAATACAAATAAACGCAGTGGGAAAACTTCGTGATGCCCACCGCTTTGGGGGTCTTTGTGCCAAACAGTGGTATATAAATCAATCAATAGATGAATGAACGAATCTAGCTTTAGATTACTTTTGTCATCTCTTAATGGGCACAATTTTGGTGAAAACTGGCATTCCTGCCAAATAGATGGCTCTGTCTATCTAAATTGGGGGGGGGTATACAGATGTTGAAGACTTTATGTCGGAAAGCAGAGTACAGACCCACTTTCACAGGGCTATTGTGAAAATAAAATGGGGGTTGTTGTTGCAAGGCCCTTGGAAGATAATTACAGTAAGTTTAAAGTGAATTAATGACAGACACGTAACTCCACCTTGGACTACCTATTATTTATGTATTATTTTAAAAATTGCAACCTGCTCTTCACTGTTCACAAAATCCTAGAGTGAAGAACAACATAGAAATACAAGAAAAGAATCTTTCACTTAATACAACTCATTATAAACTCAGATAATTTACAGTACCTACTGATATATAGCAGCATTATAGAAAGAATTAGATGGAGTAACTTGCCACTTGTCTGGATTGTTCTCAAAATAAGGAAACAAGCAATCAGTCCAACTGTGTATAGCCACTTACATTTTTTAAAGAAAAAAATACTGGGGACCTGCTGTTCATGTAATATATTGACTTTGTTCTTAGTTTCTTACATTTGCGCACTTAGTGAAATTCAAAATAATATTTGGATTATAGATAATTTTTACTGCAATGTCAAAATGTAATAGAATACACACACACATCAAATGACCATTAAGTTACATGAACTGATAACTTGTGAGTCATGTTATCTTACTGGATGGGTGCCAAATCCCACAGAATAGTGGCTAAGAGATTGAACTATGAGCAGTGTCTGGTTCAAATTTCAACTTTGCTTTATGAATTTACTAGGCCAAACGAACGGACAAAAGGGTTTCAGCCCCAGTTCACAATAAGGGAACAAAAAACCTGATCTACTTGAATATGTTTTTCTATAGATTAACTGTGACAATGAGTGAAATGCTTAGAACAATAGAAAGTACTGTGTCATATTTATAAGTATTATTACTGATCAATGTAAAAGGGAGTTCAATATTTATTAAAATCCATCCCGGCCACCCCCTTCTTAAGACAGTGCCCATTTTAGTTAATGACATCATAGCAACACCTCATAGAATACTTTACAAGTTAAATAGCAAGTTAAGGTATCATGCTCATTTTTATTTAATTACAGATGTGTTATTGAGATTGTGAGGATTCCCAGGTAAGATCCTCCCTCTATTGTGTGGGCAGGTAATCCCTCCCCTACCTGGCCTGGTCTCCTTGGCAACGCTTCCCCCAGGTGGGATTGGACAACTGACTGAGGTAGGCGGAGACCTCCAGGTATCCCACCTGAGGGAAGGCAAACCAAGCCTATGCTGTTGGAGCCGCTCCAGATCTAGGGGCTGCGCGCGTCCACGCAAAGGGCGCCCCCCGTTTTAAGCGTGGAGCGGTCATTTTCTTTAATTACAGATGTGTTATTGAGATTGCAATGGACAGGGCCACAACCCTCCCAAATCACGCACATACCCCATTGCTACAAGATTTAGGGGCGGAAAGTTCACATTAGTGCTAACTTCCCCTCTCTATACGCTGTGGTCCTGATAACAACCCTCTCCCCCCCCCAGGGGGGGGGGGCTGTAATTAATTAATTCAAGAAAAGCAAGAGACAGAGTAGTTCTACAGATGCCATGTAATGTAATGAATATCAGTATATTTATGCAATATCAATACATTTTATGCAAATTTAAGTTATGTGTTGTTGTTGTTGTTTTAAAAAAACACAGTTCCAATTTGAGAAAAAATTACAAGCACGCATTTAGTTATTTATTTCATTCATTGATTTGGATTGATAGCTTGCCCTTCTCCCTAAAGGCTTAGACTAGGTCGTAGCCTTTTAAAACCGGTTATCTGCAATCGGAAGGTACCTTGAGGAATGGTATATGGTTGGCTAGAGGGAGCCATTTCAATGGAAGCTAAGCGTAACATGGCCATTTCAAATTAATTTTCTCGGAGAGTTATGATTTAATAGTACCCAAGGTTTGATTCAAAACTCGGGGGAATGCCGTTGAGATTATCAAAACAGTTTAACGTGAATCACTGCAAACTGATATTGACAACTGTTATTCGGCTCTGGTGGCATGATTTTACTGCTGACTTTAGTCTTCTTGAATTATCATTTTGGGAAAGCTTAACCTAATCTGCTTCAAGAACCTATAAATAACCCTGTCACTATTCTTCATAAAAAATCTTTAAAAATGGCTCTATCCAAGTAGATATGATAATCACTTAAAGAGAAATGTCCTATTTAGAGAGAAGAGCCAAGTATTAATTATGAACTAGAGTTTGGCGAGGACTTCAAGCACCAGGTTTTGGGCACCATTAAAAGGCAGGCAATTGCCACTTAATTATTATTTTTACAATGTGTATATGTCCTAACTTTCAGTTTAGTATAAAGGTGATGTGGCATAAACAAACGACATTTACAATGCGCTGCGGCAGAACAAGATCAACATACGGGTTTGTTTGCACCGTCAGGTCCATGTGATCTGCTTAGAGAATGCTTGTTGATAGGAAGCAACAACATTTTAAATGATCATCATCATCATCCGCCTCCAGCACTAAAACATTGTGGGCCTGTAAGCATTTCTCCATGCCCCTCAAACATCATTACGTCTATGAAATTTGCATACAAAAGTATACTTGCATACAGAAACATATTCTATTCTATTTGAGATGCCTAGTCCGGACATTGTGCAGAATGTCATACAGTTGTACCTTGGGTTACGGACGCTTCAGGTTACAGACGCTTCAGGTTACAGACTCCACTAACCCAGAAATAGTGCCTCGGGTTAAGAACTTTGCTTCAGGATGAGAACAGAAATCGCACAGCAGCAGCGTGGCAGCAGCAGGAGGCCCCATTAGCTAAAGTGGTGCTTCAGGTTAAGAACAATTTCAGATTAAGAATGGACCTCCAGAATGAATTAAGTTCTTAACCTGTACTGCATGTTCTCTGATAGCCTTGAAATGTTACAAAATTAACCCATAAACAAATGGATGAGCCAGGTCACATTCCTTCATGTTTCTACAGTTGTGTTTGATAAGCAAATCACCAGTAGTGGATAGCAAAGTAGGGCTGAGCCACGCACCTGAACTCCCTCCATGAGAGCCAGTGTGGTGTAGTGGTTAAGAGCGGTAGACTCGTAATCTGGGGAACCGGGTTCGCGTCTCCGCTCCTCCACATGCAGCTGCTGGGTGACCTTGGGCCAGTCACACTTCTCTGAAGTCTCTCAGCCCCACTCACCTCACAGAGTGTTTGTTGTGGGGGAGGAAGGGAAAGGAGAATGTTAGCCGCTTTGAGACTCCTGAAGGGGAGTGAAAGGCGGGATATCAAATCCAAACTCTTCTTCTTCTTCCATTTGTGTTGCTGCCGCATACCAAGATGGAGGGTAGAGGTGGAGATGGTGCCAAATTCAGTGCAGCAAATGCACAAGCATAAATCCCAAACTGACTCCACCAGCACATTGAACAGTGCCGGCCTTGCTGCTGCCACCATCTCCCCACCTTGTGATGCAACCAGAGGGCGAGCAGCTGAGCAGCTGAGTCCCACCCCCATCTCCCACTGCAACACATGTGAGTCCCATCTAGAAGGGTAAGATGAAGATTTACTTTCTGTGCAAGTTCCCCTTTTGAAGTTACACAATCCAAAGCACCTTGGATTCTTATGAAGCGTGCTTATTTAAAAGTAAAGGTAAAGAGATGCGAGAGGATATTGATTTGTATATTAAAAACAAATGGAATCCAAATTGCATTGATGTAGTTAAACAATACAGAAGAGACAAAAATCAGGCAGCGTTGATATTTGTGTTTAAAATTTGTCCATTTGCTATAATCAAAGCAGTTGGCTGAAATGCTATCAGTTAACTTTTATGTGTACATGAGTTTAATCTGTTTCAAAGTGGACAGCATCAATACCATTTTTAAACAAAGCATGTATTCGTTCAGTATTTCATTTTAATATTTGCACTGGTTTCTGATTTATTTATTTAGATATCTACTTCACATCAGTTAATTTAACCTTTGCAAAACAGTTTTGCATCAGACAACTGAGCATCAACTTCAAGTATTGTCAGAATTACCCTTAATTAAAATAAAATGGAACTATTTTAATTACCGTTATCATGGTTACATTGGTACTAAATATAATTTTGCTGTGCATGCTCAAATAGCAGGGTGGGACTCCTAACTCCCAACAGCTCCAGCCAGCATGGTCAGTTGCCAGGAATGATGGGAGTTGTAGTCCAACAACATTTGGAGAGCCATCACCTTGCCGACAAAGGTCCATATAGTTAAAGCTATGGTTTTCCCAGTAGTGATGTATGGAAGTGAGAGCTGGACCATAAAGAAGGCCAATCGCAGAAGAATTGATGCTTTTGAATTATGGTGCTGGAGGAGACTCTTGAGAGTCCCATGGACTGCAAGAAGATCAAACCTATCCATTCTGAAGGAAATCAGCCCTGAGTGCTCACTGGAAGGACAAATCCTAAAACTTAGGCTCCAATACTTTGGCCACCTCATGAGAAGAGAAAACTCCCTGGAAAAGACACTGATGTTGGGAAAGATGGAGGGCACAAGGAGAAGGGGATGACAGAGGACAAGATGGTTGGACAGTGTTCTCAAAGCTACAAACATGAGCCTGACCAAACTGCGGGAGGAAGTGGAAGACAGGAGTGCCTGGTGTGCTGTTCATGGGGTCACGAAGAGTCGGACACAATTAAATAACTAAACAACAACAGGTTCTCCATCACTGCTCTATAAAAAATAATCTATAAAGTGCCAATCACAAATTAGCCCAGGTGGGACAAGGACACCCAGACTATGCCATATACTGGCACAGGTAGTTTCTAGCATGACTCTGCCATGTTCAGCTCCACACACCAAACCATTGATGTGAACTGGCCCTGCTGCTGTGATGGAATCGCAACTTTTCGAGAATAAATAGGAAAGTGCACTCACTCCTCGCTCACCAATGTCTTGGCGGATTCTGCTCAGGGTTTCCTGGCTGCTGCAAATAGCCAACATACAGAACTCCATCAGGACTTTACATCTAAGGAAGTCATTGAAATATGTCAAGGTCCACTTGAAAGTCTTTTTAAGATGTCATTATGCTGAGTTTTGCATGCTTTCTGCTCCCATTTGCTTCTGCAGTAACACATTAGCAGGTGGACTGATGTAGATAAATCAATCAGATGCAAAGGGCCAGAACAGACAAAAGCTCTTGAGCCAGGACCATAAAGTAGATGCATTCTTAAATCCAGCCATTTTACTTTCAGGTAAAAGACAAATACAGCTTCACGATTTGGTGCCCCCACCCTGAGGAGATGCTATTACTCGGGCACTTAAAGTTACAGAGAGAGTGGGTTGCTTAAGAGAGAGCAGTAAAACAAATTATTTGCATTTTGTACTGAGCCCTATGAAGAAAATGTTTATTGAAAAGCATGAGATGTTGCCTTTTAAGATAATCCATTATCAAGAAATTTTGATTAATGGTTATTCTTCAAGTCCTTGCATTATTCTAATGGTCCATCAAATGAAGCTCCACCACAATTTCAAATACAATATAGTTGTTGAGGTGTATATGCAGGGGTAGAAGCCAATATTGATGTACATCAAGAAGAGCACTGAAATATCTATAAGGTGTGTTACATCTATATCTTTCTGATCGAAATAGCAAGCATAATAAAGGGCTATCAAACAGCAAAGTCTAGGGTAGTGCCTTTGAAAGTCTTGTCCATGTAGGACCCATGTAGGCTTAGATCCTTGTCCTTCAACTTTGGGACCACAGATGTAGATGTATAGGATGGGTTTTCATAGGTAGGAGAGGATATAACACTTGCTGACCAGCTCAGTTGGTTAGAGCATGGTGCTGATAACGCCAGGTTCGCAGGTTTGATCCCCGTATGAGACAACATTGCAGGGAGTTGGGCTAGATGATCCTTAGGGTTCCTTCTAACTTTATAATTCTATGATTCCATGATTAATTGTAATTTATCCCTCCAGGCGCTCGAAAGTGTGGGTTGAACAGAGCTTAAAGTCCCTTCCTTACCAGCGATACCTGGACCTGGGCACCCCCTAACCTAGGCCAGAGGTACTTTTGGGGTTGCATGACTGGTGCAGGGGTGCCATGCTGCAGGGGGAGCCAAAACAATACTGTGGAACAGAGAGCAAGAGCTGGGGGGTTATCAAATTTTAGCGTCAAACAAGGCGCTGCTGAAATTCGGGAGCTCAAAGTCTGCCACTGCCCAGGCAAAAAGCCCAGTTCACATAGGAAACATTTGCTTGCTTCTTTAAAACGTTTCTATACCACGCTTCCTCAAAACACATCTCAGGGCAGTGTTCAAAATCATTGATAAAAATGAATTCAAACTTAGTATAATACAATCAAACGCAAATATTAGCAACCAGAGTAACAGTGGATAACCCCTTCATGGATCACTGCCTTGTTGTGGTGAAGGGGCTTGAATAGCTCCAAGAAGCGATGAGCTATGCTGTGCAGGGCCACCCAAGACAGAAAGGACATAGCCAAGAGTTTAGACTAAATGTGATCCACCTGGAGAAGGAACTGGCAATCCACTCCAGTATTTTGCCAAGAAAACTCCATGAACATAAAAAAGGAGGAGCTTTGAGAAGAAAGAGAGAGTTTCCAAGGGATGCTCTGGTTCATGGGTCACAGAGAGTCAAACATGACTAACAACAACAAAACAGTGGATAAAAGCTGCAAAACAACAACAAAAACTTGCACGGTGTGAAACAAATTGTCTGAAAGTAACTTAGAAACATTTTCTTGTCTTTATATGGAAGCGATGCCTAAAATCCTGAACAGAAACTTGCTTGCTGGCAGTACCCTATATGGCATTGTCCTCAGCTTTCCTTCAGCCCACCAGCAAAATTCAGCAGCTTTACTATATAAAACACAGAAGCAACAAGATGCTGCACGTGTGGTCACTCTGCCTAGTTCACTGCTGCCATTAAATCTCTGAGCAAACTGGTGTCTGATTTTTTTGTACATCATCTTGGAGTCATGCTTAATTATTCTGTATATTAAAGCATGAAAGTGTTCTAATCATTGGAGAGAGAGAGAGAGACAGAGAGAGACAGAGAGAGAAATGGAATTGATGGAATTGATCTGAAGAACCACAGGCATGTTGTAGTCGTGACTTTTCTCCTCCTCCAGCATTGCTTTAAAAAGCTAATCCTGGAGGTCATTGTCTTCAACAGTCATTTTGCAACACTGACCAAGTTGCACCTAGTGTAAGTGTCCCTCTTACCATAAAATACATTGTATGTATGTATGTATGTATGTATGTATGTATGTATGTATGTTAGTTAAAACAAGGAACTCCAACTTCTATTCACCCAGCCAGCATGGCCAATGATCAGGAATGATGGGACTTGTAGTTCAAGAAAATCTGGAGAGTCACAGGTTAAAAGAAGCTCCATTACCTTTAACTTAATTCTCCCACTTAAATCAGTTGGATTTGACATCATGCTCAAAACATTTCTTGATTATTAGTTTAATTTTAGAACCTAGGTGAAAAGAAGATTGGTTTCAAACGTTCAACATTGAGATAAACAGAATGCTTTCAATATTAACAGTTCCTTTAGCCACATGGGCCCATTATGGTCTACTCATTGCACAGAAATTTGTGGCAGATTCAAATAAAGCAATTGCAAACATTTCCCCCAGCCAAAGCTGCTGGCAGATCTTAGAACAGGCATGTTCCACTCCACCATTCTGTTCTCCCCTAATAATCATGGGTATGTACATATGTGCCCTGTGTCTAAATTAAACAAATGTCACCTTATTTATTTACTTTCTTAGACCAATGTATAGAAGTTAGTTAGGTGATGTGCCTTCATGGAAAATTAACATTTTTGACTAAATTTATTTTAACAAGATTTGCAGTGCGGTTTGCCCTTTGATCTTGTTTGAAACACTGCCTGTTGTTCCATTATTCCAACATCCATTTGCAGATAACAATGCATCAGAACTTTTTTTTCCCTTTGCTGCAGAAACAATGCCCTTTAGTTGAGAAAGGACATTGTTTTGACAGATAAAGTAGGCATTTGATAAATTGAAACTGGTTCTGAATTATTTTGAGGGGAATGCGTGCTACATCTGTCTGCTGCGTAGTTGTTTTTCCAGTGAAGCAGTGCTTAACTTTCTTGTCTGTTTGTGATTTATAGAGCTGCAAGAAAGGTTAGGAAAATTTCATGCCTCTTCTCTTATAATTTGTAAGTGAATCAAAAGGCATTTGTTACTGTTTAGAATGCTCAAAAAGAACCAAAACGAAAACCAAACATTTCCTCAAAACAAAGTTGACATTTACAATCCCTCAGCAAAATATTGAGAACTGGTTCTTTATCTACCTCTTTGTCTACTTCTTAACATAGTAGAATGTGTATACATATTAATAAAAATCCTAATGTGTATTTGATAGTTAGGCTTGGCGGTGATGGGCACTCCAGCACCTTACAAATACATTTGAAAATGCAGTTCACAGTGCATTCCTATACATGGCTATAGATACCTAAGTCCCATTGAATTCAGTTCTGAGGATACTTTGGGGGGGGGGAGAGAGAGATGAACATTTAACGTTGCATGCCAGTGCTTTCAATGCATAGGGCCTAAGTTGCATTTATGGTCTACTCTGTTCCTATGATGTGCTGAGCCAACAACTAAGAATGTTTTAAGGCTTTGGAAACAAACAAACCACCATTTAAGCTGTATAAGACTTGTCTGTTACAGGAATAATATTTCTCATGCAAAATGTTGCCATCAGACATGACAAAAGCACTTGGGATGTTTAGCTGCTCGAGAGAAAATCATTTTAAATTGCCTCACTCTGAAACTGATAGCACAGCTTCAACCAAGATGCTAAATTACTTATCCTGATCAAACCTTTCAGTCATTATCTCACAGCTCAGATAATACTTTTATTAAAATATGAAAGTGTTAGATATCGGTGAGAATATTATCTTTTTACTATTTCTCTATCCTTCATCTTTGTTCAAAATCTGTCTCTCTCTCCTCTCTCTCTCTTTCTTTAAACTGACAAAGCTTTGTCTATTTGGCATTGAATGCCTCTGAATATGACTGAAGAGCTTTTTTTAACCCATCCAGATGTACTTTTGCCATTCGCAAAGCTATGAGTGAATGTATTTCATCTGTACAACTCAGGAATCATGATCTTAATGATGTTGCCATGGATTTATTTTTTTAATGGAAAATTGGCAAATTACACATGCCCACTGCCTTCTGTTTTCTGCTGCTGTGCTGAACTCTGGCATTGCAAGGCAAAAAAAGGTGATGATATTTATCTGTTTGAGATGACTTGGAGACCAAAAAAGGAATACAGGAAGCTGCCTTATCTGGTATTGACTGCCAGCAGCTATCCTGGGTTTCAGACAGGGGTCTCTCCCAGTCCTAGCTGGAGATGCTGGGGAGTGAACCTTCAACCTTTTGCATGCAAGACAGCTGCTCTACCACTGAGCCACTCTGCCTATGACTATACTCAAAGTGACCTGGAAGAGTGCGTGTGTGTCCGCGTGTGTATATCATAAAGGCAAATGCATACAGTCCTGGTACTAAAAGGTAAAGGGACCCGTGACCGTTAGGTCCAGTCGTGGACGACTCTGGGGTTGCAGCGCTCATCTCGCTTTATTGGCCGAGGGAGCTGGCGTACAGCTTCCAGGTCATGTGGCCAGCAGGACTAAGCCGCTTCTGGCGAACCAGAGCAGCGCACGCAAACACTGTTTACCTTCCCGCCGGAGCAGTACCTATTTATCTACTTGCACTCTGATGTGCTTTCGAACTGCTAGGTTGGCAGGAGCAGGGACTGAGCAACGGGAGCTCACCCCGTCATGGGGATTCGAACTGCCGACCTTCTGATCGGCAAGTCCTAGGCTCTGTGGTTTAACCCACAGCGCCACCCGCGTCCCTTAGTCTTAGTACTAGACAGTGCTAATCTGCATAAGTTCCCTCAAAAGCACTATCTGCCACCTCAAAACATGCGACAAACAGTTGGAGCATCTAACTTCTGTTTCCTTTGCTGGATACAAATACATACAAATTCCCAAAATGCTTTCTCTCCAGACACCATCCAAGCATCTGTACTCACCATCTATGCTTATTAGAGAAAGATGTTCTGGTCCTCAGAAAAAGCAAAAACATTGTGTAGGCATCTCCACCCAACTCTAGTAGTATCTAATGACCATTGATTGAGCATTAGTAAGCAATTGAATTCTACAAAAATTGGCAATACCTTCATTTCGTACAGTAACTTTCCTTGACATCCAAACTTCACATGCAAGCTGTGAATGAACTTGTCTTGCCTCCAACTCTGTTCCACCCTTCTGTGCACAGCAGCCCTTGTTGTCTTATGCTTCTGCATTTTTTCCATAGTACATTTTTCCAAGTTATTTTCCCTTTCCTCTTTCCCCCACAACCTTTCTAGGTCACTTTCCTTTGTATCCCTTCTCAGCGGTACTCCCAACCTATTGCAGTTTGATATTATCTTCACTTTTAATTAATGTGCTGTTTACTTCTTATTTTCCAGATGAATTATAGCGACATATTCTCAGTTCAACAGTCAAATGTCATCTGCAACTTCTCTCCCTCCTTCACCTTCTCTCCGACATATGCCTAAGCATGTTCTGCCACACATTATGTCTCATCTAGAGACCTCTTTCTTTTTTTAAAAAAAGTACAGAAAATAATATGGATAATTTGATCAATATTAGGAGATGAGTAATGTTTCACATACAGAAAAGGGTTTAACATTCTCCACATAAGTCCCTGTGTGACTCATTGACCAAGCTCTGGACCACATGGGACAACTCTGGGCAGCTCTTTGCAGATGCAATGGAGGCAGTGATGTAGGATCTCTTCACTGCCCTCAGAACCATACAGCAGGCCCCAACTATGAGCCCAAATCAGGAGCCCACATTGTTCTGGAGTGAGATTTTTGCCCCTTATGCACCTAGTCTCTTTCTTAATATACCAAGTTTCTTAATATACCAAGGAGCAAAGTGGGCTTCACAGTGGGCCAGAGAGAACCAGCAGGATCAGTGGTGTCAATGGCCCTATGTGTCTCGCTATTCCATAATGAGATGACGGTATGGAAAGGATCACCTGCTCTAACCCACTTGAAAATCCTCCAGAGAAGATGGGAATCTATCTAGCATCCTAAATGGTTCTTCACCTCCACAAGTCAAAACCTCATTGGCAAGTGGTCTGACAATGGCAATGGGGTGATGTCCACCCCACCTATTTCCAGACCACCCTTTCCCCCGCATTAAGCAACTACTAACCAAGAGGATGCCCCGCTCTGTGCATTGGACTGATGACCATTTGAGATGGTACTATTATTGCCACAGAGAGCATGAAATCCCAAACCAAACTTAAGTTTTTTCCAAATTAATGTTCTGCCCATACTAACAACAACCTCAGTCAGGGAGGCTGTTGAGCAGCCAGATGGGGAGCACTAAGCTTTGCATCCCTAAGCTGTCTCTTTGGTGCATCACCAAATTCATGTGGTCCAGTCCTTCTCCAAAAGAGAGGGATGTCCTGGTATTAGGAAGGGAACTCCTACGTACCACAACACTAATTTCCCCCGCCCTTCAGTATGGGCTGGTGTTGCACTAAGTATCTGGGCAGACAGAGCTGAGTCAGGTCTGATTCCCCCAGCTCCCTTAGTTAGGTCTCTGTGATACACACCAGGTCAGCTCTTTTGTCCACAATCATATCATGACTCAGAATGGTTGTGGACCAACCTGACATTCAACGGCAGAACCAGCAGATTGTTAGATACAGTGGTAGAGCTTCCAGCAGTACCAGGGATAGTACACCTTTCACCGCACCTCTGCCATGCCTATCCTTCCCATTGATCACTAAAACAGGTCCTTCTACAACACCCTCCCACCAATCTTCCTCCAAGCCACATCCTGTATCCAGATAATCCTGCTAAAATAATTCAAAGAAACAAATTATACCATGTGGCTTTGAAGGCATCAGCCACCATAGGCTGATTTCCTAGAGCCCACCATAAATATTCCTATGATCAATCTGAGCATAGTGTACAGTATATTATACACACATTCCACCCCAAAACTAACCTGGGACAAAAAACAACCTCTTCCCTATCTCAAACCCAGGGGGTCTTTCACATTGGGCACCCCAAAAGCACAAAACCTATGTACAGTATGCCATACATTCACCCTCCCTCTTATTTCAATTCATACTACATACAGTGAAAGAAATCTATTATATTATCCCAAAGTTAAAACCCCCTTTGTTGTTTTTTCTTCGGGGTCAGCTTTTGGGGGTTGGCCTGCCAGGTGGCATTCCACTGTGCCATCTAAATCCCTGCTTCATAGCTCTGCTAACCGTAGGTTGGAAGTAGTGGCACCTGCAGCTTTCCACAAACACCACCACCCTCAGATCGTGGGCTGGCTTCCCTGATGGTGAGTGGCAAATAGACCTGTGCCTACAGGTCTCGCAGAAGAAATGGGGGGGACCAGGCGTAGGTGTTTAGAGCCCCACTCCTCTCCCATTGCAGCTCATCATGAACAGCAATCTTTTGGCATCCTGAATATGGGGTGAGGAGTGAGTAAAGGAGATTTTTCAGCATATGAATGGAATAACTGATTTGTAGATTATGAGGAGCTTGTGTATATGTAGATGACCAGGTCTATGTGTGAACAAATAAGGTTTGGGGTGTGGGTGTGTAAATAAAAGGTGGCCTGCACTTCATGTAATCTGGAAGTTCAAAATGACACACAAAGTAATGTTGTTTTAGAAATTAGATATTCAAAAGACATCAGTGGAAAATATATGCTATCGGAGTTTAGTGTCTGGCAAGAATGGCAGCCCGGAAAGCAAGTGTATTGTATTCACTTAAAATAAAGTATTGAAAGAAATACATTTTTAATGATATCGGGCACAAAAAACACTTAGCATGTTCACTCAAACACAAATGTTTAATCCCTTGAATTCTTTAAATCTCTGATCTCCTTTGGGAACGAAATAACTGCAGGGCTCAATTTGTACTGGTAGCTTAATGATTAAAGATGAAAAATTCTTTGCCTATGCATCTGATTTTTATATGCCTTGTTTTACTGCAAATCCTATTAAAATAAACTCTGTTGTTAGATGCTGGGAGTAATTGGATCCAATACTTCACAGCTGAAAAAAAAAGTTCTCTCCTGTTTTGAAGCCTTTTAGCAAAAGGGGAATTGGCAGTGGTTGCAGGAGGGATGTGTGGAATGGCAGCAGGAGAAGATTCTGTTAGGTGGAAATATATACGATAACACAAAAGACTATTGTGAGAAACTACCATCAACGTACTTGGCTAAAGTGTTCTATTGTGGTTCTGTCACTTTCTATGTTTGTTTGTTTGTGTGTGTGTGACTGTGTGTATCTACAATGGCTATATTCTACCTCCACTATCGGAAGCATTTGCTGGGAATCCCAAGCAAGGCGAGTGCTCTTATGCTCAGGTTCTTCTTGCAGACTTCCCATAGGCATCTATCTGACCATTGTGAGAACAGTTTGCTGGACTAGATGGGCCTTTCAACGGATCCAGCAGGGCTCAGCTTACATTCTTATATTCCTCCTCAGACATTCACTGTTGTCACATGAGGGGAGCCATGGGGTAAGGATGTTGTGACCACTACAGGTGCAGCCCATGAGTCAAAGGTCAACTATCTGAAGCTTCAAACCCAGATCTTTCAGTGTTCTAAAATGTTCACAAAGCCTCCATGAGCACAGGAATCTTCTGACTACAGACAGTTGTGCTCCAACTATTGAGAGTAACCACAACGGTGAAGTTGGGGGATCTAGCATACCCATCCATGACTCCTGTCATGTGTTCACTAAACCCAGATAAAGGTAAAGGACCCCTGACAGTTAAGTCCAGTTGCAGACGACTCTGGGGTTGCGGCACTCATTTCGCTTTACAGGCCAAGGGAGCCGGTGTTGGTCCGCAGACAGTTTTTCCAGGTCATGTGGCCAGCATGACTAAGCCGCTTCTGGCGCAACGGAACACCAAAACCAGAGCAGCGCATGGAAATGCCATTTACTTTCCCACTGGAGCAATACCTATTTATCTACTTGCACTTTGACGTGCTTTCTAACTGCTAGGTTGGCAGGAGCTAGGGCTGAGAAACAGGAGCTCACCCTGTCACGGGGATTCGAACCGCTGACCTTCTGATCGGCAAGCCCAAGAGGCTTGGTGGTTTAGACCACAGCGCCACCTGCATCCCTTAAACCCAGATAGTAAACACCTAAAGAGAACTATTATTTCAAAAACAATTTTTAAAACTCCCACGTCGTATGGCTCCATTCTCCATTACTGACACCCCTGAGCAAAGAAAAGGTCAAGTAAAATGAGCAGACAGATTGCAAAAGGCCACCAGGTAAATGGGCAAGTAATGTCATTATTGGAGGGTGAGAAGTATTCTATGACCAACAAAATGGAACAACTCATGCCTGTCAAGGGCCACCTCCCCTCAACTACCATTCAACTGAGAAACCAAACCCCTAAAATGAGGTGATTAGATGTATCCAGTAGCAGGCAGAAGGGTCTGTCAAAGCTTCACTGACCTCAGGAAGTGGCAGAAAAGAACAGTCAAGTTGAAAGTAAGGGCAGAGCACCAAGCAGGTATTCTTTAACCTGTCTTTGCCTTGGCTTGCAGCTTTCTTCTCATGACTGGGGTTTCGGTTATGGTGGAGTTATCTTTGCAAAACATTCCTCCATCCAAGGCTGGCCCAAGACATTTTGGCACCTACCTCCACCCTGGGAAGATGGGTTGAGCGAAGAAAGATCTACATTGGGAACGTCTAACCTGGTGTATGCTGCCACCTGAGGCAGTTGCCTCACCTTGCTTCATGGGTGGGCCGGCCCTGTCACCATCCCCAGACTGGACTGAGTACCAGTGAAGTTGCCAGAAGTTATTCTTCTGGTGACTGAATAAGCCATCTCACCAGGTATTTGGTTTGCAGTATTCTGCATTCCAATGATTTCCCCCCCAGATTAACAGAAGTCAAGATGGACACCAATTCCTCCCTCATACAAAGACACTTACCTTTTCCAAATAAACAGTAAAGAGTTGTGCATTTTTTCAGCATATGATATAGAGGATCCATTCTTTGAGCACATCAGAGAATAACTGGAATAGCAACACAGAATGCCCATTTCCAGCACTCGAGTGAAATGCTTTAGAGCCACATGTTTCAGTGACAAAACCAACCATATAAATCTTTCTCTCTACAGATGCAATTTAGTGAAATATGCAGTTTTCTGTTTTCCATTACTGTATACAGTATAAATTCTTTCCCCTGGAAGACAGATTGTGCAAATTTGCAAACAGCATCTGTATTCACACATTTGAAACATTAATTTATCTGGCAATAAAAATTTTGATTTCCCAAAAGGAGTGCCAAGTCTGAGAACGGATGCCTAGGGTTTTTTTTTTTGAGACTTAACTGAATTTTCAGCGTTAGTTATTTTGTGGTGAGTTACAATGCTTTGGTAGCAAAATATGCAACTTAACAGCAAGTACAGAGCATTAAAAGGGTCACACCAAGCATAAATCTCCAAGCCTAGTTTATGTATATGTATAATTTATAATAACAGACAAAGTTCTGAAAAGGTAGGCTTTCCATTGTGGGGGGAAATGCTTTTGTTAAGGGCACAGTTTAAATGAATAACAAGTAAGATTTACAGTGGATTTTCTATTTTTCTATACCTGAATGGAACATATACCAAAAGGATATTCAAAGATCCATTGTTATTTATCATAAAAGTTAGAAAGAGTCTAAATGTGCAGGTCTGTATATCCTAGAACAAAATATTCTGATCCATTGAAGTAATTTTCAAAAACTACAAACAGAAGAGCTCTTAAAATTCAACCTGTCCTTCAGCCTTTCTATACCATCAAACTTCATACAATCAGTTTCAGGCTGACATAACAATAGAGCCTGTTTCGGGATGAGTAAAAGAAGGAAGGAAAGATAATGGTTGTAAAATCTCAATTTCTTTGAAATAATGCTAGAAACATCTAAAAACATACCTTCAAAACCAGGAGCTAGTTTTTGAACTGCAAACAACTATCTTGTTTTGTTGCTAATGCAAGGAATTTTGAGGCTCATTTGATCCAAAAACCAAGTATGTACATAAATAACTTATGAACTGTCGGATAAACTATTCACCACAACTGGGCCTCTGCTTTCTGCACTAGGCTAATACAAAAATATGTTGAATTCAACAGTGTGGACTGAATTATTTCAGGACACTCCTGTTACGGCTCGTGTTATGGGGCTAACTGCAGAAAATAAATGACTGGAGTCAAACATGCTAACTACCATTAGGTAGAGTGAGACAGACACCTTGGCAGCTAACTTTGGGTACTATAAAAAGTAATTTAATTTATTGTGATTATATTTTTACTGCCAGGTTGGGGTACTTACTAGTTTATTGCCTCACATGCTAAGATAACTTGGCTAGTCTTGGGCTTTGGCCTCAGTTGATGTTCTGGCTCGGGAACAAAATGTTTTGGGCCAACCCTGAGGACCAGAGCATCTAAAGACCATGTTCCATGTCACTCTGACATCTGGAGACAGGGCCTTCTCAGTTGTAGCACCTGTTTGCATCACTTCCTTTACAGGGAGATTCACTTGGTGCCATCTTTATTTTCTGTTTGGTGCCAGAAGAAATCTTTTTTTAAAAAAATTATTTGTCCAGGCATTTTAATTCAGTGTTTATTTTATGCTCAGTTTTTCTTAAGTTGCCTGTCAGTTCTAAACTATTTGTAGACTTCATGTTTGACTACATTATTTGCATTGTATATGCATGGAATATTTATTGGAATGGGGTATACAACCCAAATATACCCCATTCCAATAAATATTCCATGCATATACAATGCTAATGATATGATTTTTTTTTCTGGATTTTGTTTTACTTTTATATTTATTTTGTAAGAGAGCTATGGCTGGCTGGCTGAATGAATAAGGAAATATAGCACCAAATATTGACTGAACCCATTCCTCTAACCTCTCAACATCCTTTGTGGAAATGCCATAATATTGACTCTCTGAAATTGCTCTTGGGTGAGTCAGTGGGCATCTTGTTGCATAATAACTGCATAGCCCATTGGTCATGAGCCCACAGTGGAGAGTCACAGGCAGATGCAACAATTTATTCAGCATTACCTCTATACTGAATGTACTGCTGGCTTAAAGACTTTTGTTTTCTTTAATGGGATCTCTTTTCTTTTTCTTTTCTTTTTTTTTCCTTTTTTTTTTTTTTTTTTTTTTTTGCTTAACAAATAATATATTCTCAGCTGAAGCATAAGTTGCCCTCTGAATCATGGCTCAAAGCAGAATGTCGTTCTTCCTACATCTATTTTAATAAGGCTGGGACAGTGGTCCTTGGTGAATAGCACCTCCTTAGGATCCTATGACTAATACTTTTTCCTTTTTTTTTGCAGTGCACTCCAGGGAATGCTTGACTTATAAATGATTGCCTGCTTGTATTAAAAATTTTCTATGTTCGTGCAAATAAAAGCAGCATTTTTTCTTCTCATTTAACAAAAATGAAACAGTTGAAGATGTTAAAATTCAAATAGCTTTCTCTGCCAGTTGAATAGTAGAGATCTAAAACTTGCATCCATGCTGTCAGTTTAATTAAAAATGTACCCAAAGGAAAACAATATTCAACAGTATTCTCTCCAGAAGTTTTGTAGTGGATTGTTTGAGCACACCATAAGGTGTCCCATTGTCTTGGGCTTTCATACAGATTTCTCTTTCCTGCTGTCATACTTCTGACCTGATTTAAATGAAATTTGTGTTAGGGTTTGGATGGTACTTCAATTAACTACCTGAACAAGTAGCTAGCAAGAAAGCTTTAGACATAAAATGACACTATTATGGGATAAGTGGTTTGCAAATAGTGGCCCTATGCAAAGAGTTCTCTGAATATGCACTTCCCTACAAGATCATCGAAACTGTCCTCCAGTAGATGAAGTGTCTACCCCCTATATCTGATCCAGAAGGTCCCAATACTCTCCAGAGTTGCTTTTTGTGACACAAGCAGTCTAATATAGCCAACATGCTTAAGTCTAATTAACGCATGAAGAAGTTAATACCATAGAATATGCTGCCCTGCCAGGCTTAGTTATGTCTACTTCCTCGCACCTTGGGAGGAACTTGGTCATCAAGCCTTTGTTTTCTTCCAGTCTACCTAAGAAGCTCAATGGGTGAAGAGGTTAGAGTTGGCTGCTCCAGCTCAACCCCATGACTCAACCCCATTATTGAGTTCCTATACCAATAATTTTGGAAGTTTCACGTCTTTGTAACTAAGCCAGGTTTTACAGCCTGTGCAACCTTCTGAAGCACACAAATCAGACCTTTGGAGAGTTTTTAAGTAGGCCATTTTTAACTTACCAAATGTATGGTCTTTCCCCCGTGCTTGGGGAAGAGGAAAGCTTTGGGGAAAACTTTTTAAGGGACATTTTGGAATCTCTGCTGGGGTCCTTTCACCAAAGGGTACTTGCCCCAAACTTGGATCTTGGCATCTTTTATATTATATATATATGGTGGAGGTTTTTTGTACCAGCCATTTTGAGGGAGTAGAGGGGATAGAAGAAGAGGAAGTTCATTGCAGGGAAAGAAGTCCCTGCGCAAATGGAGCTGCAGAGTTGAATTCCTAACAAATTGACTCCACAAGGTCAAAGGTTTTGCCTATTTAGATGAAATTTTAGTTAATTTAAGTGGACCCACATCATGGTTGTCTGGTGTAACATCACATATTTCACCAGGAAACCATTACTGCATCTAGTATCACTTCCTTGCTACCTCCTCCACCACCAATATAGTGCTACTGTTGTTGTTACTACTGCTACTATTACTTGATACCATCACAATTATCATCCTGCTGGAAATGTGTTTCTTTCTTCCAGCTTTTTCAAATATGTAGCATCTGCCCCATCTGCCTGTTCACACTTCTTCATACACAAACCCTCTGTCAGACTTCTACAAACCAAGATAAGCTGCTCTAAAATGATAGATAAATCAATGCATTATAGAACAATTCTCTAAGGGTACACGATGCAACGTTATACCAGGCATTCTTAATTATTTATCCCTCCCCAGACAAACCAATCTTGTTCTAAACACACGTCGTCTTAAAGTTGCAAGCATTTATGTTTTGCCCATTGCCAAGATACCTTTCTGTGTGACAGGTCGATACGTAAACCACTGCTAATATTTCTGTTACAGTTTCCAGCCCACCAGTGAATGTTTGGCCTGGCCAGAAGTTCTCCCGCTTAGTCATTTGTTCCCACAGGGAGATGTCAAGCCCAATAACCCACTGAATGCTCAGTCTTTGTGTTAGTTCCCTAATCTATATCAGTGTAACTTTAAAAAGAAAGAGAGGAAGAAGATGAAGCTCTCTATTCATTCTCTTTTTAAAATGTATTTTTTAAAATGTCAGCTTCCCTTCAAAATGGAAATGTATTCTGCACTTGTGAGGAGGAACCAGCCTGACCGGACCAAAAAAAATTGAGGCAACCATGTTACGGTAATTTTCATAGTCATCCCTTAATGCAGAAACAGTCACAAAACAGAATGCACAATTTGGGTTCAGAAAGTTGGTAGGTACCATGCCATCACTCATGCTGGTGGGATCCAATCCTTATGAAGCATACTGCATGACCTGCTGCAGTAGGCTGTCTGCAGTCCTTCATCCACTTTCCTGAATTTGAGCTACACCATTTCCAAGCCACAGCCTTTCTTCCTCATGGTCCTCATTCACACCCTCCTTCATCCCGCCTCCCCCCACCCCCAGGCTGGAAGATGCCCTCAAACGTCTCTTGCATCACTGTATGGAGAATAGAGACGACTGTGTGAATGTGTATAGATACTAGACTATTGTGTTGTTGTTGTTTAGTCGTTTAGTCGTGACTCTTTGTGACCCCATGGACCAGAGCATGCCAGGCACTCCTGTCTTCCACTGCCTCCCGCAGTTTGGTCAAACTCATGTTAGTTGCTTCGAGAACACTTCCCAACCATCTCGTCCTCTGTCGTCCCCTTCTCCTTGTGCCCTCAATCTTTCCCAACATCAGGGTCTTTTCCAGGGAGTCTTCTCTTCTCATGAGGTGGCCAAAGTATTGGAGCCTCAGCTTCAGGATCTGTCCTTCCAGTGAGCGCTCAGGGCTGATTTCCTTCAGAATGGATAGGTTTGAACTTCTTGCCATCCATGGGACTCTCAAGAGTCTTCTCTAGCACCATAATTCAAAAGCATCAATTCTTCGACGGTCAGCCTTCTTTATGGTCCAGCTCTCACTTCCATACATCACTACTGGGAAAACCATAGCTTTAACTATACGGACCTTTGTCAGCTATTGTACTAAGGTATAATTCACAATAATCTTGCATAACAGGTTTGTGAACTGGACAATCTGGCCTGATCCAACTGTCCTGTTAAACAGCTGGCAGTCACACTAATTACCTGCTTGAAAGCAGTTCTGGCTCAAACCATTTTTCTGCCAGAGGAGGACCCCAAATGATGTCCCAACCCTCTTAGAGACAACACATACCTTACTGCGCTATTCCGACACCACCTCTTGTCTTCATCTATACACACACACACACACACACAGTTGCACTTGAACCACTAACTGCATGGCAGGCCTAACTCCATCTGAAAGGGCTAATACAGTCTTCAAATACCAGAATGGGCAATACAGCCTTCAAAGTCTACCTCTCAAATACCAGAATGGTGCAATCACCCATCTTCCCACAGGGCTATATATGCAGAGCCCTAACAACTGATTTTGAGGAGGATCTACACACATTGACAGCCATTTGCTGCATGCATAATTCCTCACCCACCTAGGGATGCACACACACAAACCTCCAAACCGATGGTTTGGAGAGTCAGCACCACTTAGTGGTTTTGTCACTGCTACATAGTGGAAAGGAGAGGGGAATGGGGAAGGCAGCCGAGAGATTGGTGCAGTGCAAACATGCTGGCAGAGGTAATCTGGTGCTGCTGCTGGCACATCTGTATGGCGCTGACCTTGTCACTGCCTCACCCTTCTCTGTCTTGGTACACAGGAATGGTCCAGAGATGCAGTTGCCCCACCATGCTCCCTGCTACTGCATTTTGCTAAGTCAAGTAATTTTCTCCTTATATCATACAACTCAACGTAGTAGAGAATGTGATCCCAATAGCATATTGCCTTTCTTTAGGTTATTGGATAATAGTAGTAATTATAATTTGGATTTGAAGGCAATCGAAGTAGAGCCCAAAATGGTTTAGAACCACAATTTCAGGTATAATTCAGTCAACGTTCAGCACAGTTTAAATCCCCATTGATTTCATCTGCTACTAAAATGAAGTGGACTTTCAAATACTTCGCTTTGTCTGCCTCGTGCTATTATTTTCATAAGCACCTCCCTTCTCCTTGGGTAGGTTCCTTTATTTCAGCTCGTTTTATGGAATAACAAATATTTTAAATGCGTGAGCTAAAACAATGGAAGTGGCTTGTTTATAACTGGGAGACAGGCCTACAGCCCACAGCTTCATCATTTATATATTCCTTCCAGCCTTAATGCTGAACTGCTTATTTTCCTGGGTTTTATGGCTCTTAAATATGAGATTGTTTTGTTCATCTAATAGTTGTAGCTATTACCAGAGGGATCTATCTGGGTTGCAGTCATTACTGGTGCCTAAATATTCCCACCACAGTTTCCCTGCTCTGATGTAATTCTTATATATGGGCAAAGTGCCCTTTTTTGAAACATGGTGTATGGGTCTGTGGGTGTTAAGGGACCACACTACCGTTACCACCACCACCCTTCATGATTTATGGCACAATCCTATACAATTCTGCTCAGAAGACAGTAGGTATATAGGTTTGCAGTCTTGCAGTTCAATGAGATTTACTCCCAGGTAAGCAGCTATAGAATTGCTGCCTTAAAGTAAATCTGTAGCTTTTGCAATGGACTCTATGCAGTCATGCTGTTGCTTCCATATATATATATATATATATATATATATATATATATATATATATTTGTATGACTGGGATTTTAATGAAGTTGGCACAAAGCCTGCAATGTAATTTGCTATTTTTATTACTCTGTCAATATTGTGCATTAAGGCCCTCAATAGTCTTCAATGAACGTAAAAAGAACTCTTTAAACCATGCAATGTCGAAACGAAAACAGGAAACTGCTAATGCATGTGTCTTAATACACTCGCTCAGATTAAGGCTTTTGAAGCAGTCTCTCACTAATTAATTTGAAACTGTGATGAAAACACAAAGTGCCCATAGATGTGAGGTTCCTAAGGTTTTTACTGACAAGAGCATTTTGAAATGGGTGTTCTTTTCTTAGTTTCTTGACAAAAGCTATACATCACACCAGAATAATAGCCCAGATTGATGGCCAAGCCTTTTGCTATTCCTTGGAGGGGACGGCAGAAATGTGAACTTCACTTCTGGTCCTGAACTCGTAAACCGTAAAATCAAAGCCTACAAGCCTACAGGCTGTAGAGAACTGAGAAGCGGGGATGCAAATCTGATTTTGATTTTCTCCTGCTATTATCTTTTGCTTTGTCAAACATGCACAAAATCCACAACTGCCTGCTTGCATGTTTACTAGTAGGAAACATGAGTCATTAAAAAAACCAACTCCTAAATTTAAAGAAATTACAGTATTTTAAGTTCCCTCAGAATTCCCTCAGATATTTTGTCTTCATAGAGACCTCTCTAAATTTGTTTCAAATGTCGCTTTGGGTTAAATGTTAAGGTAACTATAGAATGTGAAGCGCATATGTACACACATTTTATTTTAGTTTTAATCTGTAACTTGAAATGGGGGTTCAAACGGAAGAAAATAAATGGCTGCCTCCTGTACGCTGTCTTGTTCTCCTTGTGGTATTCCCAGAAGCATCTGCTTGGCCACTGAGGGAAACAGAATGTTAGACTAGATAGGCCTGTGGTCTGATCAAGGAGGGCTCTTCTGGAGTTTAAATAATGAACAAAATAAAATATCTCTATATTGTATTGCTGCCCAGTGTAAAAGTGGCTTCTGTGGGAAAACATTGCAAGCATATTGTTGTTTTAAGCTGTTATGCTGACTTTCTCAAAAAATGAAGGGGGGAAGGGTTAAACTGAGGCTAAGGTGAAAGTTCTGGCATTAAGAACTTTCCCTTAGATATTGAGAGTGGTGAAATTCAGCTACTGCCTCCCCAAATACAGGTTTTTTTTTGTGTATGAGGGGGTGCAATTCTTCAAGGTAGGAGTTTACATGGTGTCAGTATGGACAAGGTGCCATTTTTCTCAGGAGCTGATGGCTGGCTGATAGCGTCATTCAAGGAGAAAACTGTGGCTGAAAGGACATCCTGAAAAGCTAGGTCTTAATCTGGCGCTGAAAGGGCCAGAATGGTGGAACTGGGCAAGCATCTGCAGAAAGGGCAAATTCCTATCAATCTGGCATTCCTACTTCTGATGTAAAGGTTGGAATTTCCCAATCCATATGCTGGATGTGGCCCATCCAGCACATAGACCCCACCCCCATCTCTCCACTGCATGGCGATTAGGTTTGAAAATAAGCTTCCTATTGGAGCTCACTTTTCAGAGTTAATTGCTGTGCAAGGAGTACTTTCTAGGGAAGGGTGAAATCACAACTATGGAGGAATGGATTAAGCCTCCTTTCCTCCCATGCTGTGACTCCTCTGCCAAAAATCACTTCCCATGCAGCAATTAGCCCTTTAAGCAAGCTCTCATTGATTCCAATGGGCAGTTGTTTTCAAGTTTAATTGTTGAATGGGGGTAGGGGGGGGGACTCTTCAATGAGACTTCAGCTGATGAGGAAACGGTTAACCCTGCCATCCCTTTGCACTCCGTGAAGATCACCTCTCTATAGCAATTAGACTTGGGGGGAAACTTCAGTGTTTTCTCAAACCTAATTGCTATGGGAGGATGGATGGGTGTGCAATGAATGAATGACTGAATGAATGTGTAATAATAGATCTATGTGGGAGTTACTGTAGATATTCATGAATGGGCTTGCATAAATGTAAATCTCCCTATCCAACACAGTCATGCAGTCCCTGAAACGTCAGACACAATGGATTGTGGCCTTAAGGCTGAAAAGCGTTTCCCACCCTTGTTCCAGTGGATACCCACCAAACATCAGTTGGTGCAGGCGCCCAATGCAAGACCTCCAGTGTTAAACAGAGCACAATAAGGGTTGCAGTCCAGAGTCCCTAGAGGAATTTCAGAACAAATGCTACTGAATGAATGACACACCACAGCTTGTTACTTCCATGATTTGGGAAGGATTAGTTGGTCTTGGAATATGATTCTGGGGGGAACTTGACATTACTACACTCAGCTGCCACCAGATTCAGCATCCATGTGTCTAATGCCTCCTCCATCCCTCTTCAATAATGTTTTTGCTGCAACTTATCACTGTTCTGACCTCATCATGGCATCCGTTTCTCCACTGACATGGAGGAGGATGGAGAAATTGATGTTTTGTCATCAGAACATGGCTAAGGAGAACCAGAACATGCTTTTTGGGGGGAGGGGGAGACACATGACTAACTGAAGGAGTTGCAAAGCCTATAAATCGGAAGCTGTGGTTCTTTGGGGGAATACTGAATTAAATACCTAGAAAGCAGGAAAGCAAAGGACTATTTCAAGGATCTGCTTTTGTTGTTAAATGGGGGAACTGGTGCCATTTATTAAAATGTTGCCCTGTGAAGTTTGGATTTGTCTATTTAATCCAAGTTTCTTCAAAGAGGATAAATTGTGCAGGAGCAGAGTGCTTAGAATAAATAGGCCTATGGATCATAGCCATAGATTTCTAATTACAGTATGTAGATGCAATTAGAGAGTTAAAAATGGAATAACATCAGTTCCATTTCAGACAAGGAAACCTGGCTTTAAAGAAAAGGCTTATTACATTCTGCTGTTCTTTGTTTTTTAAAAATAAATCTACCTGTTGGCTGCAGATTCCAAGAGCAGCTGACACACACAGGGAAATCTGATTTACAGAGGCGGTTAGCGGTCTGTGAGTGTGGTTTTGAAAGCGGCAATAGGAAGGATAGCCTGTGCATTTTTTGCCTATGGAGATACATTTGTAGCTGTTAGCAGCTTGGATTTATGCTGAAATTCATTGTAAGAAAATACTGGCTGCTAACTACTTTTGTTTGTCCTAGTCGAGCCATAAAAAGGCCTTCAAAGGCAGCAGCTGCCAGATATTACCCAAAGCAGCCCTTCAGATTTCTTTTTCCATGGTCATTATTTTAAAAGGAATAACAGAAAACAAATCCGGAATAAATTCAGACAAAGTGCAAACGGTTGGGAAAGGCAATTATAAAAACCCTGCAAATGCAGAAGTGACTATTACATGGATTGTATCTCCTTCCATTTCTGTCACGTAGAAAACAGGAAGAGGGCCATTTACACAGACAGGGCCAAGCGTCAGAGCTTAGCAATATTGGGCTTCTGGCAAGGCTCACCCCAGTTCAAGAGATTCACTGCTAATGGCTGGAACCTCCTGGTCCTGATTCTACTCCTTCTCTTCTTGTCACAGACGGCTCATGTCCCCTCTCCATGTAAGCAATGACAAGGGGTAGGGACAGGGCTATCTTAAGCATATGCAGCGCCAGGGTGCAAAGCCCCCCCCCAGGTTGCCCAGTCCCAGGCGTGCAGGAGGGCAGAGCCAGCTGGCCGCCTCAGTGTCTCACTGGCTTGGTTGCTCCCGGACTCACGGCACAGAGCTGCCCACAGCAGAAGAGCCTACCACGGTGCTCCGACTGACGGGCAGGCTCTTCCCCAGACTCAACTCTCGGGCCCTGGACTCTCAGCCTGGTGCCTCTGAGAGCCCGGCGCCTGGTTGCCCTGCACCCCTAGCGCCTATGGGTAAGACGGCCCTGGGTGGGGAGATTGGAGCATTCTCCTCCTAGTGTTCTGCATTTTCCCTTTGGGTGATGGCGCAGATTGTGGTCAGACTGATTGATTGTATTTTTTAATGTCGCTTTTCATTCAAATGAATTTCAAAGCGGCTTGCAAACAATACATAACAATAACAGAACAGAACATCACTAATACAGCATCATCATATAAAATAATTAACAAATCATCAGTAAAACAATTAAAATCAATTAGTGGCATACCGTGGGTTGCTGGTGCCCGGTGGGCACTGGGGAATGCATGTGCTAGGGTGCCACAGCACGGAGGGTGAACAGAGCCCACCCAGGCCTAGCCACTGATGCCACCAGAGTGATCCCCCCCCCCACTGGAGCCAAGTGGGGCTATGCTGCGCTGCCCGCCCGCCTGCACAGATTGTGTGTGTGTGTAACTTATGTTTATTTGTAAGAGCTAGAAGGCATCAGGTTATGGTAGGGGTGTTGCAGTCCCCTGTAATTCTGCTTCATTCAAGAAAAAGTTGCCTCAGATGTTTAATCACATTTTGAAGATCAAGTGGGGAAATATGCCTTTTGGTCATTAATATACACTGACAGCTATCTGGAGTTTGCTTAATTTATGTGTTTATTATCCGTATTCTCCCACACACTTCCTGTCCTTACTTTCTTTATTATTTTCTCTGTGTACATTTCAGGTTTGCCAAGATGAGAATGAGCCAACTGTAAGGGATTTGTCTCTTGGTTCAACTTCTGCTTCTATCTCTGCTTCCAAGAACCAGCTATTCTTGCTTCTGCTCTTAGGCTGCCTGCCAACTGCTCCGCTACTTTGCACCAGCCTGACAAGGCTCACTAATTATAAAGAAATGTTTAATGTCTCAGATAGTAGAAGGTGGAAGAAAGAAGAAGGCAGAAATCACAGTAGTAGGGAAGCCATAAATATCTGCTGTGCTCTTGAAGCAAAAATAATGTTTGCTGTTGCAGAAAAATCTTGAAAAACAACCAAGAGCATTGCTGGAGCCATGGAAAAACAGGAGTGATGCGTGGCACAAGTTCTTATGCATTTAAGCCAAAACTGTACAATCATTATGTTTCAGGCCCAAGGGCAACTTTACGCTGCTCAGGTTAGTGGTTTTGTGTGTGTTTTTGTGTGTGTGTGTGTGTGTGTGTGTGTGTGTACGCGTGTGCTTGTTTAATGGGGGGACAATTTGCAATTAAGCCAGTGTACAACAAAGTGAAAAGTCTGTGATTCTGCACGGGCAATGGTGCAAAATAAGCCATGTCTACACTTTTGTGATTGTGATACACACATCCTGTACAAAAATTATTTCGGCATTTCAGGTCCAGCATTTCCATGTATTCTGTGTTTCATTTAAAATGTTCCAACCATGGTGCCAATACCTGCGAACATGGCAATCAATACCCATGCCAATAAGTGAGAATATCATTGGGAAGGAACCACATATTCAGTAACAGTAAATTATTTGGATTCGGAACGTGATTCTTATGAATTAAGATATTGCTTACATGCAGTAACAAGCCTCCTCACTTTGGCTTTTGATTTGGATATCCATCCATTTGGATATCCATTCAAGAAGAATCAGAGGTCAAACAGAACTGAATGAGATTGTTATATCTCATTCTCCCAGATTGTTATAGTGGGCGGAAGTGAATGTCTTTGTCTAGCCTCTGCTGTATGAGTGGTCATAATAGCAGCATTACTGTCTCTGCTGGATGACAATTGCGCTTGTACAGGAAACTGATGGATGAACATCAGTCTGCTACCAGGAAGATGTAGCTGAAACTCCACAGTACATCAGTCTATGGTGTGAAGTATGGTTGTGGCCAGCACCCCTGACATCTGTGCCAATTTTGGTGGTCTGGAAGGAAAATAAAAATGGGCTCTAGAGATATACAACTTGCACATATGTGTGGTTCCTAATTGTGAGTAGAGCCTGTACACACAGTTGTACGCATGTGGGATCCTACCTTACGTTACACCCAACATACCGGAGTGAGGGAGCAGGGCTGTCAGATACATAGACGCTGGTTGTGGGTCATCCAGAACCCGTCCACTCTCTTCTACATGTTGATTCAATGCATGTATAGGCCAAGTATTAACTATTTGATTCCCCTGCAGTCCTACTATTTTGCCCTACCATTAAGAGAATAAGACAGGTGCCTCAGGCAGCAGATGTGGATGGAGGGCAGGGAGCAATAGAACAATGTTGGAGGACAGAACTGTGTGTGCTAACTTGGCTGATCCTAGGTGATGTCCTGTCCTCATCAGTGTGGAAATATGATTCAACGGGCAATTCAGACAACTTTGGCATCAAATCTGGGTGGTGATACCACCAAGTCCTTTGTTTCAAGCAGCAAAATGGCTTCAGCCAGCCCCGCATGTGCACATCCAACTCTCTCATTTTCTAATTCACACAGAGCAGCGTCCTCTTTCCCGACAATCTCAGCTCTCCCCTTCCCACTTAGCTACTCACTAGATCCTCTCTGCCAGACTCTAATTCACACACAACCATTAACCCCAAACACCCTCTCTCTTGCTGTCATTCATATGCAGCCCCTCCTCTCTCTCTCTCTCTTACACACACACACACACACATTCACTATTGCTTTTAATTAAGTATCACTAGTATCTCAAAACAGATGTTGATCAGAAAATCCAGACTTGCTTGTCTAGCTATATCAATCAATACACTCCCAGTTCTTTTCCACAGGTGAAAGAGGAAAAAAGCCCTTATGTACCTTTCTAACACACACACACACACACACACACACACACACACACCCTGTCACTAACTGAACTGGCCGTTGCTGTGATTCAGACTTTCACTCCTCTGCGACACAGCACTTTACTCAACAGTGCAGACTTAGAGGGCCTGCTACCCAGGGGTGCTCTCGGGACTTTAGGACAAATGTCTGGGTACCAAGTCAGCAGAATGAGCAGGAGAGATGGGTTTTTGAAGTAAACGAATCAACACACCTTGCAAAACCCACAAGGAGGCTGAGCAAGACTGCTGTCATTTGAGGGGCAAAAGCACAGACGGGGTAATAATGACACACTTCTTTTGAGTGCCAAGTTCCATGTTACTCCTTTCTGTATTTAAAGGGCCTGTCCTCAAGGTTACAGATTCACATCATTTATTGAGCTCAAGTCCTGATCAATGTGTGAAGGTTCGGGTGGAATCACCAGACTCAATCCTATTTTCTCCACCCCGCCCCCACAAACATTAATTTCTACCCTGTTTGACTGTCTGTACAAGCCTACAGTTTCTGCCTTTGCAAATGCATTGAACAATTAACATTCTAGATTAAATTGAGCTGCCCTCATCTATCTTATTCAAGCTGGTGGATAAATCCGTTTTGACCTCGGTATAAAAGTGAAAAGTATTATCAATCCACCCTACTCAGCCATGACTTCTTCCTTCCTTCCCTTTTCCTGATGTATTCACTATTGCTTTCAATTTAGTTATCAATAGTATCTCAAAATAGATGTCGATCAGAAAAACCAGGTGCTTTTTACTTGTTTGTTCAGCTATATCCATCAATACACTCCCCAGTTCATTTCTGCAGGTGAAAGAGGGGGAAGGGAATCCCTTTATGTCGCTTTCTATCTCAATTCTGTTAATGAAGATTCATTCCGAGTTGCAGCTTTACATAAACACCCCTTTCCTTGTTTGGCGAGAAGGGAGGCGAGTCTTTCACAATCAATTTTAGCACTTACACAAAGGTGTCTCACTGCTGTTCTCTGCTTCCATTTGTCATGAAGAGTGAGCTGAAAATTACTCTGGCTGCCAATGGCATTGTCTGAATTCAAGAGCAGAGCCAATAGAGCCATGGAAAGCATGAAATGGCTGACAACACAATCATATTCATAATATGAAGCTTCATCTTTTATTGTCTTTTTTCCCCCCTGAGGTATTGTAGGCATTAACAAGAGCTGGGTTTTAATATCTTTATGATTATGCTAATTTGGAGAAATATAATTTCTCATCCTGAAGAAGGTAAAACTATTTTGCTCACGCAGAGTGTACCCAAATCATGGGTGGACCATGGTTAGGATGGTGAAAAGAGTCGACTCCCTTTGCATTTAAAAAGTAAACCTACTTAATCTGTGCTTTCCAAAACAAGGTGTGAGGCCGAAACATTCTACAAAAAATTCACTGCTCTGAATTGTTGCATAGGAGATCTCCAGCCAAGCAATGTAAAAAAGTAAAAATAAATAAATAAGATACATATGCTAGCATTAAGTGTGCATAAAAATGGATAGATTGGTGAAAACAGCCTGCAAAGTGTATTATATTGGGGAAATTGCTTTGTGCAATTGTGTCAATTGGGAAAAATTGGATCCCAAATTGTGTAAAAAACTAAAATGCTGCTGAATTTTTCATGAGGATTTTTAAAACACACACAGAGAGAGAGAGAGACATAGAAATGTTGAAAAGTGAATTTAAGATTGATTTACATTCAAAACAAATCACCATGAAAACCACCATCTAAAAAAATAAACCCCCCCAAATAACCAGAAATCTTAACAAAATATTAGCAACAGCAAGATAATTAAAACAAAGCACTCTCATAAACCCACAATCCCCCAAATAGCAAGAATTGCTCACTTACAGTGAAATCCTCTACCCACTTACCTGGGAGTAAGCCCATTGAACTTAATAGAACTTATTTCTGGGTAGACAAGTGTAGGATAACTGCGTTGTTAAAGCACAGTCCTATAGATATCTATTCAAAAGCCAACCCTATAACCTAATCTCTGAAGGCACAGTTAAGAGGCAAGTTTCACTTGCTATCAAAAAGAAAGAAAAAACTGTGCCTGCCTTTACATCTTTATTTAAGTTGTCTTTAGTGAATATGAAGAACTTCTGGTGATTTATACTAATCAGCAGACTCAAGTGATAAAGCTGTTCCTCATTCCCATGAAAAGAAAAGAAAAATATCCCTGGACATAGAAACATAGGGAGTCAGGAAAAGGGCTTTCTCCATGACCTGCTAGCATTCTACATGTAGGTAAAGGTTAGAAGGAGAACATTTAAATATTAAAGTGCAGATGGCAAAAACTTTAACTGCCAATCATGCAATGTAACATGTAAAGGTAAAGGTAAAAGGACCCCTGACCATTAGGTCCAGTAATGACTGACTCTGGGGTTGTGCGCTCATCTCACTCTATAGGCTGAGGGAGCCGGTGTACAGCTTCTGGGTCATGTGGCCAGCATGACTAAGCCGCTTCTGGTGAACCAGAGCAGCGCACGGAAACGCCGTTTACCTTCCTGCCGGAGCGGTACCTGTTTATCTACTTGCACTTTGACGTGCTTTCGAACTGCTAGGTTGGCAGGAGCAGGGACCGAGCAATGGGAGCTCACCCCGTCATGGGGATTCGAACCACCGACCTTCTGATCGGCAAGCCCTAGGCTCTGTGGTTTAACCCACAGCGCCACCCGTGTCCCCAATGTAACATGTCCCCAATGTAACATGTAGCAGCTGCATAAATCACACGATAAGGTGGGCTTCATTTTTGAATGAATCCCATAGCCCCCTGCAGCAATTAAGTTCCTTGTCTGTGAAGTAATTGAACAAAGGTGGTATCCTTTAAATTATTACCAAGATTGCGATATATATATATATTTCTTAAAACAAGTGGCTTTTTAAAAAACCACTCACACAAAGCATAGCAAGTCTTTTAAAAATCAGTTCTAATTGTTGGCTGCAGGAGTTTCACATACGATAGTTTCATATCACGGATGCCCTGGAGACCAATTAATATAGCAGTAGCTTTAGAACATTCTACCAACAGAGAAGCCTTTCCACAGTCAAGGAACCCCATAGCATCTGCCATGGAGCGAACCTCTAAGGGTTTCAGAGGATACTGGTGTAGGGTTGCCACCCATCCCTTAAAATACGGGATTGTCTCATTTTGGGGGGCAAAGAGTCCCCTACCCATTTGATACATTTTTGAAGTCATCATTATCCTGCCAGTGGCAGAGAATATCTAAAAGATTTTCCCCTACTTCTCCCGTACTTTGCCCAACCGGCCCCTTATTTTGCCCAGGCAAAGGTGGCAACCCGTTGACCGCTGTAGCATAGGAAGGTGCTTTGTAAGGCCATTGATCCATCTCACTCAGCTTTGTCCACATCAGGAGCAAAGAGAAGGTAGATTTGGATCGGCCAGTAGAACTCTGGGTGATCTGAAGTAGGGAGTCTGGAGTTTCTGACTCCCCATGGTCTAACAGTGGCTACAACGAAAAGGTTCCCACCTACCTCTCTAAATCAGGCTGTTGAAGCAAAAAAAGCTTGGTGGAAAACGAGGAGTGGATTTTTGTCCAAAGCTGAGCGGAGCATGTGCTCAAAAACGAAGTTTCATCAATTCTTCTATGTGTCCTCTCATCAGAGCCACTATTTTGCACATCTCTCTGCTTGAGAAACCTAGACAGCATCTTAAAAAGCAGAGACATCACCTTGCCAACAAAGGTCCGTATAGTAAAAGCTATGATTTTCCCAGTAGTGATGTATGGAAGTGAGAGCTGGACCATAAAGAAGGCTGACTGCCGAAGAATGGATGCTTTTGAATTATGGTGCTGGAGGAGACTCTTGAGAGTCCCATGGACTGCAAGAAGATCAAACCTCTCCATTCTGAAGGAAATCAGCCCTGAGTGCTCCCTGGAAGGACAGATCCTGAAGCTGAGGCTCCAATACTTTGGCCACCTCATGAGAAGAGAAGACTCTCTGGAAAAGACCCTGATGTTGGGAAAGATGGAGGGCACAAGGAGAAGGGGACGACAGAGGATGAGATGGTTGGACAGTGTTCTTGAAGCTACCAGCATGAGTTTAACCAAACTGCAGGAGACAGTGGAAGACAGGAGTGCCTGGCGTGCTCTGGTCCATGGGGTCACGAAGAGTCGGACATGACTAAACAACAACGACAACTGCTTGGTGGACCTTGTGGCTGTAATGAAAGAAAGGTAGATTGCACAAGCCTAAAGGCTGCCAAGCTCTGGTCTACACTGAGATGGACTGGTAGTCATTTTCTTGGGTTTCAGAATGCAATCTTTCCTAGTCCTACCAAGGGATACCTAAGATTGAAACTGGGAGACTTTGCATTCAAAGCATGAGCTGGCAGTGACTTAGAGCCCTTTTCCTGAGCATCTGAATCTGGGCTCATGGATTGTTCTCCCCAAACAACCCCCAGGTAGTATCCAAGGTTTGTTCTCATGGCTTGTTTTGGTGAAAGAAACCACAAGCCAATATTTAGATGTAATGATAAGCCAGACCACATATTAACTTTTGGCAAGGTGGCTCAACAGTGTCCCAGTATGCTTCATGTTCTCCAATATGTTGTAACTATGGTTTTATGGGCAAGCAGTTTGGTGCACCCCCAAACAAATGCTCAGAACAGAGAAAACAAATCTCAAGAAAGTGAGTTAGGTCTTTGATTTCCATTGCCATTCAAGGAGAACCAGATACCTAATTTCTTTAAAAACAACAACTAAAATGCCCCATACAATATCAGATCCATTACCCACACAGAAACTAATTTTTAAAAAATATTGAATAAAAAAATGGAGCTCGTCACAAAGTATGACAATGGCTCTGAATGTTAAAGAGGGAGAATTTTTTTTTGGAAAAAAAAATTAATATGGTTTATAGCAGTAATCCTCTTAAATACTTGAGGCTTTGCCAGCTTTTAGCTAACAAGCTCTGTTATTAACGGCTGCAGTGCTCCAACACTCAAAGGATTATTGTCTAAGTTTGCTGACAATGCATTGCCTACTGACCAGTTTCTAACATGCAATCTGTTATTGTATTTCACAAACCAGATCAATGCTTAAAACTGCTTGAAGCATAAAGTCTTGACTCTCACTCTCGCTCTCACTCTTTCCTTCCCTCCTGCCTGATAAAATAAATAAATAAGCAAGCAAATAAATAAATAAAGTTGCATCGCTTCACTCTCTTTTTTTATCTGTGATTAAAGGCTATGATTATTACCAGCGAAGTTATCTGGCACCATTTTGGGGTTTGATCAAGCAAACTTGAAAAGAACATCAAGCTTCTCTCATACACACACTATTTCTTTCGCTCTCTCTCTTTAAATTTACCTTTCTTGATTTAAAAAAAAAATGGGACAGAACTGTCAGGAAGCTGTCTCTCTTCTCCTAATTCTTAATATGGAACTTCTGACAAGTATACAGATTTGCCTTAATTATTTATTCATTTTATTGAAAGTGTCTTCATCTGCTTTAAATTTCTAATAAGTCTAATTTAAATAAAGAGAATCCTATTTGAATGTTGATTTCACATTAAAAAATCCGGAAGGTGGCTGTAGATGCACAGTCAAGGCATTTGGCACGAGCTCTATCAATGAACACATTTCTTTTAAGCAACCCACTACTGTATTTTACTATAACCTAAAGATAAGAATGCACCAAGTTGGGTGCAAGTTTCTGTTTAACAAATACAGGTCAACTACCCTGCAAAAGAGCAAACTATGTCAAGTTTCCCCTCTTGTCCACCATGATGTGTTAGAATGGAAATGTATGATGTGGCATCACCAGATTGGTGATGCTCTTCCTTATTCATTTCCAGAGGGTGTAGGCAGGGAAATGGACAGTGTGATGATGTCACATCACATGCTTCCATTGCTTCACATAATGGGAAAAGGAGAAGGGAGCTCAGCAGAGGGCTGCCATTTTGTCAAATCAAGCTCTACCTTTAAATATCCAAATGTGGGGCTCATTTGGCTGTAGAACATTTAGGCGAAAAGGGGGGGGCAGTTGTTACTCATTTGTTGCTCAGAGAAGCACATATCACAGCAAAGTGCCCTCATTGTTATGCAAACAGCAGTATTATATCACCCAGAAAATGTTATTCTGTCTTTTTATGCACCTGTGCCTGACACAGGTTAAAGGGAATCTACACATTGAATGGCAGGTAAAGCCACACCTCCTGCCCCTGCCCAAACATCACACACTCCAACTAGCCCCATCCGCACATGGACACAGAAAGATGGCGGGGGGAATCTATGCACACATATCACTGTTCATGCTGCTGTTGTTGTTAAATTTCTATAATGCTCTTCATCCGAGGATCACAGGGCGTTTTACAATACAACCCCCCCCCCCCCCAAACACATAGCATAATCACACACACAGTCAAACATAGCTTCCCCCACAGATACACTCAATGCATACATGAGGATGTCAGGGCTGGGGAACTGCAATGATGGGGGCAAATGGAGAGAGGCAAGCTGAAGTCAGGGAGGTAGAAGAAGATCACGCTGGCTGCCAGGTTGCTTCTGGTATGTGACTAAGGAAGCACAGAAGCAAGACAATCATCTGTTTCAAAGGCAAAGCCCTATGCTGACCCGAAATCATTCATAATGTAGATTGGAGGCAGAGGGGGAGTGAAACCATACTGCTCCTTTCCCCTCGATTCTCTGTCTTCAGGTGAGTTGCCACCATGGGCATCAGGAAGCCTCCAGTTTGAGTCTCAGCTGGGACGGGCACTACCCTCTGCATCTGAGAGGACCTCCTGGGGCCTGGCAAGAAGATACCTAAGTAACATAACACTTCAGAACATTGTTGTGCCTATATTGACCATGCATGTGCTGAAAGGCAGGTTAGAAGATGTCATCATATGGTTTGATTTAAAATATCTCTCTACAACAACAACAACAGGCAAGGCTGTTGTTGTAGAGAGATCCAGACTGTTATCCATCTATGAAAAGGAAGCAGGGGAGGATAAATATGGAGAAACATTGGAAAGCTGTGTTTAATTCAGACATATTGGCTGTATAATCACAGTTTTACAAGTAATGATAATGGCTGTATGGGGAGGGGGGGCAGCATTGATAGCAGAAGATTTCCACATGGACAGCAAAGCCCCCACCTGAATGTCTGTTGAATTCTTCTATTCCGGCATACTTTGTTGGCAAGGGGGGCTTTGTTCTTTTGCTTCACAGATGGTAACGGAAAAAGAACTGAAGGCTCTACAAGACATTTCACAGAGACACTTCTGACAGGTGATCAAATCACCGAAGGCTTCTCCCTGCAAAACAAAGTTCAGATGCGATGTGACAGCGTGAACATACCTTTCTGTGTGTTGACATTCATTTTAATAATAGAAAAATGCAAGCAGGATTTTGCGACAATGACAACAACTACCATAGGAAAGAAACAAAGAAAAAGTATACTCCTTCATGTTTTCAATGCAGAACTTCTCATCAATTAATCTGTTTCTTTAACTTGGGAATGACTGTTTTAACCAGATACCTTTTAACTTTCAATAGCATGAGCAGAAAGTCATGCGCTAAGGCTAAGGGAACCTTGCTCTCACTTCAAAAAAAGAAGGAAATGATGCTCTTTAGGATGGGATTATAAATGTTGGTGAAGATGCTATTAATGGTGTTAACATGAGAGCTTCCTACTAAATCATGTCCTTGATACTGGGAGCTAAACACATAAACAACGTTTCAAGGCTCCTGTCACTCAGAGGCACATTTCTGCAGTGCATAAGCACACCTGTCACTTCGAGATGTATACAGATGTTTTTTAATGCAAATAACATGCTCATTTTTAACTCTGAATTGTCCAAAAGTGTCTCAGCAATGGCATCAATATTTCATAAAAATTGTAATCTTAATCTTGTTGCAGCTTGGAGAAATAGATTGCAAACATACACTATCTTCCCATTCTGATATACTAAATTCAAATCTCAGCCTCCCCCGTAATTCATTGTGAAGCACCATGAGTGTCATCTAATCTAATCTATATATCCCAGAACACATTTTTTTCCTGAATATATGGAAAGCCATTAGTGACAAAAGTATTAATATGATGAGTTGACCAATACCAACTTGATATGAGTTGTGACAAAGTTTATGATTTAAGTGTTAACTATCTCAATTATTTTATATTTAGATAGATATTGATGAATAGGGGCTGCATGTGCATGCAGAAGTAAGCCCCTCTCAGCTCAATGGGTCTCACTGCTGATCTACGTTGTGCAGAATTAAGGGGGCTTTATATGTTACTTGGGATGCCTGAGAGCCATTTTTGCATTCTTAGTCTGTCATGGCCTACCGTATTTTTTGCTCTATAAGACCACAAGACGCACCTAGTTTTTGGAGGAGGAAAACAAGAAAAAAAATATTCTGAATCTCAGAAGCCAGAACAGCAAGAGGGATCGCTGTGCAGTGAAAGCAGCGATCCCTCTTGCTGTTCTGGCTTCTGGGATAGCTGCGCAGCCTGCATTCACTCCATAAGACGCACACACATTCCCCCTTGCTTTTTAGGAGGGAAAAAGTGAGTCTTATAGAGCAAAAATACAGTAACTCTCTTCACTTGGCATAGAGAGGGTTGCTGAAGCTTCCCAGGTGATATCTACAAAACTGCAACCCCACTAGAAGCTTTCATGGAGGAAAGAAAATGAGGCCTTACTTCCTTACCACATGAAGCTGAGGGTAATGTTGAAAACAAATCAATGGAATCCCCCTGGACTTCAATATCCACACACTGAGTCTTTCACATGCATGTAAAGTGTTCCTCCATCACACGGATGATGGAGTAACTCATGTGCTCATTAGTTTCAATGCTTATAAGTTATTTCTTTTAAAAAATTATATCTTGCCTTTCCACTGGCTTATTCAAAATGGCTAACGAAACCAGTGTGCCATAAGTCAATGCAAAGTGATTGTTGTAAAGAAAAGAATTTTACAATGCCAACAGTCATAAAAATCTGACAGAAAATGAGGGCTGACTTTAGAGTCTGTTGCTGACAAGTGATGCAGTCTTTATGTCACTGAAATAAATGAGGGAAACCATTTTGCAAAGACATGCTGTGGAGAGCATACCAGAGCTCCAGGTGTAAAGGTCTGAGTCCAGTGTCTCTCAGGTCAGGATATTTGTTGTGGCATGCTTAGATTGTCAGTTAAAATGGTTATTCATTGACTTGAATGGTAGCATTCTACCTTGTTATATGCTAGAATATTTTTGAATAAGAAAATGGCAAAGCATTTGCAACAAACAGATGGAAGATATGGGAGTAATTGGAAATATTTATTGAGTTTGTTTTCTGAACGCAATGTAGTACTATCTTTTTTTAAAAAAAGGACTCTTTTAAAGTAAATAATATATGTTAATAATGTACATGCATCATATTCCACATTAATTAGGGATTTTTCTCCATCAAGCCCCATGAAGCAGTTGAAGTAGCAATGTCAACAACAGTTAATATGATTAAAACTGCATTCCTAATAAGATGTGTATCCCAACTTGTATTAATGTTTATTTTAAAATGCTTTTGTGTTGCTTTGCCATCTGTTTCTTGCTTTTTATGGTACCTAAATTCTACAGTCACAAGACCCAAGGGAGATTCCTTTTCCTAACGATATAACTTACACTCAGATGTTCATTCAAAGTTATGCTTTAACAGGATGTATCTAAGTGGGGAAATGTTCCTGGAGTTTTAAAACATAAACCTCTTGATGAACATGCAAATTGTAGTATCCTTTCTAGACAAAATGAGTCTTATAAATGTCCTTGTCACAGAGTTTTAAAAAAGAGAGAGGAAAAAACGATCAGCATTGTCAAAAGTAACATTTTTTATTTATGTAAAAATCTTTCTAAAACTACAGCTAAGCTGCATTTGAATTATGACTTTCAAATCACCTTTTGGAGAATGCTGAAATCAATTAAACAATAAGTATATTCTCATTTACAAAAGAAATCAATCAGCTGTCATTTTTGATTGATTATACTTGGATAGAGTGCTGTTTAATCTATGAATTTATTACACATTATTCTACTACTATAAAAACAGCATGTGGATTAGGAATGAGAGGTCTCACAGTAAATGGGGAAAGAATTTTTCTTCCCTTTTGAAGTCTTGGTTGAGGCAAGCAACCATCTGCTCTTGATTTAGGTGGGTTAAATCTATTCAGCACCAAACTATATAACTTTCTATTAAAGGTCATGGAAATAAGTATTACCAAATATTATTCTATCAAAAGACATGCCCATGTTACAGTGTTTAGCTATCATTGTAGAATTTGTCTACAGGGATATGGAGCGAAACATACATTTACCAGTAAGGATTAACTATGTGGATCAGCAATGGTATTTATGAGATAAATATCCTTTATTTCCAATTCATCAATACGGTAGTTCAGCTCAGCAAAGGAGCTGGCAACTGTGATTTCTTAAACTGTGACCCTCATCTCAAAAACCACCTCCTATACCACGTGACAAACCATTTTTGAAACTTAGGGGACTTTTAAAATCAATTTGTAATACGGCACCATGGGATTCTGAAGGGTAATACAACTAGTGTAGGAATGTGTGCCCTGCATACAGGCCAATTAGCATCCCATAATTAACAGTGCTGCCCACCACATATTTTATTTTATTTTATTTTATTTTTTATTTCATAAAATTTAAACACTGCTTGATTGTTAAAAACAACAAAAAAAAAACTCAAAGTGTTTTACAAAAAAGTCCACCAGTTTGCTGAACAGGAACATCAGCTAACTCTTCCCCCATCTACATTATCCATTTAAAGCAGTATCATACCATTTTAAATAGCCATGGTTTCCCATGGCAAAGAATCACTGGTCCTGTTGTTTCCTAGGGGTGCTGAAAGTTATTAGGCAACTCTTATTCCCCTCCCTGAGCTACAATTTCAAGAGTGTTTCCACAATCAATCCCTTGACAGTGGGAACTCTGAGAATTGCATCTCTGTGGGTGGGATAACTGCATTATGGTTAGTGGCCATAATCCCAAAGAGTTAGGCACTGTTAAGAAAACTAAAGCTTAAGGGGGTGAAATCCAAAGGTGTCCATTTAGCAGTTGAATACACTATTGATGTTTCACAACCTTAACATGTTGCAGGATCTTAGCCAGACCCAGTTGAATATAGCAGAGCATACACAGACTTCCAGAAGCAATCAGTTGCAGGCAGGTAGGATGAAGCAGAAACAAGACGCTGCTTCCAGTAACTTGGTTACTTAGAGGTGTTTATTATTTACAGCAGACTCACAAGTTACTATATACAGGATACAGACACGGATCTTAACTCTCTCACTGAACAAACTCCAAACGACTCTCAGAACACACACTATCCAACCGACTAACCAACAAGGAAGGTCATGAGTTATGCCTACATGGAGACCTCAACCAATAGCAGAGTTGTATCCAAGGTCCCATATCTCTAGGCAGAATAACTCCCTCTGGTCAGTCTTCTTGGCCTTTGGCCAACTCCTTAATTGCTTCTGTGGGAAGCTACATCAGATTGCACATAGTCAAAAATCCCAACATGCACACCATTGGTGGAATGGCCTGCAGCCCCACCCCCGCCCAGTGGTGTAGCGTGGGGGGTGCAGGGGGCGGCCGCACCGGGCGCAACATTGGGGGGGCGCGCTCGCACTTGCAGCTCTCTGCCCTCTGCTAAAATCCATGGGTTAGGGGGCGCAAATTACTTGCCTTGCCCCGGGTGCTGACAACCCATGCTACGCCACTGCCCCCACCCCCCAGAAAAATCCATGGACAATCCTCCAGAGCAGATTTGTAGGGGGCACAAGGTATATGCAGGTCGAGGAGAAGTTTTGTTGCATGGAAGTAAGTCCACTTCCATGATATTGGATGCCACCATGGGTGTTTTTAATATATGTTGTATTAATTTTACTTATGTATTTATTAAGAAAACATGTACCGTATACCCTAGGGGGTCTTTCTTCAAATAGCCCTAGTCAACAAGAGAAGTTAAAACAGGAACTGAACAATTTGGCAAAAGAGCAATACATGCTACTCAGTTAGGCAGCCATAGCTTCATATATCCATGTTATAATGGTTAGCTGCTGGAGAGCTTCCTTGCTTTATGAAAGACACAGTAAATAAATAGCTTAAATAAATGAATGAATCATAACTGCTACATGATCTAAGGCTTTCGTCCAAACTCTGGTTATGTGGTGCTATGGGGTATGGGGGATGAATTAAGCAAAGTCATTCCTCTGCTTGCTGTGTGGTGAATCTGGCAGACAGCCTGGAAATGGGTCATTTCAAGGAACTGGCGGGGGCAGGACTGAGTCAGCGCAGGATCCCCCAAAACAACTGCTCTATTCCAAACTTAAAAATGGAAAGCATAATGCTGGTGGTCAGCAAAAGAGGTTTAAAGACTCTTTCAAGGCAAATCTAAAAGAATGTGGTATAAACACTGACAATTGGGAAACACCGGCCTGCGAGCGTTCCAATTGGAGAACAGCCTTTACCAAAGGCATCATGGACTTTGAAGACGCTCAAACTCAGGATGAAAGGGAGAAACGTGCCAAGAAGAAGGCATGTTTTGGCAAACCCTCACTGTGATCAACTAACCCCCCCCCCCCCGGAAACCTATGTCCCCACTGTGTAAGACTGTGTGGCTCCAGAATTGGTCTCCACAGTCACTTACGGACTCACTGTTAAGATTGTGTTCATGGAAGACAATCTTACTCGACTACAAGTGATAGAAGAAGAAGAAGAAGAAGAAGAAGAAGAAGAAGAAGAAGAAGAAGAAGAAGAAGAAGAAGAAGAAGAAAAAGCAAAAACTCTTTCTGAGTCATTGAAATTTAGTTATTTATTCTATTTATATCCTGCCTTTCCTGTAATGAGCTCACGACAATGTATATGTTCCTTTCTCCCCATTTTATCCTCACAGAAACCCTGCAAGGTGGGTTAGAGCAGTAGTAAACTTTGGACTTTAAAATTTTAGCAACACCCTGTGCAACACCAAAATTTGGCACCCCCCTGCCTCTTGCTTTCCATTGTTTGAAATTATTGCGGCGCCTCCTGCAGTACTCTTTCAGCTTGACGCCCAGTGCAGGCAACCTGCCCACACTCCCTTAAATTCGCCTCTAGGTTAGAGTAAGAGACTAAGAGAACTTAAATTTTGGCCAGATTGTTTGCTACAGTCATTGGTAAAGCACAGTAAATTCCATGTGTTCTGTACAATTTGAGGGGTAAGTGGTTAGGCTCTCATTCTAGTTATTGTGAGGGTAGCCAATATAATTTTTGAACTTCATGACAGCTCCATTGCTTTTAGCACTATGAAACGACCGTCTTCTGGGTGAGTTCATTTAGAAATGTTCTTTCATCTAGGCTCACAAAGTCAAAGCTTTTCCTGTCATCCCTTTATGACATGCTGACCAGAAATGAAAGATACCGAGGAAGAAAATTAGGTACAAATAAAAGTTAGTTGGATGAGTGGGTTTTCAGATAAATGTTAGCAAGAGTGTATGAGTGTCCTATCATAAATTTGACAGTGATTATAGTAAGATTGAGTTTCCCAGAAATGGACTTTGTTTAGTGAATGTTTAAGGATGGGGCACTTAACACACTTTGAAATATTTCAGGAATTCTACCTGTTTTCAGAAATATTTGAGAAATACGGCCCAATTATGATAATAGGGGAGCCAACATAGCACCTTTCAGATTTTGCCAGACAACCACTCCCATCACTCCAGGCCATTCGCCATGTTGCCTGGGACTGATGGGAGTGGGAGTCTTGTTAGAATAAAGTTATAAACTCAAACAAAAAAGCAACAAGCCCCTAGCAGGGGCCTCCATCCAACTTAACCCTCTGATGCCCAGGGCAAGTGTCCCCGACTGCCCCTCACTTCTGCACAGGCCTGCCTGGAGTGCACTACATTGGTTACCCCAGAAATTGTCACCCCAATCCAAAAAGCTCTGTCCCCTCAGGACATTTTGCTGCCTGGTGCAGAGCCCACATGATTACCCCTTCACCCTTGCTATGGCCAACACTTTAATAAGCCTTCCCGTGCCATTCAAACACCAGTTACTGCAATCATGTTCCACTGCCACCACACACACAAACACACACCATGTTGCCACCTGAAGCAATAATAATAATAATAATAATAATAATAATAATAATAATTTATTATTTGTACCCCGCCCATCTGGCTGGGTTTCCCCAGACACTCTGGGCGGCTTCCATAGAAACAAAAAATACAGTAAAATATCACAGATTAAAAGCTTCCCTGAACAGGGCTGCCTTAAGATGTCTTCTAAATGTCAGGTAGTTATTCATCGCTTTGACATCTGATGGGAGGGCGTTCCACAGGGCGGGCGCCACTACCGAGAAGGCCCTCTGCCTGGTTCCCTGTAGCCCTGCTGACAAGAGGAAATGTTAATGCAAACAGGTGCTGTGTGCAGACAAGCACAATTCTGCAGCTGGACCAAGGCTCCGTCATGGATCTATTTCACCCAGGAAACCACATGCGTAGCATTTACATTTGCACCTAATGAGTATGGCAACTGAAGAAACTGGTTCACGGGCCATCCTTAAGATTTGCAGTACTGGGAAATTATAAGTTGCCCTGGGTGCAGAGGTGAAAAGGAAAGTTATTTGTGCTGGAACTAAATAACCAAATTCCAGGCAAATGCTTGCAGCTGTAAGGGCAAGAAGCCACTGCTGGGATAAGGAGAGGCAATTCCTCATGTCTCCAAAACCATCCTCACACTGAAGGCGGGTATAGAGGTCTTCCTGCACCTCTTTGAGACGAGTTGTCTCAAAGGCAGCTTGTGCCTGCCCTGGTCCTAAAACCTTGAGCTGCAGGTCTCAGGAGCCACCCATCACCCACAAGGTGCTTAAGGAGGTCACCAAGCTGGCCTGTTTCCATCCATGGACCTACCTGCCAAAGGGACCAGTCATACCAATTCACCTGTTTAACAAGCCATCGTCCCATTCCATGCAGTTTGGAGCAGACAATAAGGCCGTCCTCTCTAGCCAAACAGCCAGCTGGCCCAAAATTCTGACTTGGTCCAAAGCTGCCTTAAGGATCGTTTGATTGAACGGCAGGCTGTAACTCTTCTCACTCAATAAATTATAAGGATGAGATTTACCAACACATCAACCAACGTGGTGTGATGAACAAGAGGCTTTGTCTGTGCTGCTGACACAGCTGACATGGGAGGCCAATATGTCAGTACTGATGTTAAAAGCTGACGTGCCAGCATGATTATGTTATTGGTGGTCAAATTGATTCTGTATTTAAATATTTTTGTCATTCTTCAGAATCAATGCATATGCTTACCCAGGGATATAATGCCCTGAAGGATCTCTTGTTCCTCAAAAACGTTATAGATCCTGCTGATATTTTATGCTAGGCATAATTTGGGTAGTGGCTCATTACTGAGATGTTTAAATTCGAAACTCATGTGAGATACGGGTTTTTCTCCTCAGCTGAAGTTCCTGAGGCTTTTTGAGGCCAAAACCCAAAAGATTTTGATAAAACTAGTGAATGCTTGGAGGACATCTCTCCTTGTCCCCCTTGGGGAGCAAGTTTTGCGGCATAGGGTGGTATATAAATTCAATAAATCATCATCATCATCATCCAAGGAATTTTGAGGGAATCTCAAGTGACTTCGATATAATGGAACATGTCAGTTACACTCACAAAACACACACAAGGTCCTTCATATCAATTAAGCACAAGCCAAATGAATTCCAGAATAGTACTTAGGAAGGAGTATTTTAAGGGAAAATATATTTAAGCTGCAATCATAACTCAATTTACCAGGGATAGGTAAGGCACGTTTAATTCATCAGGACTTAGTTCTGCGTAGACATTTTAAAAAGTATTAAATGCACCTATTAATGCATTGATTTCTTTAAAAATTGAAGATTAATGTGGAAATGAAGTGGGCTTGTGAGTGAACATGTGAGGTGATGTGGACTGGAAATAAAATGATTTGCAGACCCCTTCTAGAAACAGATTTACCCCCATCCACTACATATACAGTGGTACCTCGCAAGACGAATGCCTCGCAAGACGAAAAACTCGCAAGACGAAAGAGTTTTTGGTTTTTTGAGTTGCTTCACAAGACGAATTTCCCAATGGGCTTGCTTCGCAAGACGAAAAGGTCTTGCAAGTTTGTTTCCTTTTTCTTAAAACCGCATTCCTATGGGAAACCGTGCTTCACAAGACGAAAAAACTCGCAGAACGAATTAATTTCGTCTTGCGAGGCACCACTGTACCTACAGCAGGGTCATACTATTCATAATGACTGATCTGTGAAATGTTTCTAGAAAGAAGAAGGGAAGATCAAATTGGGAGGAATATCTATCCCAAAAGTAAACATTGTGCTTAATGTGTATTTGTAGCAGGTCTTCTGTACATTTTGTTTAGACAAAATATACAACAGAGAACAATTAACTTAAAAGGATCATGCTTTTGTGGAAAGGACGATTATCAGAGGAGAATGCAGCTAAGGAAATGTTTTGCAGATGTACTGCATTTAAATTAATAAAATCTCATTAGGTTTTATGTTTGCCAATAATGGCTGGAAAAGTTACCATACATTGTAGGAACAATTACCCAAATCTTCACTGTCTCATTAGGTTTGTCATACTGTTTTCATTATAATACATTAGAACTTGCAAGTGAGCCTTCAGTAATGACATATTGTTCCAATTCGCCTTTCAGCAGGCTCTAAGATATTTTAGTATTTGTGTTATAAGCCAGCAGGTGTCTTCACTTTGCTCCCCCCCCCCAACCAGTTTTATACACAGACTTCCAGACTTAGAAAGGAATGTAAAAGGGCTTTCAACAGTCACATAAAAATGAGTCTGATTAGAGTAAAGCAATACACACTATTTTTATGTTCTGGTGGTAATTCAAAGCACTAAAAATGTGCACCTTGGTTGTACATCTCTATTTCTGTGTTTTCTTACAGAAAGCACTATTTAATGGGCATGAACCATGTGGTACAAAAAGTTTTCAGATTTGCATAACAAGTAAAAATTCTGATTTGAATATCTGAGGAGCTGTGGACGTCAGTGAGAATGATCATCACTCTTTGAGCTACTAAAGTTAAACATTCAAATGAATCATATTCAAAAGTGCTTTAATGGTTCCAATGATCCATAGGTGGTGTTGTACTGAATTCAAATAACAATGTGAGTTTACTAAATGTGGGTGATCTTGCATGCCCAATCTTGGAATCTTCTACTTTAAATCCATCAATTAAATGTGCTTTGAATCAGGATGCACTTTTAAAAAAACAAAGAAACCTTTCTAATCATTTAGAAAATCCAAAAATTTCAAAAGCACTGTTCTTACATGGCAAAAACAGAGACTTTGCAAATTATTTTGAATAATTGCTTCCATCACTGCATTTTTTAAAAATAATGTTCCAAGGCCAACCCGGGCTTCCCCAAGCATAGAGGCAGTACGTAGAAAACAGTTGCCTAAGGTAGCAGACTAACTGGCTGTCCAAGCTGATCTGGAAAATCCTATAGGGTGGGAACGATCAACTGGAAGTCTGGGAGCTAGATTTAGCCTAAAGGTATTGCATATCTGGCAAGCCTTCCAAATTTTAATCAAGGGTATGGTAAAATGTTTGCATGCAAGGGAAAAAAATATTTTCAAGTTGCATGCAATAGGAATCATTCACATATTTTTATTAAACTTTTGTAGGATTTCCAATGTCATGCCAACTATGCACTCTGTGTGTGTGTTTTCTGTAGATGTGAAGCTCTTGCTGCAGGGTGGTGCAAACTTTGTTATACAGGTGGGTGGAAAGATTGATTTCCAAGCCATGTCACCTTTTGCATTCATTCCATTCCATTCCATTTCAACATAAGGGGGATGGGGGATGGGGGGGAGAGAAAGAGACAGAGAACATAGCAGCACTGGGTTATTTGAGAATTATGAAAGCCAGGGAACAACTGCATTACAGCTTCCACATTCATCCAGGAGATACAAATCAGATCAGTTCATATTGGAATCGGCAAAAACTGAATTTCTGTCTCATGGATCACTGTCCAGAGAATAGTGTAGACCCTGAAAATAAGAAGTTGTCATCTTCGCTCTGGGAAAATATATATTACCTATTGCACACCACTGGGATAACAGTACCTGAGGTGTGAGGTCAATTGCCTGACCCTTTCCTTTCTCTTTACCGAACACCTTCAAGAAGAAATAGTCTTCAGTTCACAAATGCAAAGGCGCAAAAGGTACAGGAGCCCCACTTCCACCCAGTTCAGGAGGAGTTTGTACTGACCCTGAAATCAGCATTTCAAGCTTTTCTCCTTTAGAGCCAGCTTGTCTGTTACTCACTGGTTCACTCACTCCTCCTCCTGTGTGATGGTCATCTTTTCTTGTGCTTATTACTCCCACAATACTCCAGGGCTTCCTAGCTGCTTTTATGTTACAGGATTCCTTAATTTATTTCTTGGTGCTCTGATTTCCCCCCTCCCCATCTTAATTTGTGCATGGACTTTAATTAATATCTTCCATCACGGTTCACAGATTTGGCAAGCTTTTATTAAGTGGGGGGAATGCAAATTTGCTCACCTAGCAAAATTTCATACAATTTCTCTCCTAGAAAAAAGATCCATTGCTACATCCCGCTATAAACCAGAGTTCACAATATGGAATTCTTTTTTAAAACATTGTAATATGGAATAACGCAAGTTAAAATGGCTAGCGACCTGTTTTAGGCTTGTAGTTTGGATATCCCCCCCCCCCAAAACAAGGCTAAATGCGCAAGGTAATCTGGTTCTGAAAATGTTTTGACATTAGGGTGCTCATGTATCATGTCCTACTTTATAGAGAACAGTCTTCTGTTTCAAGGCCTGTTTGAAAGAATATTCCATTTGAAGGGCTCTCTGTTCCAAGTCCAAATAAAGAACCATGAGAAGGGCTTTAGAACAATTAAAGTTACTATTTAATTTGAACCCATGCTACTGAATCATTTGCAGGTTCTGGTATTGTCAACTGACATCCATTTCTGCAACCTATTAAACATATTTCTGTTAATCACACTTTTCAGAAACGTGTGTGTGTGTGTGTGTGTGTTTGACAGAGAGAGGAGGGAAAGAGAAAGTAAAAAAAAGGTGGGGGAAGGACTACAAAAGACTACAAAAACATTAAATAAATGAAATTGCTTGTAGCTGATAGTGAGTTACAAGTTCTGGAGACTATAGGACAGAACTGTGATATAACTCATGGTAGCCTCTGGAGCTAGTAAGTTATGGGATGTTCAAATATACGAGAAAGCCTGTAAGTTACTGGAGTCTATATCATTACTTCATTATAGCTAGGGACATATGAAATGGCTGAAATTCAGTTCACACTCTTCAACATCAATCATACAACTTACCAAATGAGAGCAAATCGGATTTTGTACCAGTCTGGGTGTTGGTACCACTTTATCTATAGGAGAGAGAAAAGCTGAATTTTGTTTTCTTTGTTCTCGTGAATATGATGGGTTTAAGTTTGAAATAATGGGCAATACTTCCAGCAGATGTAGAAATGTCTAGTTTTAAATATGACTGTGTTTAACTGGTATATATTAATCTTGAAAGGAATCATCTGCCCCATCTCCTTCTGCACAATAAAATACAACTCTTCTTTTTATTTATAAGCCAGAGAAATCTTAAATCCAATTTTGAGTTAAGTTTACATCAACCCAACATCACCAGGCCAAGGATGGGCTGTGCAACTGCTGGAAATCTGAAGAGGACAAAGGGGTCCATGTGGATGCCTGCTCCTGCCCTGATGGCTGCATAAATCTGAATGACCGACAGCAGTGTATATTGCCTCCTCCCTCATCCAGCCACATGTTGCACTGCCTATGAGCAGCATCGGCACTGGCCATGGGAACAACAGTGTACCATATTTTTCGCTCTATAAGGTGCACCAGAGCACAAGACGCACATAGTTTTTGGAGGAGGAAAACAAGAAGAAAAAAATATTCTGAATCTCAGAAGCCAGAACAGCAAGAGGGATCGCTGCGCAGTGAAAGCAGCAATCCCTCTTTCTGTTCTGGCTTCTGGGATAGCTGCGCAGCCTGCGTTCGCTCCATAAAACGCACACACATTTCTCCTTACTTTTTAGGAGGGAAAAAGTGAGTCTTATAGAGCAAAAAATACGGTATATCCATTGTGGCTTTGCCCTTCAAAATACAGTGGTACCTCTGGTTGCGGACTTAATTCGTTCTGGAGGTCCGTTCTTAACCTGAAACCATTCTTAACCTCAGGTATAGTACCACTTTAGCTAATGGGGCCTCCCGCTGCCCCCACGCCACTGCTGTGCGATTTCTGTTCTCATCCTGAGGTAAAGTTCTTCATGTGAGGTACTACTTCTGAGTCAGCAGAGTCTGTAACCCGAGGTGTTTGTAACCCGAGGTACCACGGTACAGAAATTAATCTGGGCCCTGTTCACTGTGTAGCCAATGTGTATATGATATATACACATTGTATTCATTGGAATTAGTTCCTGAGCACAAAACACATTTTATGACACAGCATTGTTTTAACCCACGTTTGCAAAAAATAAATAAATGACTTATTTATTTTAAAGATTGCCTCTTATGATTACTCAGCACTGAACCCAAACTAAGTTTCCCAATTCTGTATTTGTTCCAGGGAGAAGCTGCCATAATTTACTGTTTTGCCCATTTACACCTCTTGGGACAGAAATGTTTAGTGGAGCAAAGTTGACCAGTATATCGAATTTAAGCAGGGGCTGTGGACAGCTCTACCTAAATGACATCCCAGAGCACCTGTTCTCTATCTCAAGAGTCCCTTCAGAGGACTTCTTTGCATTTGTTGACCATGCAAAGGCAGAATCCAAAGTTCCTAGTATTTATGCAGCCCTGGCCTGTCAAGAGACTTCTACTGCTTCCCAGTAGCAGTGATTAGTGATGCCCACTGCTCTTCCCTTCAGTTTCTGAAGAAGCCTCTAGCCCCTTCATGTAACACAGTCCAACATTTCTGATTCAACAGTGCTCAACAATTAGCCTTTATATACTTGCTCACATTAGAGATAAAACAAGAATTCAAAGCAGGGATATTTGTTGCACAAGCAGCTGTGGTTGTGATTGTTCTGTCACTTTAATAGCATATATTCAACAGAAAGGGGAAAGGCACAAGGGGAGGGAATGGATTATTGATAATGTATATCAGTATTTTATGTATACCACTTAGCGATTTTTTAAAATAATAAAGAGCATTATACATTACAAATTGTGCAATGTTATGTCTATGTATGTATCAGGACCAGTGGCGTAGCGTGGGGGGTGCCAGGGGTGCCGGCCGCACCGGGCGCAACATCTGGGGGGGCACGAGTCCAGAGGGAAGGGACAAGTTCCTTCCTTCGCCGGGCTCCCCGCCACCACCGCCAGCCTTGCGCCCTAGCGCGCGCCCCCCCCCCGCCGCTGCGGCTGCGCTCCACTCACTGCTCGCGGGAGGAGCAGCCGCTGCAGCAGCGCCGACGCCGCCACCAACGCCTGGCCGGGCACGAGCAGCCTCCACACCCCGCCGCCGCCGCCATCCCCTCGGCCCAGCCACAGGCGGCGGCTGCTTCTGCCGACTGGGAGGGAGGAGAGCTCCGAGGGGCCTCGCCACGCCCTGCGCTCCCCAAAACCCTCCGAGAGGAAGCCGGCGGGCGGGCGAGGGTCTCCCGCAGAAGGGGCGCCACGGGCTCCGGCTCTCAGCGCAAGTCTCAGCCGCGGGGGGGGGGGCGAGGACGGAGCACGGCTGGAAGCCCCCGGACCTGACCGGGAGGAGGAGAGGCGCTCGCCAAGCCCGGATCTGGAGCTCCACCTACAGCCCAAGGAGAGGAGGGGGCGGGGAGGCGCCCGAGGGGAGGGGGCTTCGGCTGCCTCGGCCCGCGGGGGCTCCGCAAATAATAAATTTAATAAATTCCTGCTGAGCCTTTGGGGGGGTCCTTGGCTCCTTCGCTCGCCCCCAGCCCCAGTGGCATAGCGTGGGGGGGTGCAGGGGGGCCGGGCGCAACATCTGGGGGGGGCGCTTGCACTCGAGTGCTAAAATCCACGGGTTAGGGGGCGCAAATTACTTCCCTTGCCACGGGTGCTGACAACCCACGCTACGCCACTGATCAGGACCAGGGCAATCTAAACCAGTGTTCAATAAGTGTTTATTACATTGTGTTTTACCGATTATGTATTTTAGGTGTATTTTTAACATTTAACACAACATTTTTGTGTTTCTCTATTCAATCTGTGGCTGCCTTTAGTGGTGTGGTCTTTTATCTGTATACCGCTGTTTTTAGGGGGCGGGTGTGTTTGGTTATTTGTTATACTTGGTTTTAGTGTTTTGGTGTTTTTACAAGTTGCTTTGAATCACTTTTGTGAGGAAAGCAACAGAATAATAAAAAATGTGTACCTGGGTGCACAAATAACATACATGTTATGTTTGCATGTACAGTCTGTGTACCCGATAGAAATAAATGGTACATGTAAACAAGTACACCCTCTGCACATGCACAGAGACAGCTTGTACCTGTGGTCAGCATAATGTGTGAACAAACCTGTAGGATTTGGAGACTCAAATTCAAATCTCCACTTATCCATGAAGTTCACTGGGTGACCTTGGGCCAATCTCTCTCTCTCAGCATAACCTACTCACAGTGGCGTAGCGTGGGGGGTGCAGGGGGGGCCGGCCGCACCGGGCGCAACATCTGGGGGTTAGGATTAGGGGGCGCAAATCCACGGGTTAGGGGGTGCAAATTACTTGCCTTGCCCCGGGTGCTGACAACCCACGCTACGCCACTGCCTACTCACAGGGTGGTTGTTAGGATAAAATAATGGGAGTGACCCTCACAACCCTCCCAGGTCTCCTTGGAGAAAAGGCAGGGGGGAAATACAACTAATAAAATCACAATTGATAAATTTTACCATTGTGATATTACCTATCCAAGCTCATTTGCAGTGGGCTAATTCTCTTTCTCATGAGCCCTACACATCAAGAATGAATTGATGAGGAAAACATATTTGTTTATGAAACACCCAAATATTTTATTGGTCTCCATGAGCATACATGATGGTGTGACTTTCATATTGCTCAGTTCATGTTGTCTTTTAACTACATTTATTACATTATATTTTACTAATTTTGTGCTTTATGTGTATTTTCAACCTCCCTGTTTGTTTTTCTGTCCTCTGGTTAATTTCTCGCTTTTCTAGAGGTGAACATCATATGATTTACTTTGCTTACTTCGCAGTTAATCAACTGCTGGAAACAAACAGCACAATTTGTTTCCACCAGATTGTACTTGTGAAGTATGTTTGGAATGTTTTCTTAATTTACAGCATATTTTTTCTTTATCTTCTTTCCTGGGTGGCGGTCTGGCATGTTCAAGTTGCTCTCTCTGCACATATAAATCTTTTCTCAAATGCCTTTTTTCTAATATATATTGCTTTTGGTATGTCGCTTTACAGGAAAACTCCTGGATGTCTTTTAATTCTAGGTAATACCAAATCATTCCACTCTGTTTGCTGCCTCTGAAACGTTTAATCAACACAGGTTGGTTTTTTTCTTCTTCCTCTGATGTAGTAGTCAGACTTCATCAAAAAATTATGAGCCATACAATTCGTAACAGACTTCACTTGAGTTTAAGAAACCCTAAATCTAAACCATAGTCTCCCAAAGATTTTTGCAGAATGCATTCAAAAGGGTAATGTCCGTTGGGAAGTGCAGTCAACAGATGTATTCTTTGTTTGGAATGATGCATACATTGGGCAATGCATGAAATTGAAATGGAAGCTGTGACTCTTAGAAACATAGGAAGAAGAAGAACAGTTTGGATTTGATATCCCGCTTTATCACTACCCGAAGGAGTCTCAAAGCGGCTAACATTTTCCTTTCCCTTCCTCCCCCACAACAAACACTCTGTGAGGTGAGTGGGGCTGAGAGACTTCAAAGAAGTGTGAGTAGCCCAAGGTCACCCAGCAGCTGCATGTGGAGGAGCGGGGAAGCGAACCCGGTTCACCAGATTACAAGTCTACCACTCTTAACCAGTGGCGTAGCGTGGGGGGTGCCAGGGGTGCCGACCGCACCGGGCGCAACATCTGGGGGGGGCGCGAGTCCAGAGGGAAGGGACAAGTTCCTTCCTCCGCCGGGCTCCCCGCCGCCACCGCCAGCCTTGCGCCCTAGCGCGCGCGCCCCCCGCCGTCGCTGTGGCTGCGCTCCGCTCACTGCTCGCAGGAGGAGCAGCCGCTGCAGCAGCGCCGACGCCGCCACCGACGCCTGGCCGGGCACGGGCAGCCTCTGCACCCTGCCGCCGCCGCCATCCCCTCGGCCCAGCCACAGGCGGCGGCTGCTTCTGCCTCCATCCTCCTCCGGGCAAGCAGCGTTGTTTGCGCGGCAGCGCCAGCGGCAACTCGCAGGTTAGGGGTTGGGGGGGGCGCAAATTACTTGCCTTGCCCCGGGTTAGGGGGCGCAAATTACTTGCGTTGCCCCGGGTGCTGACAACTCACGCTACGCCGCTGCTCTTAACCACTACACCACACTGGCTGCCATTGGTCCATCTAGTCCACTTTTTCTACACTACCTGGCAGCAGCTATCCAGGATTTCAGGCAAGGGACATTCCCAGCTTCACTTGGAGATATAAGGGATTGAACCTGGGAGGTTACCAGAAGTTAGACAACAAAAAAATTAGGCCACAGATGACAAAATTTTGTCCAGACAAAGGTGCTGCTGGTCTAGGGATCCACCCACTAACAGTTTTATCTGAATTGAGCTTCAGTTTATTGGCTCTCATCCAGTCCATTACCAAGGCAAGAAAATGGTCCAGCACATCCACTGCCTCACCTACAGATGTAAAGGAGAGGCAGAGGGCTGTGTCGTCAGCATGTTGTTGACAAAACACTCCAAAACTCCAGATGATCCCACTCTGTGGTTTCATGCAGAAGTTAAACAGCATAGGGGATAACACTGAACCCCGAGGAACAATACATGGAAGACTCCACAAGGCCAAAATGTACTCCTCAAGCATCACCCTCTAGAAACAACCATCCAAGCAGGACCAGAATCACTGCAAAGTGGTGCCACCCCTAACTTGGACAGCCGCTCCAGAAGGCTACCATGGTTCATGGTATTGAAACCCACTAAGAACTCAAGGAGAATTAAGAAGGAAATATTTCCCCTGCCTCTGCCCTGACAGAGATCATCATACAGGGTGACCAAAGCAGTTTCTGTGCCAAAACTGGGTCCAAACCCTGATTGAAGTTCATCTAGAAAATCATTTTCCTCCAAGGGAACCTGGAACTGGTCTGCCACCAACCACTCCAGAGCGTTACCCAAGAAGGGGAGAATGGCAACTGGTAATTACTTAGGTGAAAGTCTCTCCCACCACTCCACCTGCTACTGTTGGGATGGTTTTAAAGAGTTTAGGATAGGATTCGGGGAGGGGGCAGAAGAATCTTAAGGGAGGACCCCAAAATAGCCTGATGAGGACTGAGCATTCTCATTTGTCACAGAATGCTAGATTTCACTTGAAGGGGGATGATATAACATCCTACAAAATGGAATGGCCAGCTGAAACCCCACACTGCCCCCCCCATAAAGCCTGAGAACAATTGACGTGTGTTCTGAGCTCACCACACTCTGAGTTTCCCTGTAGTTGCTCCATGTAGTTGGATGTTGATGGTACAAAGTGGAGACTCAGGAAGTGAGTTTCACTGGACAGGACGAGGAAAAAAAGTCTCCCATCATCTTTAGGCCTTCCATAAAACGCTAAATTTTTATGCAGCACAAATCTCAAATTCTAACGTCCTAAAAAGTCATGCATACTATGTGATGCAAGTTCTCAAGCTCTTTAGGCCTAACATACCTGACTGATATATTGCTTTGGGAATGCCTGGCCTCTCCTCTGGGCACAATGTTCTGTTCAAAATCAGCAGCTCAGTGGAAATTGCCCAGTACATCGTATCAAAACAGAGCAGATAATTTCAAGCTCAGCAAACAGTGGATCGCACCTACTGAACCATGAACGTTAAAAACAAATGTAAACAGAAATTGAGGGAGGCGATGAAAACGATTCAGATATTATTTAAGTCGCCTTCGCCTAATGGAAGCTCAAGTCTGGGTCCCAATATGGCCCAATTATATTATAGGCTGGCTCTCCCCGCCCCCCATTTCCAAACTGCTGTTTTCCATCATGCCACTGTGGCCTTCCTAGTTCCCGTTGTGCAGGCCAACATCAGCTACTATTAAGGACTTTTCATGCGTGTAAAATAATATGATTTCACAATGATTACATATTCACTCTACAGCTGGCTGAGTTTTTACATCTCCATTTGTCATTGACTATTGTGTCCAATTAAATGATTAGCTTTTAAAAACTGCGGCACATTATGAGAGTGAACTTGTGTTCCATTGCACTGAGTGATGCAGAAACAAACTCATTACAGCATGTAATTCACCCATATTAAATAACAAACAGATGGCTGCTGTAAATGAGAGCTGTTTTTTCTCTTCAAAAGTGCCAGGGAAAAGGTGTTTTTATTTATCTTTGTTCCCAGCTTCTTTCTGTTTTCTTGACAAGTGGGCAGCTGGCTGCTGAGGTTTTCAATTGGTGCAGAAGAATGAAAAGCCGGCTTCCATTAATTTCCCCATAAAATAACTCTTTGAATCATTCCCGTTATAAATGCATGTGCAGTAGCAAGCTGCTGCTTGATTAATTCACTTATTATGAAGATTTCATCTTTTATAAGAGGGCCTGCAGGTAATTTATCTTGTTTAGTAAGATTAGAAAAATGTAATTATCTTGATACCTTTGGACCCCTCTCATTTTAATTGTGTTCCCATAAATTTCAAACATAAAGATGGAATTTCATTTCTTTCTCCCTTTTTTTGGAGCACAAATGTTCCAACATGTGGTCGAAAAATGCATTCCAAGATGTGCAATAAAAAGTTACAAATTCAAATACATTTGATTTGAACCATTAGAATAATCTGCAGGAACAGCATCCACCAATCATATCCTTGTGGTTCCCATGTCACAGGTGGCGTTGACTGCAGGGAACAGAGATTCTAAAGATATACAATTTTTATCAGTCATGCCTGTCTCTGGAGGAAAGTGAAATCGGCTTTATTTTCACAACTCAAATTAATGTTGCAGGTTGTCTTCTGCTTGGCCATCAGTGCGTACGCCCAGCTGTTGGTGTGCATCTGCTAAGCTAGTTCTGAAGGCTTCCTCCTCCTCCTCCTTCAATATAATGTTTATGATGGATCCATTCCTTCATTCTAGCTAAGACTTCAAAATACCCTGGCTGCAGGCTAGTCATCCCTGTCTTCTGCTAGAATAGGAAGGGAAAACACACCCTAGGAAGGATCACTTCTGCCAGACAGAAGTGGAGGTGTTGAAATTATACAAGTTTTGTTGGCCATTGAAAGCTTGACATTCATCATATAGAGAGCTCATATGAGGCTTTTGCCCCCAAATCAAATTATGTCCCCCACCCCATCTTACCTGAGATTACCTATTTGTAAGCAGAATATCTTTCTCCCTTTTTTCTGTTCTCACACTGTAGCTAAATGGCATGCACAAATTTAAATTTAACTGGGGCTGTGCTACTAGAAAATGAGATTGATTTCTGAATAAGCATACCTCAAGGTTATGTTGCGTTTTGCCCCTGTATTGAAAAAAGAGTGTTGTGGATGCTTGAAAGAGTAAGTTATGACAGACCCTATGCTGTGTTTTTGTTGAAAATATGCTAAGAAAATTATTTGTAGGGACTTGAACTACTTAGAGTGTTACACCTCTCTCTAAGAACATGCTGAAACATGAAGGACAACACCCTCAGATCCAGAGCCTAGTGGAAGAAAGAAAATTGATGTGTGGATTTCTTTCTCTTCTGTGGGTATAAACAAGTAGACCTGGCTCCAAAGAAAGTAAGGGCAGATACTAGTCAGGAAGAACAGGCCTCTGAGTGACCCAGACGCTCTTATTGGATGCAAGAAACATGATCTGGCTAATTTCTATGAAGATGCGGGGATGCTTTCAGGGGTCGTCCAGGAGGCTCAAGTCACTGGTCTTTTGTACCAAGCCTTGGATCGCCTACCTTTTCAAAAAGTTCGAAAAGTTTTTGTTTGTTTGTTCCTACAGTGGTACCTCAGGTTAAGTACTTAATTCGTTCCGGAGGTCCGTACGTATCCTGAAACTGTTCTTAACCTCAAGCACCACTTTAGCTAATGGGGCCTCCTGATGCCGCCGCACCGCCACCGGAGCCGATTTCTGTTCTTATCCTGAAGCAAAGTTCTTAACCTGAACCACTATTTCTGGGTTAGCGGAGTCTGTAACCTGAAGCGTCTGTAACCTGAAGCGTATGTAACCCGAGGTACCACTGTAAATCACTTTTGCTAACAAGGTGCTTTCAGGGCTGGAGTCAGATGCAGCTCAGAATGAAGAGGCAGAGTCAGTTGTCAGTGAAGTTACCTCTTTATTCAAGGAAATGGCAAACGACTCAGCAACACTTCCCAGTAGGTCTTGCCCCCACAGAGCAGTTGCCAGGACTGAAGGTCCCTGCTTCCCTTCCCTCCTCTCCCAGATGTTTCCCAAGCAGTCTCAAGCTATTTCTGCCCACCTCTGACCTCTGTTCCTCCCTCCTGGTTATCTTGCACTTTCTTGGAGATCGAGGGATAGGGAAAATTGTTGCAGCAGGAGAAGGCGATTCCTGGGATGCTTCCGAATCTCTTGACCTCCCTCCTCTGCTTCAGCCTTGGAGTCTGAACTGCTCCCTGTCACAGGTTCCTCCTGTTCACTAAATCCTCGTGTCCCTTCAGTATCTACCACCTCCTCCCAATCTTCCCTCTCTGACCTCTCCTCCGTGTCCCACTACCAATCCCAGATTTCTGAGCCTTCCTCCTCTGGGATTTCCCTTGGGGGTCTCCCGGCTGGCGCTTTCCACCACTCCTTGTCATCCAGCCAGTCTCTGACAGGTGGCTGGACGCACTACAAAATGCAAGGCTGGTGACATCTAGCCATCACTATAATTTGACCAGAAGTATCTAGGCATATGGGACGCGGGTGGAGCTGTGGGTTAAACCACAGAGCCTAGGACTTGCCAATCAGAAGGTCAGTGGTTTGAATCCCCGCAACGGGGTGAGCTCCCATTGCTCGGTCCCTGCTCCTGCCAACCTAGCAGTTCGTCAAAGTGCAAGTAGATAAATAGGTTCCACTCTGGTGGGAAGGTAAACAGCGTTTCCGTGTGCTGCTCTGGTTCGCCAAAAGTGGCCCAGTAATTCTGGCCACATGACCAGCCGGCTCCCTTGGCCAGTAAAGTGAGATGAGCGCCACAACCCCAGAGTCGGCCATGACTGGACCTAATGGTCAGGGGTCCCTTTACCTTTACCTTATCTAGGTATATAGATTAGCATATGCAAAACTGTGCCCCGAGTCCCTAAAGTAACTAGCAATGCTCAGTTAAAGTAGGGCAGCTGGTCTTTCTTCAGTTCCCTCCTTTGGGTAGAGCCAAGTGGTGCTGCACAAGCAAAATCCCTGCCTGAGGGGGCTTATACTCCCTGTAGAGCACTCATGGTCCAGAGGCCAGGCCGAGGCTGTGCTGCTTACCTGCAGGTGTGGGGCCCAGTGGTTGGTGTGGAGAAGGAGGAGTCGGAGCAGTTGAAGCATCCGCTGGTGCCACCAGGACCAGGCCGGCACCTGCAGAGCAGCATGGGGTGATGGTGGAGGACGACAGGGGGTCCTGCGGATCCGTTTCTGAACCGAAGGCAGAGGTCAGTGGGGGTGTAATTTGGGGCTGAAGGCTGACATGGTTGCAGCTCTTGTAGCCTAGTTGCCTTAGGGAAAACTCAGCAGCCTGCCCAGAGTGGAGGTGACTTTGGGGTACAGCTTCTTGACATGTTCCTTTACAGATTTCTGGGGTGATTTTTTACATCTCCTGGGCCCAGTGAAGAGGAGCCAGTCGTCCTGCCCTAAATGTGCCAATGGTATGTATCTGAATACCAGTTCCTGGAAAGCACGGGGGGGGGGCAGAGTGCTGGTGTGCTCAGGTCCTGTTTACTGGTTTCCCACAGACATCTGGGGGGCTGCTGGACTAAATGGGCCCTTAGCCTGGTCAAGCAGAGCTCTTCTTATGTCCTTATGCAATGTCATTCACAGGGAAGAAGCTACAGTTCTGATATTTACAGCAAAACCTCCAAATAAGCAGACCCCCCCAAAATTGCCAACCCTAATAAGTAACAAGCAGCAAATATTCTAAATATGTGCAGTTTCACAGTTTTGGTCTCTGAACTACCAGCTCTCAGCCTAGCCTACCTCACAGGGCTGACGTCTTATGAACTCTCTGGTGGGTTTTCCAGGAGGCATGGAAGCAGCCTTTGCCTCTCTGTGAAACAGGAAAGAGGCTTTGACACAGTTGCCTCAAAGTATCGTCTCCAGTGCTGTGAAGCTCAGATGGCTGCCTGGTTTTCTGGAAAATAAATAAATCCACAACTGGGTAAAGTGGTTCTGACAGCGGCATAAAATCTAGACATCCGCCTATGGACTAAGCTCTCTTTGCAAATTCTGCCCACATGCTCAGTCAGAGAATGAGCAGGGAGCATGGACCAATTCCAGCATCTGGCTTCCATGTGTACAGCACAAACATCTGTAGCAGAGAGACCTTCATGCACATAGAACTGTATGTGCCAAGCCTGCTGCACAGTTGGGAATGCCAAAGGCCCAAAGAAGGGATGCATACCTGCTGTTTTGCTTAAACTTTGTTTGCGCAATGCACAACGAAGCTACTAACTCATTGCAAGAATATTTCATGATGCCAAGAAACCATATCAACTTCTTCTTCTTCATCATCATCATCATCATCATGTAGTGAAACAGTACGTTCAACCATTGTCATGATAACTTTACTAGGCCGTGAAAACATTAATAGTACAGGAAAACTGTAAATTGAGGAAGGCACTAAGCTGATAAAAGAGTACAGATGGCTGGAACACTTCAAGTCAGGTGAGAATAGCAGTTGTGACTAACTATGATGCAAGAGACCTTTGTCAGCAACTGTATACCTGAATACTGGAAAGCTGAGTAGCTCATTAGGCAGATTGACGAATAGCCTAATGACCTTGCAACAACTCTGGACTGTAGCTCCACATCACCCACACGTAATGCAGTATTGGTTTTCTCTAGGGCTTGTGTGTGCCAGGTGCAGTGGGGAATTCAGCCAGGAGCACAAAACAGTAATTCCTATAAAAATACTGGAGAGCAGGTACATGGCCAATTTCTACCAAGCTGACATTGGAGAAAAATCTATTTATCTCTGAACGTTATCCCTCCTTCAGAAAAATATTCATGTGCCATTTTTCTGACTGTTAAGCTTCACTAGTTGTCAGAATGCACTGCAGATTACAGTGCTACTTACTCAATCCTATGCACTCTTACCTGGAAACAAGCCCCAGTGAATATAAGGGGATTTGATTCCATCTAAATATGCATAGGATTGCTTCAAAAACCCTAGAATAATAATAATAATAATAATAATAATAATAATAATAATAATAATTTATACCCCACCCATCTGGCTGGGTTTCCCCACTCTGGGCGGCTTCCAACAAAAGATAAAAAATGCATTAAAACATCAGTCATTAAAAACTTCCCTAAAGAGGGCTACCTTCAGATGTCTTCTAAAAGTCAGATAGTGGTTTATCCCCTTGACATCTGATGGGAGGGCATTCCACAGGGCGGGCACCACTACCGAGAAGGCCCTCTGCCTGGTTCCCTGTAACCTCACATCTCGCAGTGAGGGAACTGCCAGAAGGCCCTCAGTGCTGGATCTCAGTGTCTGGGTTGAACGATGGGGGTGGAGACGCTCCTTCAGGTATGCTGAAGAATAGAGTGAAATAGAGTGAAATTTCTTGCACATGGGAAAGAGAAAGCAGAGACCTAACAGTTGTAATGGACTTTAAAGAAAGGGTGGCACTATGAACCCCAAATAATATCAGGAGCTATCACTGACAAGGTGATGTGGAGGCTCCTGTTCATGCAAAAGGAGAAAAAATAAAGAAATTGGACATTTTAAAAAAGGGGGGATGCAACTGGAGGTTGTATTCAGAAGTGGAAGAATGGGCACATGCTGCAATTGATGTGCCAGGGGACATGCTAAGCAATAGTAACTGGATATGCTATGGCCTGACTGTGAGTTTCTTGGTCTCTTCCAGTACCGAAGTTATCTTTGCCATAAAAGACACAGAGTAAAATTCCCCAAACTGCCCCCCCCCCATTTTTTGATCCCAACCCTCTTTATCCCTGACCATTGGCCATACTGACCAGAGTTAATAGGAGAGAAGTGCAACGTGAAGCATGTTTCTCTTCATGCATATACAAAGTTGCCACCATAGTTTCCAACTAGTAACCCCAGAGCAGAACTGAAGGTTTCTCCCTTGATCCACTGTCTGCTCCCTGGAATCTCGTCCCTTAGTGCCTGTGTCACTGATTTTAGATATTTTCGATTACCATTGCATTTCATTTTACTTTATTCTTAATCCCAATCTTGTTGCAAACAAAGAAACAACCTGCCTTGGCTCTGAATATTAACTACATTTAATTCTGTAAATTGCCTTCTGATAACACAAAGTATTTAGAACTCATTTGAAACCTATTCAATGGTAAGAGTTCGTTTTTGTAGAAGGGGTAAGTCGTTTTATGGAGTTCTTTGAAATTTCAGAAGTTTCCTCAAGCCACAGCTCCTTCCACCCCCACCATTAACAGCCCAATTTGATTTGAAGATTGGCTGTTGAATGATTTTAGCATCACATTCCCTGATTTCGATTAAAAGATCATTAATGAGTACTAATTAATATACTACAATAAAAAAACACTACTGGTTCACAAAGAAAATTAAGTTGCAATTTAATGATCAGTAACATACCCAAATGCATGCTTAAGTGTATGGGGCAACATGCCTAAGGCATCCTAATGTGGCTAAGTCCCAGGAAATTCCCTGGCAGCAATGAATAGGCAATAGCTTTGAACTTAGGGATTGGTAGGTTGGAAAGCCTAGATCACTTTCCTTCAGTCAACATAAGGAACTATCAGGCATGATGACTCTGGCAGAGACTGTCCTAAATCCCAGGAGCTCCCAGGACATTCTTCTCCAGGAATATCTCAGCCATCAGGTTCCTGGCCTGCACATTTCTTTCAGTGGTGTGTGCTTTTGCCTGGTCAGAGGCCATTGCAGAGTGTGGGTGCCTCTTCTTGGTTGTTCTCAAACAAACATATATTTTCAACCTGCACCACATCCAGCCTGTGGCATTACTTTTATATGACACAGTATATGTCTCAAGAACAGATCCTCCTGTGGTTTTGACACAAACTGAAAATGTGATTCTAAAGGGAGGGAGGGAAAGGAAGGAAGGAAGGAAGGAATAATAATAATTTTATTATTATTTGTACCCCGCCCATCTGGCTGGGTTTCTCCAGCCACTCTGGGCGGCTTCCATAGAAACCAAAAAAACACACTAAAATATCATACATTAAAAACTTCCCTGAACAGGGCTGCCTTAAGATGTCTTCTGAATGTCAGGTAGTTGTTTATCGTTTTGACATCTGATGGGAGGGCATTCCACAGGAAAGAAAGAAAGAAAGAAAGAAAGAAAGAAAGAAAGAAAGAAAGAAAGAAAGAGCCTTCAACTCTATATGGACACATAGACCACACCATTGTGGCCTGTCAGGTCAATAATTTTTGAGTGAAAAAGAGATTAATAGGATTTATGACCCTTCTTTCAACAGCATGTAGCTCAAGCAGCACTAATTATATTTTCATTAACCTCAGTGGCTAGTTCCTGCTCTAATAATTTAGCCCTTTTATGGACTAATCTGGTGTTTTACATGTTCAATAAAGTGTATACACAAGCAAGATCTATAATAAATAAGTCCTTTAGGTCAAATTATGGCTGCCCCAGTAAAGATGCCAATGACATACTTTGCTTCCAGAAAAGATCTGGGAAAGGGACAGCTGGAATGTTCTCTGAAGCCCATGTGCTACGCTTACAAGTTATGGCAGGTGGGCTCTGGGTAGCCCACCAGAACACGGTGGGGGATTGTTGTTTTTGCTGTAAGAACAATGGAGGGCCTTTAGTGTGAACCAAAATGAGCTGCGGCTAAAATAACAGAATCAAATTGCCACTCTGGGTGAAGATTCAACAATGTTTCCTTATTTCAGTTGTTGTGAACATAAATGACACACCTGAATTCAAATTACTCACTTCATCAAATTCATGAACAGAGATCCAGGGCTGTTATCTGTGCCTGCAGTCACAGTTTGCATTGACCGGTTACTCAAGAGCTGTGTGAAATAAATAAAAAAAAAGACTTGTTGAAGATCCTGAGCTGCTACTGCACGCTCCATATGCATTCAACCCACTTCTTAGTCGAGGAACTCAGCTACATTAGTAAATAAAAAGTGTTTAATATGTGTTATAACACTGTGGCACCAAATGGCGCTGTGGAGTCCTGTCTTTCGCCAACATGATTTCCCATTATAAAGTTTACAATGTGTTTTCCTGAAACACTTTTTTGATGTGTCTAGATCCAGCCAAAGACTGGTTAACATAGCAAAAAAAAAATGGAGGGGGGAGTATTTATTATGGCCCAACCAGGGAGGGAAGCAGAATTTAATATCCTAATAATAATAAATCTACCACTAGCAAAACGATCTACAATCTTTTAAAAAAGAAGGCAATAGTTCTTCCCTCCATGAGTACAATATAGAAAAACAATGTATAGCCAGTTCCCACCGAAGGGCAAAATTTCCTGAACAATGGCACTCATGTAAAAGCTCATGTCAGAATGGCTCCATACAGCATATGTGCACATATGGAGCTCAACCAAGGTGAGTGGGGACCTTGCAGGGCACAATGCCCCACACATTTGCCTCCAGAGAATGAGAGCAGAGTAGCAATAGTGCAGAACTAGGAAAATCAGCCGATACCTGATTACTGGAGAAGGCACACGGAATGCAGCAGATGGAGATAAGCAGAGCGGTGGGTTCCATGCTGGCTTTTCATTTTCTTTCTTTCTTTCTTTCTTTCTTTCTTTCTTTCTTTCTTTCTTTCTTTCTGCTGTTCTGTGTAGAAGGGGTGCAGAGCAGGGCAGTGAATGAAAAAAAGTGTGTTGAATGGAATAGAGCATCATGTTAAGATCTAAGATCTGGCCTCATTTGTACTTGCACCAGAGAAGTTCCTGGCAGATCAAACTCATCCATTTAAAAAGAGAAACTGGATTTCATACCAGAGGCTAATCCTGGAAATGTTTTGTTTCCAAGAACCAAATCAGGAAGGAAAGTCCAAAAACAATGCTGTCATTTGGATGCATCTATTCCCCCAGAAACCATTAAAAAAAGGAAAGAATAGAGTCAGGAGACCTTTTGGAACAGAACTTTAGAAAAGATGAGAAATTCTGCAAAGAAGGCTTTCCAGAACAGTTTTATTAATTTTATCCCTGTGCCCACCAGCACAGAAACTGGACAGTGCTATGAAGTGGGAGATCCTATAGTTTGTGCCAAGTTTAAATTATGAAAGATACAACCATCTAATAAATTTTGAGCTGTTAAAATATTTAAATATCATTTCTATGGGGGTTTTTTTCATTCGTTTCTATCTTATTTCCATCACAAAAAGGAAGCCAAAGTGTTGACTGTACTGAATAAGCTTCAGAGTTCAAAAGTATTTAAAATGCTGAAAATAGATAGACGATAGAGATGATAGATAGATAGATAGATAGATAGATAGATAGATAGATGATAGATAGATGATAGATAGATAGATAGATAGATAGATAGATAGATGATAGATAGATAGATAGATAGATAGATAGATAGATAGATAGATGATAGATAGATGATGATAGATGATAGATGATAGATAGATAGATAGATAGATAGATAGATAGAGAATAGATAGATGATAGATAGATAGATAGATAGATAGATAGATAGATAGATAGATAGATGGATAGATAGATGATAGCTAGATGATAGATAGATTAGATAGATAGATAGATAGATAGATAGATGATAGATAGATAGATAGATGATAGATAGATCGATAGATAGATGATAGATAGATTAGATAGATGGATAGATAGATAGATAGATAGATATAGATGATAGATAGATGATAGATAGATAGATAGATAGATATAGATATAGATATAGATATAGATATAGATATAGATATAGATATAGATATAGATAGATGATAGATAGATAGATAGATAGATAGACAGACACTTGTTTATTTCAAATTTATGTTACAAACCAATCCACAAACTGGAAGGGTGGGAATTAAGTCTAAAATGAGATTTCATGATTGCCTTGCCAGGTCTAGCTTGCAAAGACTGCGCAATTGTGAAAACCTGGGCTGGAACTGCTCTGCATTTTGGCACATTGAACTAACAAGAAACAGGACTCTTGGAACAGGCTTATAAAAATGACAGGGATACGTTTTTCATCCTATCAGAAGCTTACATGCTTCCCCTGATAATGCTGCAATGCTTGCCTAGGAATGATGCCACTGTAAAAGGCAGGGAGTATACTTATTCTCTGCAGGGAATAGCCAAGATAATAGATCTATGTCATAAGCTGCATTTGGGGTCTGACAAAGCCCTTTAAGGATGAATGCTGGCTGCAACTTGGGCTTACTTCGGTGTAGACATGTATAGAATGTCCCCTTGAAACCGATGGTACACATTAGTCACAATTTAAATCCCCTTGACTTCACTGCAAGCTGTGCAGCTAACTTAATTTGGACCCAGCTCACTTCTGTAATTTCCAGTCAGGATTTGAACCTCAGCAAGTCTCCTTTGACACCAGCCCTGCATACTGTGATCTGAGCAAGAGAGAAACTTGAGGGACAGGCATGGCCTTTGGTTCAGTATATAACTGAGCATCATGAGTCAGGCAAACGCCTGTTCCAAACTGCCCTGCCCCAAAATTCAGAAGCATCACTAGCAGCAACACAGGAAGCGAGGAAGTATTAGCATTATCTACGCAGACTGACTACAATTCTCCAAGATTTCAGACAGGGTTCTCTCCCAGCCCTAGTTGGAGATGCCCAGGAATTTAATCTAGGACATTCTGAATGCAAAGTAGATGCTCTGCTACTTGTGGGATAACCAGCATTATCCAACCAACATGCTTAAGTCTAATTAACACATGAAGGGGTTAATACCATAGAGTAAGCTGTCCTGCCAGGCTTAGCTGTGTCACTTCCCCTCACCTTGGGAGGAAATAGGTATTCAAGTTTATTGTTGTGTTCAGTCTGAAAAGGTATGAAGAGATTTGAGCTGGTTGCTGCACCTCAACCACATGGCTCTCACCATTAAATTCCTATTCTAATAATCTAGGAACTTTTACCACTTTGTAACTAAGCTAAGTTTTACCGCCCGTACAACCTTTCCTAGTGATGGATACACTAGGAAAAGCACATGAACCAGACATTTGGAGAGTTTGTAAGTAAACCATTTTTAACTTACCAAACACGTGGTCTTTATATGCTAGGGGAGGTGGGAAACTGTGGAAGGGCATATCTGGAAGGTCTAATAGCCCATATTTATGTATATTTTTGTGATTTTAAATCTCTGCTGAGGTTTTCAAGAGTACTTGCCCCAAACCTAGTTCATGGCTTCCAGGAATTCTCCTTTCTAGATATAGATATAGCTATGGATATGTCACACCAACACTACTGAACTATGTAATGGTGGCCCGTCGGGAGCAGGGTGAAACCCACCCACTTTTTGTTGTCTCAAAAGAAACCAGGAGATTGATTGAGTCTTTGAGGGACCCTGCACGGCTGGTGGAGAGAGCCTTTGATTTCATGGGTCACAAGCAGTGCTGGCCAACTCTCTTCAGAAGAGAGAAGAAGAAATATGTTTTTTCCCCTCGTTTTAAATTTCCTGCGGAACAGTCTCTGAAGAACTGGGGGTTATCTTTCCCTGACTGAATGTCATAGTGTCAGAGGGGAAACCGAAGCCTGAGGAAGCGGAGATATTTTCTAGCCGTAAAATTCCAAAGCTTCAGGAAGTTTCTTTATTACTTAGTACTGTATGTTCTAATCAAGCATAAAGCAGGAAAGTGTCTACTATCAAAGGGCCCATAAAAAGAGTTTATGATGTTTCAGATTCAGACAACATAAAAAGGACATATTCAAATTAGAACCACTATTATAAAGTGTGATTCTATAAGGAATCTCCATAACAGACTTAATAATGTGATTAAAGAGACAAAGTAATGGCAATATACACAAGTACTAATTAGAACATTGAAACTATTACGCCTCATGTGGGAGACAAGCCATAAAATTCAAAGAATATTTGTTTTTTTTAATAAAAAAACCACCCTCAAAAACTTTACCATCAGACTAGCTTTTAAGTTTCCTACTGCCTGAAGCAATGTATATGAACTTTGTGCCATGTGTCAAAAAATATTTAAACCAATCCATTTGGCCTAGCAGTACCCTTTTTCTATAACGCTTCTAATTTTATTTTCTTCTTCTGTACAACAGTTAGGGAGGGATGCATAGCTATTGTTCCTCCACAGGTTTTCAGTGGGCTGGTTCGGATAAACATATAGGCTGGTGGAGGAGACGGATCATATATAGCTATGCCATCAACTAAGTCTGGGTGCAGTTGCTCACATGTGCACACAGATGCACAAAGTCTATGCGCGGGGTTGGGGGGGTCCAATTTGTGTTGACCTGAATCAAGTTGCTGTGAAACATAATGGTTTGATTCAGCATCCATAAGAACGCAAGAGCCCTGCTGGGTTAGACCAAAGGCACATCAAGCCCAGCTAGTCTAGATGCCTATGGGAAGCAAGACACGAGCCCAATAGCCCTCTTGAGTCAGGTTTTGGGATGTGAACCCTATGTAAAATGCAATATCCATGCACAGCTTACTGACAGGCCTACAGACAGGACAAATGTGCCTGGTGGATAGGGTAAGCAGGTGTGATCACTCTGTTTTCCTTGGAGGAATTGTTGGCTGGTATCTCCTTCCTCAACCCACTGGGTCTGTAAATTCCTACAAAACAGACCCTGCTCTCCTAAGCCCAGCTGAACCAAACGAGCAGCCACGTGTAAGAGTGCAACTGTCAGTCTCTCAAAAGTTTGCTGTTTAACAGTACAGCAAAAACTATATCACTTATGCCGAGAGATTGTGGTTGCAATTAGGCTAATGTCAAATATGGCAATGAAGGATCTGATAAGGTTCTGATGAATAATTTTAGGAACGTATACTCTCATGACATACGAATGCAGTGAGAACATGTTAAACATGTGGATGAACTGAATGAAATGAAGGTGAGAAACAATTTGGGTTACATCTTTTGTTAACCTGACCATACCTAGCAAATGTCTGCTTAGGGTGAGTTATGCTATTTTGTCAGTTTTGACTCCTCTGTCATCCAATATGTCATCTGCCACCAATTACATCACCATTACATTTGGCTCAGAATACTACAGGAGGTGAACTCATTAAGTCATATTTCCCCTGATGGTTTAAAACTATTTCTGCTGCTAGTTTGCACTAATGTTAAAAGGCTTAATAAATCTTAGGCCGCTATTTAAAACATTAGCACGAGCTAGTGTGCGTTTTTAATTTTAACCCTCTGCAGCTTTCCTGTGCAATGTTTCTGCTTGATGTTTTATCTGCCATTTATTTTAATAATAAATTGTTCACCTGTAGTCAAAGGTCTTCCATTCTGTCCATCATTTTATTTTATTATTATTAAAACTGGCATGTTAATTGATAGAATTTTTCCCCTATAAAACCACAAGTATGATTATCTCCTGTTGAAATTGAGAAAAATTACTTCAATTTTTTAAAGCACTATATATTTAAAAACTATTTAGAATGAGGAGCTATTTAAAAATGAGAAGGAAAAATCTTTGGTAGAAATGTGTGTGCGTGTTTTATTAAATGATACAAGTCCTATTCACTAAAGTCACTGGGCTTTTTTCACTGGCCACAATCCATCAGAGGGTTTGCAAAATTTAAAATACATTGATCTTAGTGTGAAATAAGCAATAGCAGGTGATGTGGGAGGGCTGTGCCACTCACCTGACGTCCCTCCAGCTAAGTTGCTGCTACATACTGTGGCAAGGTGTGAGGAAGTAAGTGAACCTATTTGTTACTTTATCATAGAATCTTAGAGTTGGAAGGGACCCCAAGGATTATCTAGTCCAAGCCCCTGCAATGCAGGCTTCTTAGCTAAAGCATCCATGACAGATGCCCATCCAAGCTCTGCTTAAAAACCTCCCAGGAATGACAGTCCACCATCTTCCTATGGAGTCTGTTCTGCTGTTGAACAGCTCTTTATATCAGAAAGTTCTTCCTGAAGTTTAGCTGGAATATCCTTTCTTGTTCCATACATGAAGTCACAGGCAGGATTTGAAATATAAGCAGCTGATTTGGCAGAATTCGTGACCAGGGAGAATAGTCGGTGGAGGAAGATTGAAAGAAATTTAAAGACTACCTGCAGAAGCACTGTAAAATTAAGGAATGTTGAAATGATGTTTGATTGAAAATAAGTGGTATTGGTAAAAAGATGCCTAAGAAAATGTAAATAGGGATTGATAATTGGAAATTGATATTTATAATAGGTTAATATTTTGAGTAAGGATAAATGTTAGAGGGTAAGGATTTGCTGAATTTAATATCCGAACTGGAATACAAAATGGGAGGTGTGAGGAGGTCAAGAAACTAGTGAAGGAAATATAAGATTTGAAAATACTAATTTATTTTTTGTTCTGATTATTGGCTTTCTTCTTTGTTCTTATTCTTTCTTTTTTCCTTTTTCTTCTGTTAACTGTTTTTTATGTGTTTTGTTTTTGTAGTTTAAATTCTGGAATTTGTTTTTATTGTTTGTGAAACTTTAATAAATATTATTATTAAAAAAATGAAATATAAGCAGCTGATAATTGAAAGAATCAACTACATTGGGGCTTAGATAATAAAGACATATGTGTTTTAAAACTGCTAATAAAAAGAAATAATAAAAATAAACATCAGGAAAGGAAGGGTGGGAAGTCAAGAAGTAGTTATGTATGTATATAAAAAAAAACCTGTATATGTTCCACAAGGGCTGACATTGATGCCAAAATCCAGCATCGCCTGAGCTCTGCAAGTACGGCTTTCTCCTGATTGAAGTGCAGAGTGTTTGAGGACCGGGACATTCGCAGAGAAACCAAAATGTTTTTTACAAAGCCATTGTACTACCAACCTTACTGTATGCTTGTGAAACATGGACCACTTATAAACGCTATCTCCAACTCCTCGAAAGATTCCATCAACAGTGCCTATGAAAAAATTTACACATCACTTGGGAAGACAGGCGAACTAATACCAGTGTACTGGAAGAAGCAAAGATCACCAGTGTTGAAACAATTATTCTTCAACATCAACTTCGTTGGACTTGTCATGTTGTGCAGATGCCTGATTATCATCTTCCAAAGCAACTACTCTATTCCGAACTTAAAAATTGAAAACGTAATGCTGGTGGTCAACAAAAGAGGTTTAAAGACTGTCTCAAGGCAAATCTTTCAAAAAGTAGTATAAACACCAACAATTGGGAAACACTGGCCTGTGAACACTCCAATTGGAGAACAGCCTTTACCAAAGGTGTCATGGGCTTTGAAGACTCTCGAACTCAGGACGTAAGGGAGAAGCATGCTAAGAGAAAGGCATGCCTGGCAAATCCACACCGTGATCAACTAACTCCCGCCCGAAAACCAATGTCTCCACTGTGGAAAGATGTGTGGATTGAGAATTGGCCTCCACAGTCACTTACAGACTCATTGTTAAAACCAAGTTTATGGAAGACAATCTTACTCAGCTACGAGTGATCGCCAAAGAAGGGGGGGGTAAGGACCCTTCTCTGTTCCACAAGAAGGGTCAGTTGTAGGGCAGTTCACAAGAATTGCCATTCAAACTTGGAACAGCATTGTCACATTCTTAATTGGACCAAGAGACTAAGATGACTAAATGCCCATTCGGAACATTGTGTCAGTTATCCTTTCGGAAGGAGGAAAAGGCAAGGAAGCAGAAGGAAATGAGTTAGTTGCCTAGTTAACTGGTTACTCTGTATTAATTACTTGCTTACCCTGCAACCTCTGAGTTTTTCATTGGAAAGGGGTTGTTTTTAAAAGAGCAGCAGTGAGGTACCAAAAGGTTTGAACAAATAAGTTAGTAGGGGGGGAGCAAATAACAGAAATACTTGATGAGGGAAATATCAATATGTTTAGTTGCTTCTTTTTAGGAAATCAGTAAACTCTGGGTCTTAAGTTATAGAGGTCTGCAGCTTCAGACTAAAATGTGAATTTACTCTTGTGATTGCAGCATGGCCTAAAATGAGACACTTAAAAAATATACTTTAGAAAACATTCAACAGATATATAAAACTGGTGCAAGCCAATTAAGGCAAAACAAGGATGCATTTGAATTTCAGACAAACAAAACAATTCCTATCCAGTAGAGTCTTTGAATTCCTATCCAGTAGGGCCTTAACCCTTCAAAAATGTAGTTTCCTACTGATATGTCTGGCTTAGTCTATTTCTTCAGAGGTATTGTGATTTGTTTGTGTGTTGCAGAACATATCTGCAATATGTTCTTGGAGGTTTCTTTTTTTAAAGAATAATTGAATTCTTAATTTTATTTAGGATTTACATCAGCAGGTGGCCTTTTTAATGACTCTGTGATGTTCTAAACTTCGAGAACATTTAGTTCTCCCCCCACTCCCAAAAAATAGCATTTGCTGTTTGCTCAGTATGTTTCCGGTGCAAATTGGTTTGACCTTTTTTCATCGTCTGTGCCAAGCCTCTGTGGTACTGGGCATCGTTTCAGATCTGTGTATGTAGATTTCTTTTTAAATGTTCAATGAGGGAGATACTTAAGTTTGCCATGGCTGATCATAACGCTGCATATTTCTTTCTTTTTAAAAATGTCATTATTAAAATTTGTAAATTGTGACAAAAAAAATTACATACAAACAAAAGGAAATAACAGCGGGGGGAGCTGTGAAAGAATATTTAACGTAAGACCCAGCAGGAGAATGCGAAACAGTTACAACATTTTCCATACATATAGGGAAATCCTTAAACTAAGTAATTCACATATAGACTTACCAAATGAAAAAACGAAGGACGTTACATATTTCTGTGGCTCTATGTAGCTAATTAATCAAAGGCAGGTTCTCTCGCTTTCCCTCTTTTTTTGTAATCAGGAGTGCATGTAAAGGTAAAGGTAAAGGGACCCCTGACCGTTAGGTCCAGTTGCAGACGATTCTGGGGTTGCAGCGCTCATCTCGCTCTATAGGCTGAGGGAGCCGGCGTTTGTCCGCAGACAGCTTCCGGGTCACGTAGCCAGCATGACTAAGCTGCTTCTGGCGAACCAGAGCAGCGCACGGAAATGCTGTTTACCTTCCCGCCGGAGCAGTACCTATTTATCTACTTGCACTTTGACGTGCTTTCGAACTGCTAGGTGGGCAGGAGCAGGGACTGAGCAATGGGAGCTCACCCCGTCGATGGGATTCAAACTGCCGACCTTCCGACCGGAAAGCCCTAGGCTCTGTGGTTTAGACCACAGCACCACCCGCATACCCATGTTGAAATGATGTGTGTCCCATCAAATGTGTGGCAGAGCATTATAACAACATAGAGAACATTGTTTGCATATAGGAAGTGTCAGGTTCAGTTTCTCACACCTTCAGTAAACAAGAAGAAGGGATGGGGAAGGTCGTCCTCTGAGACCTTGAGGCAACACTGGATATGTGACTCAATAGTCTGCATCAACATGATGTCACTGCCCATATAATGACAATGGAGAGTGGTGATCAAGGTTGCATGAGACCTCAACCTGAAGGGCGTCTAGTGGGTGATGTGGTCCAACACAAGCACAGAAGACTGAAAAACTGAAGACTGGACTGTTTCTTGGGGCTACATAGCAGCTTGAGGCAACAGCAAAACTTGTTCTGTAAAGAGAGAGAGAGAGAGAGAGAGAGAGAGAGAGAGAGAGAGAGAGAGAGAGAAGGGGGGGGAGTTTTATCTTCTGCCCCATCTGAAAATGGTAGGAACTCAACACCTTCCCTGTAAAAGCCCCCCAAAATGCCCCTCTTCACTTTCAAGGGAGACAAATGGCCTGACAAAAGGAGGGGGCAGTGTTTTCAGCTCAGTGCTAAATAGCAATAATTTTCCATGTGTTCTGATTTCAGTTATACTGTGCTCTGAGAATCAACGCATTCAGTCCAGTGGGATCTGCAAGCTATTTTTAGCACTTGATCACTCACGTATGATGCAACGGAAATGGTTAGCCATTATCAAAGGCAAAAAACTGTCAGTGTTACTTATATTACTGATCCTCTGTGACAGAACTATTTTATTGTTGCCGAAAAGACTAAAATTGCTCTCCATTTAATGAGGAAATGATTTCCTCCAAATTGACTTTGCCTGTACGGCTGCCACAAAAGTTAATCTCTGACAGCTCAGCTTCACTTTTTGACCGGTTCACCATTTCAGCCTCTTTTTTCTCTATGCTATCTCCCCCATCTTACAAGCCCTGGGCCCACCTTCCTTTGCAACTGTCAAAGTACTTTATTTTCAGTAGCTGAGGTGCTGATTTGTCTAGGAGGCTCCACAGACACACATTTCTGCATGCTTTGAGTATAAAGAGTGAGAAATTGAAATCACCTCCTTTTTAAGAGCTGTTTTGCAGGACTCTTCAGCATTCCATCATGTTTTTCACTGGGTCGGTATTATTCTCACTACCTTCTAAAACAGCATCTGTTCTACAAATGAAGCTACCACGAATACTGAACACAGATACAGGTTTTCCAATTTATCTGGTTTATTTGTATAATATGAGTCAATTAAATTTGCACAGAGCAAACCTCCACAGTTGGGACTCTCTTCTCTGAGTCTTTCAATTTCCCTATAGAGTTTTAATACCTGATTATGATTGTTTTTTGTAATTAAGATTTAAGTATCCAATCCCCCAAGACGTCTCATAGAGAGCACTGCCAGTTAGCTGCTCACCAGCCTTCTCAAGCACACCATCACTTAGCCACAGAGCATTTTCTCTATTTTAGTACTGTCTTTGGACAAGTACACAAAATCCAGTGACAGATAGCCAGAACCTACATGCAACTGTAAGCACACATGGTGAAATGGCCGACATATACCTAAAGCCAACATGCTGGCAGCTCTCTGCCCTCTGGCTGACCAGGAAGCACCTTGGGTCATCTGCAGCTGATAGATGCTCAGAATACTGAGAAAAGCCTAAGTGATCAGCTGTCCCTAATGTCATGCCATGACCTAGTTAGTGAAAGGTCACTTGCAGCAGTGTTAAGAGGACATGTCAAAGCATAGGCGCCAACTCTAGGGGGCAGGTGTCCTTGCCTCCCCCATAATTTTCTTCTTGGGGCACAGCCCCCTCAATATTTTCTCCCCTTGCCTGCCTGCCTTCTCATCTCCCTCCTTTCCTCAGTCTGCTGTCTCCCACAAGCCATGTCCCTCCAGCCTGTTAAAGGTATGGACATGCATCTCCCTTTGCAACTGTTGACTTTGTGATGGCCTGTGATGGCCTCTTGGCCCAAACCTTTTACGTCAATGCTGGTATTGTGTCCTCAATGATTAGATAGGAGTGCATTTAATAAGCCCAGCAACCTGTTCTTACCATTTAACTTTTATATATATATATAAGATATTTATTAAGATTTTCAAAAAATTACAAAATAAAAAGAAAAAAGAAAAATACAAAATAAAAATAGTTAAAAAACAGTTCAATCTTTCCATCACATATTTTTCATTTGCTTATTTCCCGGACCTCCTCACGCCTTCCTTTTCTGTATTCCAGTTCCAATTGTTAATTCAGCAAATCCCTCCCCTCTTCATTCATCTTAATCTTCAATTTTTAAATATTATAACATTAATCCCCCCCATTAATAACCATTTTCTCATATTCCCTTATAGCATTACAGCAAAAGACCACTTAGTTTCTATCCAACATCATTCTAACATTCATTAATTTTACAGTGTTTCTGTAAATAATCTTTGAACTTTTTCCAATCTTCTTCCACCGACTCTTCTCCCTGGTCTCGGATTCTGCCAGTCATTACTGCCAGTTCCATATAGTCCATCACCTTCATCTTCCAGGGTGGGTAGATCTTGTGTCTTCCAGTACTTTGCGCTAAGTATTCTTGCTGCTGTTGTGGCATACATAAAGAAAGTTCTATCCTTCTTTGGCACCAATTGGCTGACCATGCCCAGGAGAAAGGCCTCTGGTTTCTTCAGGAAGGTATATTTAAATACCTTTTTCATTTCATTATAAATCATCTCCCAGAAAGCCTTAATCCTTGGGCATGTCCACCAAAGGTGAAAGAATGTACCTTCAGTTTCTTTACATTTCCACTTACCATTTAACTTTTTAAGCTGAGCCTTAGTAATATTTATTCAGAGTTCAGTGGGAATGCACATGGCTGCTGGTTTTATCCTTTAAAGTGTGATGAGGACAACCACAGGCCTGCAGGTGAGACACACCTTTTTGAAGTCTCTGCGTGGCTCTTAGGACTCTCCGGAGGCCATGCCTCCTTTTTTAAGCTGCACCCCTCTCTTGAAGCCACTCCCTCTCTTCAGAGCACTTTCCTCTCAGACTCTGCTCCAGTGTTTCTGCCTTGGCATGGCATCATAAATGACGCAGCTTTAAAATTCACACTGACAGATTAGCATGTGGCCTCCCGCCATAGTTGCTTCAGTTTTCATTTCACTGTATTAAGTTATTTAAAAATCAAGAAATATATATATATTTTTAAAAAAAGATCTCAAGAGAAATGAACAAAGGCTAAAGTATAAACTGCACTATTTAATGAGGAAATGACCAGACAAAATAAGGGGAGAGGGTAACGTAGGTGCAAGTGATAAGAAAACCATGAGGCAAATTAAACTGCTTGACGTTGTGTAACCACCACAGGGAGTTCCAAAGTCTTGTGGCTCAAAATGCGTGCATTTGAACTGTAATAACACTTACATGCTGCTGCAATCCATTTCCTCCATATAATTTCCCTCTGCATGGGAGGACCCAGTTATAACCTTTATTACGTTGCATTCATCACATTAAAAATAATTATGCGGTTTCGATTTCAATTTCAAGGAGATGCTCACTGCATGGAAGACAGTTGTGGCTACATATTAAAGACAGAATAAAAGGCCGAACATTTCCTACATACAGACTGAGCATTTACTACATACAGGAAACCTAGCAGTTTCTTTCATTGTGGGAGCAGGGATCTACAATACATCTTTGCATGCTCTGAACACCAAGACATATTGCATCCCCTGCCGCGGCCATCTCCTCATAGACTGCAGTGGAAGCCAGTACATGCTTATAGGCTGAACCCATTGAAGGGCAAGCACAGTTGGCCATTCATCTGCTGAACAGAGACTCAAAGAAAGATGTGCTCTCCCAAAACAACATTCCCAGCATGTTCGCACTTCTGTCTCTACGATGACTACACTGGCTTGGTTATGTTCATAGAATGGAAGACTGCAAGATCCCTCTTTAGGGAGATGGCTCTTTGGGGAGATGGCTTCAGGCACCAAGCCTGAATAGAGTGCCTGAATAGGTGCCTGAATAGAGAGCCAGTGTGGTGTAGTGGTTAAGAGCGGTAGTCTCGTAATCTGGGGAACCGGGTTCACGTCTCCAATCCTCCACGTGGAGCTGCTGGGTGACCTTGGGCCAGTCACACTTCTCTGAAGTCTCCCAGCCCCACTCACCTCACAGAGTGTTTGTTGTGGGGGAGGAAGGGAAAAGAGAATGTTAGCCGCTTTGAGACTCCTTAAAGGGAGTGAAAGGCGGGATATCAAATCCAAACTCTTCTTCTTCTTCAAGCCTGCTGGCCAACCAGCTGCATAACAAAGATATCTGCAAAAATGACACAAAGGATTGTAACGCCAATCACGCTGGGCCAGAATCCGTTGCAGACTGCAGTGCCTGGAGACAGACAGTCAGGTTGTGTATTCACAGCAGTGATCAGAGGATGAAAGACCATTGGGAGGTGTGCAGAAAGAAGAAATGCTACAGTGCGTCCACATCAGCATAACAGGATGCCTTCATCTGCCCCAGCTGCAACAAAACATGACTTTCCCACATTGGTCTCTATAGCAACAGCAGGTGCTATAACTCTTCAAGGGTTTGACTTCATCCCCAAAGGCACACTCCTTCATTGTCTCCCAAGACAGACAGTTGCCAACAACAACAACAACATAGGCATAGTGCTGCTGTAGATAATTCCTCCATCTGCTGCCATCACACAACACCAGCCAGTAAGTTGCAGGAGCTGGAGGCTTCCCTGATCCACTAGCTGCTGCACAGCAATGGCTTTTTGCTACCTTTCACAGCACTTCTTGAGCTGACGCTGCTATCCACTGTCTGAGCTGAAGGCTACCACAGCACCATTTCTCCCAAGTACAACCTGTACTATTTCTCATAAAAGTAAACGGCTGCCATTGATGAATCTATACGAGAAAATAAAGAGATGGGTTCAGAGGCACCTGTCCCTTCCCCCTAGGAACTCCAGCTTCTGGAGTGAACTGCAAATTCTTACACAGCTGTGTCCCAGGTAGCATCCCAACTTATTTATTTTGCCCCCATAGAATGAAGAACACTGTCAGACCCTGTGTGCGTAAAAGAAGAAAGAGGGGGAAAAGGCCCAAGCTGTATTAACCAGATTGTTTTACTGGTTTCTCTTACACAAGAGCTGAATCAGTTCTGATAGCAGTGCCACTATTCCAGGACAAAGATTACCCCCAGTTCTTGGGGACAGGTGTGTCCCACCCTCTGGCTGCATTATGGGTGCCACAAAATTATGCAAAGGACTTATGCTCCTTCTGAAAAAAAGCACATAGAAAGAAAAATAATTTGTGGGCGTTTTGTTTTTTGCTTTTTGTATGGCACTTACTCTTTAAGCTCTGATATAATTATAATTATAATGTTTAATATTTTATCTGTGGTTTGTTGGTTGGTTTGTTTGTTTGAAAAACTTATGGATGGCGGCTAATGGATTGAAGTTGAATCCTGACAAGACAGAAGTACTGTTCTTGGGGGACAGGGGGCGGGCTGGTGTGGAGGACTCCCTGGTCCTGAATGGGGTAATTGTGCCCCTGAAGGACCAGGTGCGTAGCCTGGGAGTCATTTTGGACTCACAGCTGTCCATGGAGGCGCAGGTCAATTCTGTATCCAGGGCAGCTGTCTACCAACTCCACCTGGTGCGCAGGCTGACACCCTACCTGCCCGTGGACTGTCTCGCCAGAGTGGTGCATGCTCTAGTTATTTCCCGCTTGGACTACAGCAATGCGCTCTACGTGGGGCTACCTTTGAAGGTGACTCGGAAACTACAGCTAATCCAGAATACGGCAGCTAGACTGGTGACAGGGGGCAGCCGCCGAGACCACATAACACCGGTCTTGAAAGACCTACATTGGCTCCCAGTACGTTTCCGAGCACAATTCAAAGTGCTGGTGTTGACCTTTAAAGCCCTAAACGGCCTCGGCCCAGTATACCTGAAGGAGCGTCTCCACCCCCATCGTTCTGCCCAGACGCTGAGGTCTAGCGCCGAGGGCCTTCTGGCGGTTCCCTCATTGCGAGAAGCAAAGCTACAGGGAACCAGGCAGAGGGCCTTTTCGGTAGTGGCGCCCACCCTGTGGAATGCCCTCCCATCAGATGTCAAAACAATAAACAACTACCTGACATTCAGAAGACATCTTAAGGCAGCCCTGTTCAGGGAAGTTTTTAATGTATGATATTTTAGTGTTTTTTTTGTTTCTATGGAAGCCGCCCAGAGTGGCTGGGGAAACCCAGCCAGATGGGCGGGGTACAAATAATAAATTATATTATTATTATTATTATTATTATTATTATTATTATTATTATTATTATTCTCCCCCATCTTCATCCTCAGAACCCTCATGTGCAACAGTTGGGGGTGGCCCTCCTTTCTACATATGGAACACATCTTCATGTGGAAAATGTGTGAAGGGAACTAATGTTTAAAACAAATCATGAAATTCGACTGATCGTTTTTCCAGGCTCTGGTTGATATTCCTACAGTTGCAGAAAGCCATGATAATTCATACTCGAATAAGTTTATTTACGATTTGGGCAGTGTGTCTTCTGCATTGATGTGCGTGAAGGCAGGAACGAGATGGACGCATTTAAGAAGGAAAAGGTTTTACATACTTTTAAAGGAAAAAAAATAAGGGTATTTGTTCCCAAGACATTAAACGTACTTAGATATCAACCAGGAATTTATAATGTAACATTATAAAGATTTCAAGGTGATTTGCTTTTATGCTGTGGAAATCCCTGTGTTCGCACTTTTCCCTTATGTTTCCTAAGCATAATCACATATTAGTTGCAATTTTCTTTGAAACGGGAGACTTAATTATGCAAAGGAGGCATGCTTCCTCATATAACAGATCTCTTTTTTTGAAGAAGAAAAAACCTCACACTACAGGTATCCAGTTTGTGTTAATACCAAGATTGGAAACTCATTACCACTAAAAATGTCACTTCTGATGAAGCATTTAAAAAAATTCCCAGAATCAAATTTAGGATGTCTTTACTAAGCTGTTTTATGGTAGAGCCTACCATTGGAAATGTGATGAGTCTTCATGTAAAAATGCTGATTTGAATTAGATTTAGAATATATGTCATCCCCAATTAGCCTTCCCTTCATCAAAATGATCTCACAAACACGGAGAATGAATCTTTATTTCCTCCTTTGCACATGGGAGGTCATTTGTCAGATTTAATATACTTCTACCTATGTCTTCCTACATGCTTTGGGTTCAAGATGGATGACCACAAACTGCATGGAGGGAAAAAGTATCACTGAATATTTGAATTCTGTTTTAATGAAGTGCTGAAAGTGGTAACGCATTCTGTTGTAAATTACAACTGAATTTACAATAGGGAAAATACCATGTTAATCCCAGCTGGGCCTCAAAGTGTATATTTTGATATAAATACAGTTTTACATTCTCAGTTGATAAGTTTTGTTCAAGTGAATGCTGTTGCCTGCCAAAAAAAAAAAAAGTTTGAAAATACATAATGACTGAATAGAGCTGTCACCTTTTTTCTGACTAGATGACTGATCTATATAATTCCTTAGTGTTGTATCAAACAAAGTCATCGCCTTAGCACAAGGACTTTCATTTGTGCAAGAGAACTTCCCTCCCTCTCCTCCTTTGTATGTCGCCAAATTCTGTCCTCCAGAACAGATTTGGGGGGTACCAGGAAGTTACAGGGAGAGGTGAGGGAAGGGAAGGGAAGGGAAGGGAAGGGAAGGGAAGGGAAGGGAAGGGAAGGGAAGGGAAGGGAAGGGAAGGGAAGGGAAGGGAAGGGGTGTTCCACTGAGCAAGCAGAAGTCCATGTAGAAGGATGAATTCATTGGATACAAAGGAATAAGCTTCCCCCCCAAAAAAAAAACAAATCCATTGCATGGACAGGCGGAGTCTGACCAACCCAAGGCGACCCCCAAGCGGAATAATGACTTAAGTCAACATGGGATTAAAATTGGCCACAACTTTATTAAGTTTCACATGTACGGAAAACCTTGGCTCAGGCATTGGGCATTTATCCTTCCCAATCCCCAGCCGGGGATCTGGGAGACTTCAGGGTTATCCAGAATGTTGGGCTGGGCTGGCTCTGGAGAACATATGCTCAAGCAGAGAGCCCGCCCCCCGTTTCGCCACCGTTGGAGGGGAGAGCATTACAACCTCTCAGCGTATGGCCAATGCCTCCCCTCAAGACCCCTTTAACGGGGAACCCTGGGATCACCGCCACAAAGGGGACGTGGGTCATGGCTTCATGCCCTCCCCCCTATTTAGGAAGATAGACTAAAGGATTTCACCCAAGGCCTGAAACCGCCAAAGTTATGACATTTTGCTACGGGAAAGGCAAAACCTGCCAATGCAGGAAAATTCCTTTCCGGCCCTTCAACAGCGACCTTGACGTAGCAGCGCCCGCGTACCTGTGGAGAAGAGGTTAACCTGCAAAAGAAGACTTAACTGAGGGAGGGCAGGGTGGGAGAAGCTGTGGAGACGACTGCCGCTTCGCAGGTAAGATTCACCTTCTGTTGTGTGGGCAGGACGGTCCCTCCCCTTACCTGGCCAATCCCCTGGCAACGCCTCCCCAGGCGGGATTGGGCGATTGGCTGAGGTAGGCAGAGACCTCCAGGTATCCAGCCTGGGGAGGATGAAGCCAGCCGGAACTACCAGGAGTCACACTGGGATCCGGGGGGCTGCACACGACCACGCAAAAGGCACCCCCATTTGATGTGGGGAGCGGTCATTCTATAATAAAGAAATGACCTAATCTTATATTTTGGGGGAGCACAGTGATTTGGGAAATGCCAGCTCTAGGATTTTGGCACCTTTGGGCTAATCACCTACAACAGACCTCTTTCACCTATAAGAGACACAACATGCAAACCAATAATTTTTCCATGTTGCTACTGTTTTCTGTGCAGAATTAGAATGATGGGACTGTTGGGTGCAGAGTTAACCTTTTCCCAGCACTGGGGTGAAGGCAGATGCTTGACCTCACTGCCCTTGGACCTGAGGCCGAAAATACACTTTTCTACACTAACAGAATCCTCATTGCCAAATACTTCAGAGTAATGGAGCAATATGTCTTTCACATGCTTATGGTTGTACACACAAAATCCAAAAGAGAAATCTAACACCTGTTTTTGAGTGAAACTTTGAGCAAACATTTTAGCACACCTCAATTAGAAATCCGGTAAGCTTGCCAGGCATCTGATAAACAGCTTCAGGGGTTGGAACCAGCCCAAATCCTAGCAGTTGGAAAACCCTGATATAATCTATAGTCCACTAATTTGAAATAATTTGAAATAAAAATAATGTTCTTTATTTGTTTAAAATAAAAAATGCCCATAAAAAGGAACCAAATATTTTTTATTTTATTTTAAAAAAATCATCCAGAAGGAGAAAAAAAGGAATGAACTCACAAGCTATCGATAGAGATAAACAAGTATGGCATAAGAATATTCAGCATCCTATTCTTTTTTTAAAAATTTTTATAATAACTTTTATTTCCAATATTCACTCTTTTAAAATCACAATAAGAAAGAAAAAAAGACATCGCAAAATAAACAAATGTAGACAGTAAAATATCAAGACGTAAATACATTTCTCCAAAAGTATTAATTATCATAACATCATTCTGACTTCCCTCCACCACGATTTAAGCTATATCCCATTGATACCCTTCTTGCAGTTCCTTCTTTCTACCTTTATCTTTTCTTCGCAGATTCTATAATTCTCCTACTGTTATTTTAATATTACCTAAGTTTTTCTCCATGTATGATATAAATTTATTCCAATCATTAATAAAGATTTTATTACTCTGATGCCTGATCTTCTGTGTCATTTTTGCTAGCTCAGAGTACTCAAATACCTTGTTTTGCCATTCACTAATAGTTGGGATTTTAGATGATTTCCAGTTCTGTGCCAACAGTAGTCTTGCTGCTGTCGTTGCATACTGGAACATGGTTTGATCTTCTTTTCTAATCTCCTCACCGACCATTCCCAGAAGAAATGCTTCTGGTTTTTTAGGAAATGTGTATTTCAGTATCTTTTTCAATTCATCATAGATAGAACCCCAGAACCTCTTCACTTCTTCACATGACCACCACATATGATGGAAGTCGCCCTCTTTTTTTTTACATTTCCATAATCTTTTGTCTCCAGTCTTGTACATTTTTCCAAGCTTAACAGGAGTAATATGCCAACGATACATCATTTTTTCCATATTTTCACGGAGGCTAACGCATGCTGTAAATTTCATGTCCTTAGTCCAAAGTTTCACCCATCTCTCATATTCTAAACTCAGCATCCTATTCTTGATCTTGATTTTGATCTCCTTCCGCAGGGCCTGTAAGACAGAGCTATTCCGCCTGGCCTTCCATTTGAATTAGCCTGATCCTCTATTCCCTTTTCCCTTTCCTCTTCTATGAAGAAACCCTTTCTGGGACCCCACATTTAAATTCTTCCCTGGTCTCCTTGCTGGCCCTAGTAGGACCAACTTGGCCAGTTAGCCCTGGTGATCATTTGATGCCTACTGACTGGGGTCCCTCCCCCCCAAAAAAAGACCCCTGAATTTTTGAATTTTATTTTATTGATATTGATGCTGCATTTTATGTTGTATTTTATGCTATTTTTAAGTCACATTTTAATCAATGTTTTATATTTGCTGTTAACTGCCCTCAGCCCGGTTTTTAAACCAGGAAGGGTGGGGTATAAAATTATTATTATTATTATTATTATTATTATTATTATTATTATTATTATTATTCCTACAGGGGTCAGCAAGTTGCTTCTATGAAGCCCATTGAAAGGGCATTAAGGCAGTAGCCAATTTCACTGGGCCCATGAGAACCACCATTTTTACCTCATACACCCCTTGGAAACATGATCACATAACACTACTTCCACACTATTTTAAAAGTTCGTGGCAGAAGCTGCACTTCCTAGTTTCCCAGCTTTTGTTTTACCTTTAAGGAAGTTAGATGAAAGTGGCAGGGGGGAATGGTTAGAAAGCTCTTTCGACCACCTCATATTACCGTAAGCTTAAAATAGAAGATACATCAAAATCTCACCACAACAGAATTTTCACTGGAGTTTATAATGTTGGATTCAGAACTTGGCAAGCAAATTATGATGGGGTTAGTTTGCCTGTTGCTATTTCTTCATTGCACCCTCCATGAATCTCCTTTGAAAGCCATCTAAAGCAGCGACAAACACCCCACCTTGTGCCAGCAAATTTGTATAAATCAATCACATGTTTTTTCTTGCCTTTTGAGAATCTATGTCCAGTCCTGATGTCATGATAGGAAATAAGCACGACTGTATCCATTTTCCCAAAGCCATACATAATTTTAGAAACTTCTATCACATTTCTCTTAGTTAACTTTTCTTTTTCTAAAATAAATTGGGGAAAAAATCCCAAATTCTTCAGCCTTTCATCATATAGATCCTGGATCCCTTTGATAGTCCTTTTCTGCACGCTACTTTTGAGATGGGGTGACCAGAACTGTCCATAATGTTCTGAATGAAGCCTCATCAAAGAAAGAGGAGATAAGAGGGGTTTTTTGTGTTTTGTTTTTTGGCATTTGGCTGGTAAGAAGCAGATCTGTAGGGAGTGGCTGTTACTCTTGGAAGGTGATGCTGCTTTGGAACTAGTTCTGCCAGCATACATGCCTGCTTTCCATCTGTACATTTGTAAATAGTAAATTGCAAACGGCACCCTTCAACTCCAAATGGATCAAGCAAAGTCTCCAGTGAAAATTTCCATGCTTAGAGTAATGCATGGAGCAAAACGGAAAGAGATGCTTCCGCTTACATCAGGGATAGGAAACCTGTCAGGCCTTCAGTGCTGTTGGACAAGTAGTCCTGTCATCCTTGATGTTTGGCCATGCTGGTTGGGGCTCATGGGAGATTGAGTACAAAATCACCATCCCTGGTTTAGGTCATTCTCTTCTTAAGCAACTAGGGTTGGTTCCAAATGTTGGAATCCTCAAAAACATGGGGAATTCTTCAAGGGACCTTGAAAGCATAGTATGGTAAGGCAGAGAGCATCCCCCCACAATTCATTCAGATGGAGGGCAAAACACTGATACTTTCACAAAATAAGATTTTATTTTTATTTTTTATCAATTCAATGTATATACAATCCTTTAGCTAAAGATCCCAGGGTGGTGTAAACATAAAAAATAATTTACATAATATACATAATAAATCAATCACAGAAAAAAATCATAACAACAGTCCCCCCACTTTTAAAAGGCCTGGGTAAAGAGGAATATTTTCACCTGGCGCCATGTGGTGCCAAGTGAGCCTCTCTGGGGAGAACATTCTACAAACAGGGAGCCACAACAGAAAAGGCCCATTCGCATTTTGTCACCCTCTAAACTTCCCAGGTAGGAGGGATGACAAGTGCATGGTCCAGCTCAGTTCAAGTGGGGAGAGGTGGTCCTGAAGGTATCGGCATCCTGAGCAGTGTAAGGTTTTGTAGGTCAGCACCAGCGCTTTGAAATGGGCCCACTATATGCTCTACTTGTCTTGCCTTGGTGAGCAACCTGGCCATCAAATTTTGCACCAGCTGAAGGTCACGATTCTTCTTCAGAGGCAGCCCTGTGTATGATGCTTTGCAGTAATCTAACCCAAGAGATGGCGATGAGAGGCTGCGTCTCCTTTGAGCTCTGCGTTCCGCAATATGTTTTTTGTTAGCTTTTAGTCTGTGGGTGGTACTGTGAGTTAAACCACAGACCCTCTTGGGCTTGCCGATCAGAAGGTTGGCAGTTCGAATCCCTGCGACGGGGTGAGCTCCCGTTGCTCGGTTCCTGCTCCTGCCAACCTAGCACTTCGAAAGCACGTCAAAGGGCAAGTAGATAAATAGGTACCACTCCAGCGGGAAGGTAAATGATGTTTCTGTGCACTGCTCTGGTTCGCCAGAAGCGGCTTAGTCATGCTGGCCACATGACCCAGAAGCTGTATGCCGGCTCCCTTGGCCAATAAAGCGAGATGAGTGCCGCAACCCCAGAGTCGTCCGTGACTGGACCTAATGGTCAGGGCTCCCTTTACCTTTCCCTAGTTTCTTTTTTAGTAATCTAACCTAGAGGTTACCAGATCATGGACCACAAAAGTTAGGCTATCCCAGTCCAGACAGGGGCATAACCTGACCACCAGCCAAAGCTAACAGAAGGCACCCATGGCCACCATGGCCACCTGGCCTCAAGCGACAACAACGAGTCCAGATGAACCTGCTCCTTTAGAGGGAGTGTAACCCTCTCAAGAGCAGGCAGTCTCCCATCCATCTGGTCTAGGGAACAACCCACTAACAGTGCCTCTGTCTTATCTAGAATAAGCTTCAGTCTATTGGTTCTTCTTCACTCCATTGCTGAGGCAAGACAATGGTCCAGCACATCTGCTGCCACACCTGCAGGTGTATAGAGAAATAGAGATATGGCTGACTTTGTGGCAGTATGGTGCTATCATGTTGTCCTGCACAATCTCTGATTGGTTGTGATCACCTGGGGGGGGATACTAACAGAGTGGCAGCAAAATATCTACAAAGCAGAAACGGTGGGGGTTGAGAAAAGAGATTCAAATAACAGCCAAAAAATAAATTACTGTTCAGGTGGGAGATTATTTCATAGCCATGACAGCCATGCTTCAACATTGAAAATGTTTGTAGATAAAAATTTGGCGCAACTCTAGTTCCAGCCCAGTTATCCTCCCTAACAATTCGTGATATTAGTCCTCTTAGATTTTTGCCAATTTGCAATATAATTTCTCCGTGTAGATAATGATGAAAAGATTAACCTTTCTGATATGTGAAGCATTCTAATTCTTCTTCCTCTTTTTTTTAGACCTGGGATGGCATATTTATATTGACATTTATACTGATTCGTTTTATGACATAGTGAAGGTGATGAACAGGCCTAGGCAAGAGGTCACCTTGTGTCAAGGCTGGTACCCAGTCTGTCAAACACACCGCATCTAAGTCTGCTAATGAGGAATTAACTAGACAGAAAGGGGGCATTTTACTGTTTTCATGCAATCCCAACCTGTTAAACAATGCTAATCAGGTGTTTATTAAGTAAAACCATTATGCCACACTTGCTGTAGCCTTTACCATATGTCAGAGAGGTTGTAAAATATTATTCATTAGATTTAAAGCTGATTAATAAGAGCCATTTAATAGGGGCGCTTTCTTCCTTTCGCCTCCAGCTCAGCATATGCATCAAGGTTAAACTAATATCTGGAGAAAGCCTGTGAAAAGTTATCACTTTTTAAAGAGTAGATCATCTTTAACAATTCATTTAAGATTTTCAACCTGCAGAATGTGCATCATTCATCTTCTAGTTAACTGATAAACGTATGAAGAAATAAATCAGCAGCTAAAAAAACAGCCAGAAAACTAGTGGGAGATGGAAACAATAAGCAAGTTATCACAAAAGATGTTGTATTAGCTGAATGAGGCACAACTTCACAACTATGATATGTACAGGTATGCCCAGTGCTTAGCAACTGTTGATATTCACATAAAAATTGTCCATTTGTTAAAATGGTATAAAGTGTGACATGAGGGTGCAACTGCAAAAGGAACAATTTTGAGACAGACATCTAGGGTGGGGTGGAGAGGGGAGCAGGGAGGGTCTTGCCTACATAGGGTTAAAAGGTAAAGGTAAACCATTAGGTCCAGTCATGACCGACTCTGGGGTTGTGGCGCTCATCTCGCTTTATTGGCTGAGGGAGTCAGTGTACAGCTTCTGGGTCAAGTGGCCAGCATGACTAAGCCGCTTCTGGCAAACCAGAGCAGCGCACGGAAACACCGTTTACCTTCCCGGCGGAGCGGTACCTATTTATCTACTTGCACTTTGATGTGCTTTTCGAGCTGCTAGGTTGGCAGGACCTGGGACCGAGCAACGGGAGCTCACCCCGTCGCAGGGATTTGAACTGCCAACCTTCTGATCGGCAAGTCCTAGGCTCTGTGGTTTAACCCACAGCGCCACCTGCATCCCTCTACAAAGGGTTAGACCACAATAAATATGTTCTCCTTTAAGAGGCCACCAAAACTCTCCGTCCAATCCTATGATGAATGAGGCACAACTAAGCCCACTGAAAGCAATGAATTTAGGTTCCCTGATTGATTTGATTTATTACGGCCATTGGCCCATATCTAAAACAATACATCAAAATTTATCCATAAACAAACAATTTAAACAGATCCGAGTTAAAACACCCATATAAAACCAATTTTACTTCAATTAAGTAAACACTATATACAATAAGCTCCCTCTATGTCAACCGCAATTCAAATCCCTCGGATTTTGGGGGATATGTGTCTTAGTTCTGGCACTTATTGATGGTTCTTAAGTTTGGCTAAGCTGTCAGAGTCATACAGTGATCCATTTCTCCTCTTATGAAATAAGACATTAATCAGGTATCTAGCGACTGCAAGGGATCTACTTGAGTCTTCGTCGTTTAATAAGTATATTATTTGGGCTTCCTGAGGTCTGTCAGCAATTCTCGATAAATATGGGGCCAGAAACTTGGACCGTGAAGCCGAATGTAATGGACAACAGAAGATTATATGATGTAACGATTCTATAGATCCACTTTTACAGTCACAGAGGAGTGAGATCTGACCGTTGGAGAGTCTGTTACCCAACACATTTGATGGGAAAGCATTGAATCTAGCCTTTATAAAGGCATACCTGTGCGTCACCACAGATAAGGTAGTTAAATAAGATGGAAGTTTCGTAGGTGGTGTTAAGCCAAGGTTTATCGGCGAACAGAATGAATTTAGGTGTTATTAATTCCATCTAGGCTTGCTTGTTTTACTGCAAGAGACAGAGCTACCCTTGGGGAATTGACGTCCATTTACTTTTTCCAAGTTCTGCGTAAACATTCGTAGCATAGTTGGAATGTGCCCTGTAATTGAAGCATGATTTGTTTCTTGGGGAATGCTGCATTATTTAAACAGTACACCATCATTTAATAGATGGATGTTTGTGTAGCAAACAGCCTCGGTTCACAGGTGTCAGCAATTACTCATATCACAAAGGAGTCTTCAAGTGCCCCAGTTCTCCACCAGTTATACAGCCCACGGAAACGTTCAGTTTCATTAAATTTCATACTCCTCCCTGTACATCTTGCTCCAAAATCAGTGACATTGTACCACGAATATTCGGAGGGTGTGTGGACTAGTCATTGAACTTCCATTTGCTGCTATGGTGACTGTGGGGTTGGTGGGGAGAGGACAACCTTCCTGTATGCTTCTCCTATAATTTACATTTTCTGAAAAGGCATCTTACGCTGTTGTTATCAATGCAGATGATACAAAAAATTGGAAAGACGCCAAGCACATCAAGTTCTTCTTCGAAACGATAACTTCCCATAGTCCATCCCTGATGACAGTGCCTTGAATATCTTTAACTTTCCCATCAGAACCACTTAGTGTTACGAGGCTTCGCCACTGTTTGAACATCGCTACTATTGTCAGAACCAGGCAAACAAATTTATGATGATGTTCCTGGGAATAAGGAACTAATGCAAAGGGGATTTCTCTGTAGTTCTTCATTAACATTTCATTCATTACAACAAGGGAGTTATAAGAGTTTCCTTTTAAGCAAATTAGGTCACAGGGAAAAAAATACACAGCATGGAAACACAATGTATTACTACATAGAACAAAAGAGGTGGTTAATAAATTATGATAATGGAATTAGTCTACTGCTGATGCTGAAAGGCACATTTAAATATTGTGAAATTTACTTAGCAAGAGGAAACCTCTTACATGTATTCATAAAATGTTTTTCTCTCCTTTGTGCTGCCGTTATTGTCGTTCTTCCCCATGTTATTTCCCTCTGAGGGCGTGTGCAGCATCTACTTTAAGCATTTGCTTTGGTTTGTTGCAAAGCCAAAGGAGCTGTTTAAATAAGTGGAGGAAGCGGCAAAGAAACTATGAAAGAGAGAGGCAACTCGGAACAATTCAAGCAAATCAGGTTTGGAAATGAAGAGAGTTCAGGGAGATGGAAAGTGGAAATAACTTGCCTATTAAATGATAAATCAATCATTCAATTATTTCTAAGCACTTTTTCCCAAGCAAGGACATAATGTGCTAGTTTACCAGGATGCTTTGGGTACAGTCCCTGTCTAAGTCCAAAGCAAATCTCCCATTAATTTTAATGACTATTACACCTGTAGTTACATCACAGCTGCTTAATTCGTTTGCTCTCATTCTGATTTTGTTAATGCTCCTAATTTGTGTAAGATTTTAGTGTTGTCTCAATCATTTCCTGAAACCAAATTCCACATGTCGTGTGTGTGTGTGTGTGTGTGTGTGTGTGTGTGTGTATCTTCTTGTTGTTTCTCACTGACTTGAGCATTAGTTAGAAGTTTTGGGAAATGAACTGATAGGAGGCTTCATGTTGGATCCAAATCAAAGCACCATGTCTACCTACCCACAGCTCTAAACTGAAGAGGTCCTTATCCAAAGTACCAGTGTGTTCCGAACTTGTTTTATTTAATTGTTTATTTTGGGCACACTCTTACTTGAAATCCAGAAACTAGGACAAGACATGGAGGGGGGGTGTAAAAAAACCCCACATTGTTTCCAATCTGTCAGTCTGATTTGCTGTTGCTTGACTCTAACCCTTGAATGTAAAGATGGTTATGTCCCATGGTCCCTGTACAATGACAAAAAGCAGTGAGAAGAATTGAGTTCCCACCTCCGCAACAAAAATATCTGTAAAAGGGACCACATTTGTTAGGATTCTCATGGTATGAGATACATAGATGCCTGCTATCAGTCTTGAAATGTTCCATAACATTATAGAAAATGTTCTCTAGAATGGCCACTCAAAACAATCAAAAGCTTTATAAATTTCAGAAGAGAGTTGAGCAGGTGATGTTCCAATTTTTAAAAACCCCAAATCTGTGATGCACTATATTGAAAACTTTGGAGATATTGAACAAATATTGTTTCCCTAGGAATAAAATATGTATTCTCTGATAGGATAGCACCTGAAATAAGAACACTCTGTTCGCAGTTTTATTCCCACATACTTGGGAGTAAGTCCAAGACAAGCAAAGGATTATGTAATTAGACATTTCAAAAGTGCAGTAGTGAAAACATTTTGCATGGGAGAAAGAGGTCTTCAAGTGTCAATGTGTATCAGATCTTTCCATTTGGTTTAGGTATAATGACAATTTGAGCCTCACTTTAAAAAAATCAGTTCAATAACCCTACACAATATTTTTGAGGCTGGGGTGTCAGTCCATCAGATCCTGGTATTCTGTGGCTTTTAGGCATGTAATAACTCTATCTGGATTCTAACACTGAGTTGTGATAATGCCTCTTATTTGCCAGGATGTAATGAAAGTGTACAGTACAGTGGTACCTCGGGTTCAGTACTTAATTCGTTCCGGAGTCCGTACTTAACCTGAAACTGTTCTTAACCTGAAGCACCACTTTAGCTAATGGGGCCTCCTGCTGCTGCCACACCTCCGGAACCCAATTTCTGTTCTTATCCTGAAGCACTGTTTCTGGGTTAGCGGAGTGTGTAACCTGAAGCGTATGTAACCTGAAGCGTATGTAACCCGAGGTACCACTGTATGTGTAGAAACTTCTTACTTTTGCGTGGCTAGAAAGTACCATGTTATACAAAGGTATAAATTGTATTCATTGTTCCACCTCCTTTAGAACTTGGTTCTGCCCATTGCGACTTACTCCAAGGTGAGTACAGAATTACAGCCTAAAATTCTTTAATCAACATTATGTGACTACTCAAACATCTTAACTGATTTTTATGTAATTTGGATGAGCATGGTAAAGAGCTTCACTAACTCTGCACTTTTCTGTGGTTGGCCAATGAATAGGTAGTCACCATGTGATCTGGAAAGCTCTTATAGGAAACCGACACTGAGAGCTATATTTGAATTAGACACTACATTTGGATTCGATCTTACATTACAACGGGTTACCTAACTGCTAACAACCATATTGATTTATTTTTTCTTAGATTGATCACCAACATTTTGTCCAAAATTAAAATTGAAAGCGAATTTCAAGGAAGCCAAAAGAAGTTTTGCTTTGTTCTGCATATTCCTAGGATGGCATCAGATTTCAGCCAGATTGGAGATCAGAATAAAACAGGGTTGCTTCTAAAATGAAACGTGAAGAATCTTAAGGAAAGCCAAAATATTTTTGATAAGAATTTGAGTACAGAGGAAGAAGAGATTTATAAACCTCTGTCTTTAGCTCAGAAAGTATTCTCCATGTCCCCTTAAACATCACCATCATTTAATCTCCATAATCATATCCATAGCTAATGATGAATATCTTCAACAAGATTCATTCTGCAAATTCTATTTGGTAGGGCTTTTATAGCTGTTGGTTAAATGTTTGACTGCCGGTCAAAGTTAGGATTTTCAATGGCATAAATATAAACATGTTTGTATGCTTAGGAGGAGGAATCATGGCTAAACTTATTTCAAGATGAAAAACCCAAAGGGGGGGAGCATGAAAAATAGTTGCATGCCACCTTAATAAAGAAGGTGGAATGGTACTAGGTGCATGTGAATCGTAGAAAACTTAAAAGGAGATAATGTCAGAACTGAATCTTTATTTTCCTTACTAATTAATAAACATCACGCTGTGAATAACTAGTGATAATGTTCTAATAAGAAAAATCAATAAATTTGCACCCAGGGTCACAGTAATTGATGCCACAGAAGAGAAAAATGTATTTTCCATTGATCCTTTAGCAAACTTCTGACTAAAAAGGATAGGAAAGAAAGCCAATTACTGTGGTGTGCCTCTGAAAATGATAAGATTAAAAAAAAGCTAATTATGTGTTTTTGAATAACTACAATTTTTGATGAAAGTGAGTCGAACGAGGGCAGCCTATGTCTTCAGCACAGAGCTATTACTTTTGGCTAATTAAAATAGTTAACATTACCTTAAAATGTTCTTAAACCAAGGAACAAACAGCTTGGATTTTGCTGTCAAACTTTCACCACTCACACTGCCGTCCTAACCCCACTTCCTTGGGAGTAAGACCCATTGAATTCACTAGGACGTAACTCTGAGCAGACATGGTTCGGATTGTGCTGCAAGTCAGGTAAGTAAGTAGTCAATTCTTACTCGGCTGAGATAATTAAGCTGAAAATAAATGCTGCAGCCCACAGTCGTGCTTTATGTAAAGGGTGGCAAACCTGTGGACCTCCAAATGTTGCTATTGAACTCATGCTTTTTTTAAATATATTTATTGAAAGTTTTTAAGATATAACAAAAAAGAAAAGAAAAATAAACATACAAAATACAAAACAGTTAAAAACACACATTAATTTTCAGTAACATAAGTTCCGTACACTTATTTCTTCGGACCTCCTCATACCTCCCTTCTTTGTATTCCAGTTCAATTTGTTAGTTCAGCAAATCCTTACCATTAAACTTTTACCCATTTGTGAAACCTCCCCCCCCCCAATATCTCTTAAAGCATTACAGCTGGAAACCGCTTAGTTTCTATCCAACATCCTTCTAACATTCATTAATTTTACAATATTTCTGTAAATAGTCTTTAAATTTCTCCCAGTCTTCTTTCACCGACTCTTCTCCCTGGTCTCGGATTCTGCCAGTCATTTCTGCCAATTCCATGTAGTCAATCACCTTCATCTGCCATTCTTCCAGGGTGGGTAGATCTTGTGTCTTCCAATACTTTGCAATGAGTATTCTCATGCTTGAGATTGGCTATGCACTAGACAAAGAGCAATACTGACAAGAGAGAGATTGTAGTTGTTTGTACTAACACTGTTGGCAGGTGTTTCACCTGAAATAGGATATTGTCTTTAGTGTATTTTGGATGGGGTTGTACTTACTCTAAAAGACCAGGCTGGCAGTCCTTTCTAGGTAGGCCTGTAGCCATGGTCTCACACAGAAACTTTCAACAGCTATGGCTGCAGACTGTTTTAGACAGAGATAAGTCAGTCACAGTTATTTATGCTGTCTCTCCCATTATATATAGGACAGGTGCCATCTTTACTGTCTTCCTGATACCTATTCCTCTTTCAACAAACCTTTTAAGTGGATATCTTTACACCAGTTTTTAGGACTGAAACCACATTCCTAAATATTTTACTTTTGCAAAATTGCTTCAGGGGTTTTCATGGGAAGTGATTCACAAATTAAATTTGAGAAACAAAAAAACAGACGGTTTTATGTTTACTCAGAGTAGACCTAATGAAATTAACAGGCTGAGCTTTATTATTTTCAATGAATCTACTGACAGTAAAACTTCATTCAGTGCCAACCTTGGACTACTCTGGTGCTGCCATTGATGATTGCTCAGAAACTTCAATTAGGATGAAATATGGTAGCTAGACTGCTAATTGGTTAAAATTGTTAATCTTAAAATAACAGCTCTGGTTCCCTATCCATTTCTGAAACCATTAATGAATGGTTTGAGATAGGTACTTTACGACTACCTTCCAAATTAGCTGGCCTTGTTGCATTTCAGGACCACCTGAGGTGAGACAGGTCATAACCCATGATAGGTGTTCTTCCTACACGTCTTCTCCAGAGTGACCCTATGAGTCAAACCTCAATGGCTAACTAATTTCATTTCACTCTGATTGACTCCAATCAGCATAAAGGGTGAAAAAACTTATCTAAAGACCTAATTTTTTGTGTTGATTGGGTGGCTCGAAGATACCGGAGGCATGGAAGAACTTGCTAGGACCCTGCTGCAGAAATAGTTTTGTTGTTGTTTAGTCGTTTAGTCGTGTCCGACTCTTCGTGACCCCATGGACCAGAGCACGCCAGGCACTTCTGTCTTCCACTGCCTCCCACAGTTTGGTCAAACTCATAGTGGTCGCTTCAAAGACACTATTCAACCATCTCGTCCTCTGTCGTCCCCTTCTCCTTGTGCCCTCTATCTTTCCCAACATCAGGGTCTTTTCCAGCGGGTCTTCTCTTCTCATGAGGTGGCCAAAGTATTGGAGCCTCAGCTTCACAATATGTCCTTCCAGTGAGCACTCAGGGCTGATTTCCTTCAGAATGGATAGGTTTGATCTTCTTGCAGTCCATGGGACTCTCAAGAGTCTCCTCCAGCACCATAATTTAAAAGCATCCGTTCTTCGGCGATCAGCCTTCTTTATGGTCCAGCTCTCACTTCCATACATCACTACTGGGGAAACCATAGCTTTAATTATACGGACCTTTGTTGGAAAGGTGATGTCTCTACTTTTTAAGATGCTGTCTAGGTTTGTCATTGCTTTTCTCCCAAGAAGCAGGCGTCTCTTAATTTCGTGGCTGCTGTCACCATCTGCAGTAATCATGGAGCCCAAGAAAGCAAAATCTCTCACTGCCTCCATTGCAGAAATAGTTATGGGTCTTTAATACTGGCCCCAACCCAGGAGCACCACACCTCTGCTCCGGATCCTTTACCCCAGCTGTCATTCCAGAGCTGTGCTTTCTTTACATGCACACTTCTCCCCAACTGGAAGCAGTAGAGCTTCATTTATATGACTATACCTAATTATGTGTCTGTGGATCACACCAAAATCCACGGAACTTAGTTCTGAGTAAATATTGTTAAGGTCAGACAAGGCGGCTGATTTCTGCATTAATGGTTTGGGTTGCTATTTATTGTTCATCAAAAAAGCTAGATGGTCAAGCCACTAAAAGATGCTGCTATTTTATTTGTATGCCTATATTTATCCACTGTATGTTGAGTAAACAAGCGATAAGGTTTTATGAATTGCACTTTTCTTGTGGTTCAAGGGATATACAAAGCAATATTTTCTAATTTAATGGAGTAATCTGTGTTTTGAACCTTGAAGGATGACACTGTTTATTACCCAGGTTCTCCTTAAGTAATCTATACTATAGTCATTTGCAAATAAAAGAAGAAAAAGAAGTGGGGATATAGACTGGCACTTGTAATGTATTTCAATATACTCTTTTATTTCTGTGCTGTCAAGCTGCAAAATGGTTTCTTCTTCTGCCAGTGCTGAAGCATAATTTCTCCAACTTGTAGCATGGGATCCCTTATCCTCCTCTCCCCACAAAAGGCCTTGACTGCTTTGAAGAACTGGAGATGCTATTACAGTGGTACCTCGGGTTACATACGCTTCAGGTTACAGACTCTGCTAACCCAGATATAGATAGATAGATAGATAGATAGATAGATAGATAGATAGATAGATAGATAGAGCAGCAGAAGAAGAAACATGACTGACCACTAAGAGATTCAGGTAGACTGAGCACAAAAGGAGGAAGTGCATCAAAACATACTAATTCCTCAATATCACAATGGTCTTCCATATATTTCCAATACACAGTTACTTTGAGTTTAGAATTTGAGAAACAACCACAGGTGCAACCAGTTGTACTTCCTTACTAGCCAACTACCTCAAGTCAAGGTTCTTCAGAGTACTTCTAAGCATCTTTTTGTAGGTGGCGATGATAAGCAGTTCCTGACTTATCCAGAATTGCTGTGTTCTTGATGTGTAAGTGCATCAATAACATTCTCCCTGGAATATTTTTCATGGACATCGAGTAAGAGAGTAGGCAAAATGAATTTTCTGTTTCAAAATCTTCAGTGTTGTCGCAATTGTGGATGCTAGCGTACATCGTTATGTTTTAGAGACATATATAACATAATTTAGTATCAAACAAAACTAGAATGTACAATAAATCATTGTACAAAGGATAAACTTGGGGACAACTGTAATGAGAATTGGTAATTACAACAAGATGAGCTGTGGGGTTGCATTTCTCTATCTTAAATTCTTGACATTCCTGTCTCAAATCATCATGTCAAGTTCAGCACCGTCACATTGGCTTAGAACATGAGACAGCAAACATGACACAAAATGTCACAATAACCAAAATGATCTGTCAGCAAGTGGGGGGGGGGGAGGAGTAGAGTAACCTCTTCCCTTCCACATTAGTACATTCATTATCAGAAGAACTGTTTGACCCAATTTTTTCCCCCATTTCCCATTTGTTTTCAATTTAGTTGTAGGCTGCCTGCTACTCCTATAACCACCCTGCTTAAAAGTAAAAGAAAAAAAGATGAGCAACCACAATACCTTTACCAATCCATCAGGCCAAGGGGCCATAAAATGCAACATTCTGTTTCTGATGGAAGCCCACCAGATGCTTCTCAAAATCATAGTCCTTATAATTTGTCACCAGAGTAGTTGTTATTCATGAGTTCAGTCCCAGCTCCTGCCCACCTAGCAGTTCGAAAGCACCCCTAAGTGCAAGTAGATAAATAGGTACCGCTTTATAGCGGGAAGGTAAACGGCGTTTCCATGTGCGGCGCTGGTGCTGGCTCGCCAGATGCCGCTTAGTCACGCTGGCCACATGACCCGGAAGTATCTTCGGACAGCGCTGGCTCCCGGCCTCTTGAGCGAGATGAGCGTGCAACCCTAGAGTCGGACACGACTGGCCCGTACGGGCAGGGGTACCTTTACCTTTACCTTTAGTCGTTATTCAGAGGAATACTGCCTGCACAAGGATGTTCCATTTTGCTGTCACAGTTCACTGTTGATATTGTTATTGGTCAACTAAGTTTTACTCAGAGTACATAGTAATGAACATGCTGAAGTTAGGTCCATAATTTTAATGGTTCTACTTTGATTAAAACTTCATTGAACTCTACTTATGATGATGATGATGACAATTTAAAAAAATATGACCTGCCCTTTACCATAAGGTCCCAAGGCAGGTTACGAGAACATGAAAATCCCCTATTAAAATCAGTTAAAACAATTTAAAATCAGAAGAACAGGGTGGGTCCTAAACATGTATCTATTCCCAGTGTTTTTTTCTAAAAAAAATATTTAGGGGTACTCTCATTTTTCTGCTCATATTGAAATACTGCCCCTCAATGAGACCAGACTTAGATTCACAAAATGTTTAGGGGTATGCGTACCCCTGCATCCCCCCAGAAAAAAACCCACTGTCTATTCCTATCTATATCAGGTGTCAAAGGCCAGGGTAAAGTGATGTGTCTTCCTCTCTTATTTTCCACAATTGGTGTGTCATCCATTTTGATAGTGCCTCCATCCAAATTATGATGGAAGAAGAAGAAGAGTTTGGATTTGATATCCCGCTTTATCACTACCCTAAGGAGTCTCAAAGCGGCTAACATTCTCCTTTCCCTTCCTCCCCCACAACAAACACTCTGTGAGGTGAGTGGGGCTGAGAGACTTCAAAGAAGTGTGACTGGCCCAAGGTCAGCCAGCAGCTGCATGTGGAGGAGCGGGGAAGCGAACCCAGTTCACCAGATTACGAGTCCACCACTCTTAACCACTACACCACACTGGCAAAAGGCCTGTTGGTCCCTGATTCAGACACTGGCAACCCTAACCATTTAACATTAAGAATTCCATAGCATCGAGTGCTTTCAAGACCATTCACCATGGAATCTACTAGTTGTGAGTCCAGTTTATATATATTTTTTAAATCACGTGGAGAGACCCTAATAGAGCAAACAGAATATGACTGAAACAGCCCAATGCACAGCCAAATCCAGTATCTTGGGTTTGAGCCAATTACGTTCCGCTGAGGTCAATGAAACTAAATCAACTCAGAGCTGAGTATTTTAGCGTTGCTGGCTTGTGAAGTGGTCTGCCTACATCATAAACCAGCCTCTCTCTTTTTTAAAAGAAAGTATTCATTAGAGGTGGCTGAAGCTCAGGCGTAGCATCTGTTTATCCAAAGCCTCGCAACTGTATCCAATTTGTAGATGGGAAGTTAAGCAACCTGGCCAGGCTAACAATGCGAATCTTTCTGTTCGCATTAAAATGCTGGACATTGCTTGTCCCTTTGCCGCTAGTCCTCTTCTCTGTTTTGAATAATGACAACAATAATATTAAAAAGAAGCATGCTGTAAAATAAACCAGAACACTCTCTGTAAAGACAAATGAAAGAGCCAGATGCTTGATGCAAAATGATGCAAAATGTCAGAAAGTGCAATCGAAAAGTGTGTGTACATATATGTGTGGCTGCAGTTAATCTATTTATATGAGAGGCTGCACAGCCTCTTATATAAATTATAAAAGGTGATACAGTGGACTAAAGCTGCTTTCAATTTGCAGAGACCACTTGCATGTCAACTGGGAGTCTCTCCCCCTGTTTTTCATTATTAGACGAACCAATTAAATCACTCACAGACAGTGCAGCATACTCTGAACACACAATTTCTGGCTAAAATTCTTATCTGCCTTGATCTTGCCCTAACTCAGCAGAGTGGCTTCACTTTAAAAAAAAAAAAGAAGAAGAGTTTTGCACGGTAAACTGGCACGTTGAAATGCTTGACATGAGAATTCTCAAACAGTCTTAACTAGATTTTGGCATTTAATAAGCCGTAAACTGCAGAAGCTATTTGCAGATGAAGTCTCATTTTTGTCCATCAGCAGGGGGCTGGGAGCATAATTAATTGAGTGAAAGTTAAAAGACGGACAGCATGGTTACATTTATGCAAATACCGCAGTAGCACATCTAACAGAAGAGGAAAAATAGCTCGTAACTGATTGGTTTGGGTTTGGCCCAAAATCCACAGGGCCCATTTAACCATAGCAGATTGTGCATGCAACAATTAAGTTCTATAGCGTGTGTTCTTTTTTCTATTTTTTACTCATTGTTATTAAAACATTCTTGCCTGCAAGATAAGAAATACCAAGGAAAAAAGCGCATTCTCCAAGCAGTCAAATGTTTAAGTCCAATGAGACAATTCTATTTCTGTTTGGGGTTGTTGTTTTTTAAAGTTTCCTTACTGATTATGAATGTTAAAATAAGCTAGCGAAACAAAAAATAGATGATGCCTGTGCCTTCGACCATATGCTGGTCTCTGCTGTTTGTTTCTTTTATTCATATCCCAGGCATATGCATCCTGGTACACCAAAAGGTTCTGTTTAATTAGTTAGCTAAAACTAGAGATCAGGACAGATGCTGGAGGTATTAACCTGGGCCCTGCTCAGAGTGATCAGAAGATGTGCTTCTCCTTTATAGATTTAAAGTCTCACTGTTGCCACAAGTACCTCAGTGTGACCTGTAAGATAGGAGGGAAAGCTGCAAGTCAGTTATTATGTGAAAATACATACCCATATGCTATACTTGTGCATATTTCATTTCCTTGGCTATCACCATCACAGGGATCTTGACTGCAGATTTTGTTTCCTTCCCTGCATTTTTCATTTGCCCATCCACAGTAGTCAAAACATACTGTTTAGATCTCTTTTCCGTTCAGGGTCCAACAACACCCCATATTGCACATGAGAGACAGTGCTATGTTTTTTTTTAGGAGTAGGAGCCATAGGTCCTATCTGCACTATGTATTGAAAGCAACATCATACCACTTTAAACAGCCATGCCTTCTCACAAATTTGCTAAGGGGGGTGAGAAATGTTAGGAGACCCCTAGAGCAACAAATCACTGAGTTCCCTGGGAAGAGGGATTGATTGATTGATTGATTGATTGATAGGTAGATAGATAAACCACTGTGGAAATAGTAGCTCAGTGAGGGGAAAACAACTCTTAGTACCTTTAACAAGCTACAGTCCCCATGTTATTCTGGAAAGAGCTATGATTTTTTTTAAAGTGGAATGATACTGCTTTGAATATACAGTGTAGGTTGTGCCATAGCAATAACGATTAGGTTAGCTCCGTCAGTGTAAATGGCGCTTAAGAGAGTAACACAGACAGATCCCTTTCCCAAGGGCAGAAAATGCAATCTAGATTTCAGTAGTGGGGGAGATACGAAAGAGACAGAGGGCAAATGCATAATAAAACAAAAACGAAACAATAACCCTCACTCCCACAAACACATTCAAAAGGCCATAGAATAAAGTCATATCAATTGCTTTTGAAATTCAAACCAAACCAAGTAAATATTGTTCAGCTCCCTGTTCAGCCCTGGCTTTTAAACTACTGCTAGAAACATCAGTGGAATTTCTGGAGGTCCTGGTTCTGTTAAGTTTGCAACTCTTTGATTTGGCAAGCTCAGGAAACAGCAGTGTGGCATGCATATAAAAAGGAAGCTCCAGCCAAGGTGCTTGCCAAAACAGCTCTATCAAGGTGGATTATGTAAAACTATATGCAGAGTGTCATAATAAGCGGTGTTAAAATGTTACCCTTCTGTGGATTGTTTAGGTTCTTTTGTACATACAGACCACAGTTTCTTAGGAAGAACGTATGTTATGAAGGAAGTACTAAATACTGTATTACGGCACATAAAAAGAAAGAATTTAAATCTTGATAGAAAAACTATTTTTAGACAATGTATCCCCCATACACACATGCGCACACACATAAAAATAGTGAATTGGTGGTCAGCAGAGCAAACAGCAAATTAGCATGGGGGAATTGTTATGCAAAGTCTCAGGTACGGTTCTAGATGCAGGAACTTTGCACGCATTGCTGCATACTTTGCATACCCAACTCTACCTTTCTTTTAAGTAGACCCTACCTGCCCATAGACTGTCTCACCAGAGAGGTGCATGTTCTGGTTATCTCCTGCTTGGACTACTGCAATGCGCTCTACGTGGGGCTATCTTTGAAAGTGACCCAGAAACTACAACTAATCCAGAATGCGGCACCTAGACTGGTGACTGTGAGTGGCCACCAAGACCATATAACACCAGTCCTGAAAGACCTACATTGGCTCCCAGTACATTTCTGAGCACAATTCAAAGTGTTGGTGCTGACCTTTAAAGGCCTAAACCACCTTGGCCCAGTATACCTGAAGGAACGTCTCCACCCCCATCGTTCAGCCCGGACACTAAGGTCCAGCTCAGAGGGCCTTCTGGCAGTTCCCTCACTGTGAGAAGTGAGGTTACAGGGAACCAGGCAGAGGGCCTTCTCAGTAGTGGTGCCCGCCCTGTGGAATGCCCTCCCATCAGATGTCAAAGAAATAAACAAGTATCTGAATTTTAAACGACATCTGAAGGGAGTCCTGTTTAGGGAAGTTTTTAATGTTTGATGTTTTATCGCTTTATTATTATTATTGATAATATTCTGTTGGGAGCCGCCCTGAGTGGTGGAGTATAAATTGTTGTTGTTGTTGTTAGCATTATTATAAGTCATGATGATAGAAGGGACTCAGTTAACTCCATACCCATGCAATCACCTGTTGTTGTTTAGTCGTTTAGTCGTGTCCGACTCTTCGTGACCCCATGGAGCAGAGCACGCCAGGCACTCCTGTCTTCCACTGCCTCCCGCAGTTTGGTCAAACTCATGCTGGTAGCTTCAAGAACACTATCCAACCATCTCGTCCTCTGTTGTCCCCTTGTCCTTGTGCTCTCCATCTTTCCCAACGTCAGGGTCTTTTCCAGGGAGCCTTCTCTTCTCATGAGGTGGCCAAAGTATTGGAGCCTCAGCTTCATGATCTGTCCTTCCAGTGAGCACTCAGGGCTGATTTCCTTAAGAAAGGATAGGTTTGATCTTCTTGCAGTCCATGGGACTCTCAAGAGTCTCCTCCAGCACCATAATTCAAAAATGCATTCACCTGCACATGTGTAAATATCTGAAGCCAAGACTCACAACCACAGCGCGTACTCTTGTAGCCTGCTACTAGCAGCATCCATCCACATGCCAAGCTTGAACAAGAACCAGTCTCTCTATGACTAGCCTTGCTTGCCTTCACTTGCAACAGGTCTTGGAGTTTACATTTCCACAGCAATTGTGGTGATGTGCTTTTAAATGTATATGCCCAATATCTGAAACACATGCTGGCAACAGCGCAAGGAGCGGAGGAAGACTTAGGGACCCAAAGAGGTTTGTGGTCAGATTGCCCAATGTCCTTCAATTTCCTTAACATAAGCTATTTGGGGAGGGGGTTTGAATTCAGGCTCAGGATGCATTAAGCCTCTAGCCTAACTGGAAGTGGTTCTCTGAGGTCTCAGGAAGAGGTTGTCCACATCACCGGATACTTTTCACCGGCAATGCCATGAACTAAAACGGGGACATTCTGCCTGCCTAGCTTGTGCTCTGCCACTCAGCTAAAAAAGGGGTGGGGAAAGTTAAACACCATGGTGACCTTGATCCAGCCCTCCTCCTACAACTGCATTTGAGCAAAGATAAAGGCATCAGGAGATCTAATCATAAGTCTTGAGAGCTAATGCAGTGCAATGGTCAACATGTTCAAATTCCATAGCTCAGCTATGACGTTCATTGTCTTTTAACCTTACCTTCCTCACAGAGTTGATGGATAGTGGAAAGGAATATGGAGAAAACCAGGCACACCATGAGCTCCTAAGCTTTCCATCTAACTTGGTTCTAAAAGGCGACACCATGGAAACCCAGATCTATCCTAATGCATCCCTGAGCAATTCATGGAGATAGGAGAGGTGCAGCCCAGGTGCAGAAGTGGAGAGCCAAAGCACAAGAAGCAAAAAATAGTAAATTTACCTACTCTAAAAGTCCCTGGGTGCTAAAAGCACCCCTCTCCCCTTAAGTCACCAGCATTTTAAATGCAGCCTTAACTTTCCATAAATACTGTATTTAAACTGAAATTTAATTACTGTAGTTTATCAGAAGCTATGTGAAGGGTGAATAAAAGGAAAATCTCACACCAGGGAAGCATGATGCACAGCTTGCAGTGAACATGGCAAGCTCCCATGTTTCCAGTCAAATGAGCCAGCCACAGGTGTAGCTAGGAAGAGCAGGTGAACAAAATCAAATGCTATTATGATGGGGAATAAACACCATGCCTTTGCCCATAATGTATTCATCTCCTGGCACATTACAGCATCTGTTGCACAGGAAAAAAACCGGGCAGTGTTGCTTTTTCTGTTCATTTTAGAGAAAAGCAGTTGGCTTCAGTTGGGCAGCCCAATGGTACCATTTTTGGAAGCCCTGTGTGGCCTTTTAAAACAATGTGCTCAAGTCAAGTGAATGCAGCAGCAAAGGAGAGGAGTCACTTCCTGGAGCCACCTGGAGCTAAAGGCAACTTCATTTCCTTGGCTAGCATCTGCTCCCTGTTTGTGGTCTGACGTTTACAATGCAATCTTATGCATGTCTGCTGAGAAGCAAGTCCCATTGAGTTCAGTAGGTCTTATTCTATTTCTGCATAGGTTTGCAGCCTTGGTCAAGTCAGATCAGTGGGGACGGAGTGTGGTGTTCTGGCATTGATGCATGATTGGCATCAAACTGTTCCCCAATGGGTGTTTGTAGGCTACATCAAGCTTCTGGAGCTTTCTCCGCCCCAGTGTCATTTACTCCTAATTAAGGCCTCCAAAATGGGACGCGGGTGGCGCTGTGGGTTAAACCGCTGAGCCTAGGACTTGCCGATCAGAAGGTCAGTGGTTCGAATCCCCACGACGGGGTGAGCGCCCGTTGTTCGGTCCCTGCTCCTGCCAACCTAGCAGTTCGAAAGCACGTCAAAGTGCAAATAGATAAATAGGTACCGCTCCGGCAGGAAGGTAAACGGCGTTTCTGTGTGCTGCTCCGATTTGCCAGAAGCGGCTTAGTCATACTGGCCACATGACCTGGAAGCTGTACGCCGGCTCCCTTGGCCAATAAAGCGAGATGAGCGCCGCAACCCCAGAGTCGGTCACGACTGGACCTAGTGGTCAGGGGTCCCTTTACCCTTTACCTTTTAAGGCCTCCAAAATTTCAAAAATAAGATTAGGGACAATCCTGTGCATTTTTTATTCCTCATATCAACATCCATTATCTTGGTGACCTTCTCCCACTGAAACACAACCTGCTGAAAGCTCACCTTGGCCTTCTGTTGGTCACATTCATTGACTCTGAAACTCCTCCCTAGCTGTGGCTTCTGAAGCGACATCTTGTAATCAACTGATTCTAACTGTTTTCTTAATAGTTTAGGGCAGCTTAACTGCTCGATCAAGCTTTGTTTTGCAACGGATATGATTGTACTTGTGAAAAAACCGCAGCTCAAACACATACCCCATTTACTCTCTGGATAAACAGTTTTTTGGGGTTGGAGGAAAAGAGGCTCCTGGACTTCAGTGCACATGCGCACACTAAACATTTTCCAAAAAGCATCCCCAAAGGCAAAGCTGAGAGGAAACAGGGACAGCATTTTACCAGGGATAAACAGGAGCTGCTTGCAGTAAATAAGGACAATTCGTCTGTGATTGGTTACTCCTTCCGCCCCCAAATATGGCCACATCATTGTCCATAAGCTACCAGTTCTCATGATCTGTGTGGGATGAAGCAGAAATCTTTGCTTTCTGGCCTCTTGGCCATTCACTTGTGTGCTGCTGATGATTTATAAGATTTCTCACCTGTCCTTCATCGTGAGGTCCCAGGGCAGCTTTGAGGTTGACTCTGTGGCCAGAAGACCTCAGTCAGTTTGGGACATAGAGCAGCAGTGCTTACCTTCCTAAATGCACAGCGGTTGGTTCATTTAGTTGGAAACACAAGAGAAGTGCCATCTTTACTCGCAAGCTGTGTGCCTTGGCTCCCTGAAGTGAATATTTCATCTTTCAGATATGTAAGCAGAGTTGTATATGTATTTATTTATATTTATCCACCAATGTGAATGCTGCCAGGCCATTTTAGATGCTCTGGTGTATAGCATCTTAAATATTTCCCCTCTCTCTCATGCTTCTGTTTATTTCCCCAACAGAATGAAATGACTTGTATGCTTTTTTTGTAAATACGACTGTCCATGTATTTAAGCATACGATACAATCTGTGCAAGATAATTTTGAACAGAAGGTACTGCACATTTGCAATATGCTACACTAATGCAGGCACCTTCCATTTTCATTCCCTTCATTTTATTTGTGTGTTGGGGAGGCGGGTTAAAAGGGAAGGAAGGAAGGAAGGAAGGAAGGAAGGAAGGAAGGAAGGAAGGAAGGACAGACTTGGATAATATGGAGATACATTTGAGCTGGACGAGAAGATTTGGGTCAGGAGGGAGGTTTTAAGTATGTTTCTGCCAAATCTTTGCCATTTTCTGATATCCCTGTGTAGTGAAAGTAACAGCAACACCACCAACTGGGGCAGTTTGTTCACATGACAATACACAATTCCCCCTTGATGTGTCCCTGATAATAATAAAAAAAACCCTGCCCCCTCATAAGCTGCTATTTGCACTGGCATGGAAGTGCCGGTTCCCTCAAGGCCTCACCTGGAGGGGCCCCTGGTCTTTGTGGGGCTGGTTTTCCCCCGCCCCAACTTTGGCATGGTGGGAGGAGGTGCTTCAGCCCCATCTTGCCACAACAACTGCTGAGGACGTGCCTGAATGGCCCTCTGGCCCATTATGGGGGTGTGAAGTGGCAGAACTTGGGAGCAGATATGAGGGAGAACTTCTTCCCTCTGCTCCGTTCTCTGGGGCCTCTGCAGCAGTCACTGCTGGACTTCCCACCCTCCCTTCTTCAATTTTTGTTTACTGACTGCCTGGTGGTGAGGAGGCATGCCCTTGCTGGACCTTGCTCTTTAGCGCTCAATTGGAGCAAACGCCCATTCAGGTTTTCTGCAGATTGCCGTTTGTTCCTATTCGACTTTAAAGAGGAGGTTTTTGCAGGGGGCAGAAAAGGGGATATGTGATGGCCTGGGAATCTGATTCAGAAGCTGAACCTGAGGAGTCCCAGCCTGTACAGGAGTCCCCGCCTCCAGGGCTGGCTGAGCCGGGGCAGGGGCTTGAATCTGAAGGGCCTGCACCTGTGCCGGGTCCTCAGGAGCAGACACCAGATGTATCCACTCTGGCTCTGGAGGTGATTGAAGACCCATTGCCTGCAGATGCGCCTCTCCCAGCCCTGTCAGGGGAAGGTGAAGCTGCCCCTGGGTCCAGTAACCCTCCAGCCTCTCCTGAGCTGCAGAGGCTCAGGGCAGAGAGGCGGAGGGAACTGGGTTCTCTCAGGAGGAGTGCTCACCTTAAGGCCAGGAGAGGTGGCTCACCTGTGGGCCGGGACTGCCCTAGGCCCCAGAGGAGATAAAGGCCAGTCAGCCCAATCCCAGGTTGCGGGAGCAATGTCGTTGGAAACATGTTTCTGCCAGCACCCAGACCTGTTCTTCCGGAGTTCCTGACCACGCCCGGCTTCTTGCTTTGGACCCCGCTTCCCCCTTGGTGGACAGTCTCCAGACCCTCGACCCAGGACCGGACTCTGACCATGCCTCACAGTAACCCCACCCCCCACCCCGGGTCCAGCACAGGATAATTGGACATGGAGCTGTAAAGTACGGACCATGCCTGAAAAAAGCAGAGGAAAAGTAAGTGTGGGTAAGCCCTAAGTTAGAGCCAGCAATTCCAATAGGTCTACTCTGAGTAAAACATTTGATAGAAAGGAGGGGAAAACACCACCCAGGACTACCTTGCAGTGATACGTAACCCCAAAATTGCACCCACTAATATTCTAAGGAAATTCTAATGCACTGAGAAAAATGCGGAAAACTTGAAGCCTCCTTTGCAGGGGAAGAAAGGTTACAAGAAATAGGATAGGTTTCAACATAACAAGGAAGGTGCAGCAAGCTTGTTTTCTCCTTCTCTGGAGGGTAGGACTCAAAACGATGGCTTCAAGTTACAAGAAAGGAGATTTCTATTAAACATAAGGAAGAACTATCTAGCTGTAAGAGCTGTTTGACAGTTGAATGGACTCCCATGAGAAATGGTGGACTCTCCTTCCTTGGAGGTTTTTGAGCAGAGGTTGGATGGCCACCTGTCAAGTATGCTTTAGCTGAGATTCCTCCATGGCAGGGCTTTAGACTAGATGACCCTCCACAATTCTATGATTTTATTACAGTGCTATCTTGGATTAAGTACTTAATTCGTTCCAGAAACTGTTCTTAACCTGAAACACCACTTTAGCTAATGTGGCCTCCCACTGCCACCGCGCCACCGCCACACGATTTCTGTTGTCATCCTGAAGCAAAGTGCTTAACCTGAAGTTAGCGGAGTCTGTAACCTGAAGCATCTGTAACCACTGTACCACTGTATTAGTTTTCCTCCCCTCTTTCCCCCCTGCTGGTTGATGCTTTCCTGGTTTTGTGGTTCATTTGCTGCTCCTACTTTGAGCCAGGGGTGGAGCCCATCAGAAGCTAAAATTTGTTAGGTTTGGGAAACCCATTTCTGCTTCTCTAACAGAACATGGATTTACCACCCAGCTCATGGACCACCTTAGACAAATGAATGGGACAACCACTCAGTCAAATTTCAAAGGAACTTCGTAACCTCATTCTTGAAATCTTTTTTGAAGATGCGCTTCCAAGGAGCGCCCTGGGAGCGTGCCTTCCCCAAAAAACTCTGTAGCTGCGGATCAGCTGGTTGTTGGTTTCAGCGAGGCTCTTTGAAGGCTCTGCAGTGGGAGAAATGCTTCTTTAAAAGGAGCACTTTCCCCTCTGCTGAGAAGCAACTGCAAGAGGTGTTTGGGATACAAACTGCTTTCCTATAAATAATCTTTCTCAAATACTCCAATTTTAACAGAGCATGTATTTTCCCCTCTCCGCTCCATGGAAAGCAGCTTGTATTTAAAGCACTGGAAGAAGTCCTTTGAATCTAAGTTGTTTCCTGCAATCCCCCCAGCATGAGTTTTTATTTGCACTGGCGGCCAGAAAATTAAGAGCTAAATTTGTGGCTCAGCTCTGACTGTTCTCCTCTCTTATAGCTAACCAAATAAAATTATTACCTGCCTACCACCAGTTCCAAAGGGGAGCTCCCTAGCGCAGCTGATCCCAGCTTGTTGCCAGCGTCTCAGTTGAGCAGAGCTCTCTTCAAGCACCAAAAAACCAAGTTTGCACTGTGCCTTGAAGCCCCGGCAATCAGCTGATATTCAGAGACTAGCTTTGCAGCCAGTGCTGACCCTCTTACAAACAGTGCCCGCAAACCCCATTTTGGCCCAGTCACAGCTGTAGCTACCCCACACTGCCTGTCATATATGGGCATGGTGAGTGTGGCTTGGCCAAAGTGGCCTGGCAGGCCAAATGAGTAGACATTGGTGGGCCTAATCAGGCATGTGGGCTGGATGTTCCCCACTCCGACATATCGGATTGCGCTGTTAAATTTTGAGATCCCCTGAAGAGTATAATGGCTCTGAAGCCAATGTGTTCCATGCTTCCCTCTTCCAAGATAAGTGCTCTTTCTGTCAGGCGAAATGCTAGTAGATTTAAGAAAAGGAAAGGGGAAAAAACCTATGCTGACCTTTATCATGTGCAGCTTGTACAGCAGATTTGGCAAGCCAGCAAACATCATTTTTGGTTTTATGGCAGTGGTGTCTTAAATAGTAAGAGATTTGGAGGAAATGGGGTGGGGAGGAAAAGGAGAGAGGGAGAGAAGGAACAACTGACCCCTGCTCAGCATTTACTTAAGCAGAATTGGCATTAATAGAGTATTCTGTCAAAAATTCAAGTTCAGGAAAATGGATTGCTTTGTCCGTAGCAGCCGCTATCTTAGCAGATTGCACTGTCACCGCTTCATGCAGAGAGCATTGCAACACCATTAGTGGACATAAATAATGCACAAGCTCTTATGTGGTACTCAGCTAAGTGCATGGAAACCTTGGGCTCCCGTTGTCAGAAATTCAATGGATTAGTACCTAGATTTATTTTAAGTCTGTAAAGCACTTTGTTCTTGACAGCGTTCAAAGTAGAAAGAGTGCTATCCTGAATGTGCATCTTAATACTGTCACTCCTGTCTTGTAAGAGCAGATGATATATAGCCTGCAATACAGCTTTTTAATATTTAAAACTTTTCACTCGGCAGATGCAAATGTATAGATATTAATAGAGATCTACAGCTGCTTTATTGATCTGGAAATGCAGGGGGGGGAGGGGAGCCGGTAAGGTAGGCTCTGTTAAAAGAACTGTAGCATTTACAGATTTCTCAAATATATAATGTTATGCAAATTGCAACCATAATGATTTATTCTCTTTCGATGTGCCCTGATGACAGAATCATCTGAAATATCACATGCAAATCTCCACCACTGCACAAATGACACCGGCTTCAGTTCTAAGTTTTGCATTGGTATAATGCCCTTGTATCTTTGCATTTATGCCTTGGTGTATCCATAAGGCTGTGTCTGGCTGACAGCATTACAAAATATATAGCTGATCCAAAGCCCTCAAGGTCCCCAGTACACGGGCACATTTCTTGTGCAAGTCCACGTTCTCCATTCATTTCCCTGCTGATTCATGTCCTCTCTCGCAACTCCTTCGTGGCGAACACTTCTTTTCTTTCAAATCTGAAACCCACCTTTTCTGTGAAATCCCCAACAAGAAGCAAAGAAGACATGTATTACGCATTTGTCAGTGTTCATCCCTTTCTACCTGTTCCTTTGCCTCTGTTATCCTTTGCTTCTGTTACCTTTGGCTGGGTCTAGACAAAGAAGTGTTTCAGTTTAAAGCATTGCAAATTTAAACAGGGAAAACAGGTCAAGAAAAACGGGACTCCACATCGCCATCTGGTGGCACAACGTTGCATCACATATACAACACATGTCAATCGCTTTTTCTTTACCAGTCTATCTGAGTCCTTTGTTTACCCTGTCTCCACTCTCAAACCACAGATGAGAAAGTAAATCTGTGTCTGGACTGTACCACTTCAGGCCATAGGTGGGGTCTCACGTGACTGACTGCTGCCTCGTAGAAAAACAAAATCCCACCCCATTACTTATGGGGTGCGTGCTACTTTCATAGTGGGTGTTTTAATTTTATACAAAATAAAAAAATTCCTTCCAGTAGCACCTTAAAGACCAACTAAGTTAGTTCTTGGTATGAGCTTTCGTGTGCATGCACACTTCTTCAGATACACTGAAACAGAAGTTGCCAGATCCTTCTATATAGTGAGAAGGTGGGGAGGGGTATTACTCAGAAGGGTGGTGGGAATGGGAGATTGGCAGATAGCTGAGATGAGCCTGTTGACGACTCTTAACGACTGCAATAGGTCTTACAGGAAAAGGCAAGGGGTGAGAAGGTGAAAAATGGCTTAGTCATGTATAATGAGATAAGAATCCAATGTCTCTGTTCAGACCAGGTCTCTCCATGGTTTTTAATTTTATACGGTGTGCATAGTTTTGTGTGCGTGTTTGTATGAAGGAATCTTCCACCGCATCCACGCCATAGCACATCTATAGGACCTTTACAGTCACGGCTTCTCCAAAAGAACCCTGGGAACTGTAGTTTTCCCTTCACAGTGCTACAATTCACAGCGCCCCTAACAAACCAGGGTTCCAGGGTTCTTTGTGGAAGAGAGCTTTAAATGTATGGTGTGACCCGTTAACTGAAAATTTACAGTCTTGGCAAGTCTACCACATCTCCAGAGCACTATTCCACACCCTCCGACATTTCTCTGATGAAAATAGGGACGTCCCATTCCATAATGATATTTTTACTATTTATACCCCACACATCTTTCTGGGTTTCCCCAGCCACTATGGGCAGCTTGGCAACATATATAAAAATATAATAAAACAATAAACATTTTAAAAATCTTCCCTGTACAGGATTACCTTCAGACGGCTCGGGAGTTGGATAACTCCTTAACCTCCAACATTTCTCCAGTGAAAATAGGGACATTCTAAGGAAAAGTGGGACATTCTGGGATCAAATCAGAAACCGGGGCAGCTTCTTTAAACCAGGGAAGTCCATGGAAAATAGGGACACTTGGAAGGTCTGCTGTTCAGGCACACATATGCACCATCGATTACTACCTGGCTGAAGCCTGCAGTACCTGCAGTACAAATAATAATAATAATAATAATAATAATAATAATAATAATAATAATTTATTTATACCCCGCCCATCTGGCTGGGTTTCCCCATCCACTCTGGGCGGCTTCCAACTGAATATTAAAAACAATACAGCACATGAAGGCATCCGGAAGAATTTTGAATCTTGATCACTGAAGGCTGCTCACTTCAGACTGCCAGACTCCAACACATGGAAAGGAGTGACCATGTAAGGTAAAGGACCCCTGGATGGCTAAATCCAGTCAAAGGCGGCTCTGGGGTTGCGGCGCTCATCTCGCTTTCAGGCTGAGGGAGCCGGTGTTTGTCCACAGAGAGCTTTCCGGGTCATGTGGCCAGCAGGACTAAACCGCTTCTGGCATAACAGAACCAGGATAGGACAGAAGGAGTGGATCCAGCGACCATGGCCTTGCTCCCCCCTCCATGTAATGAATGGGGCTTTGTTGTTTATGAGATCCAGACCTCAGTCAGAAGGCAGCTTAACTAGTGCCTCTCAAAATCACTCATCAGAAGGGAAGTGTTAGCTGCCCTGGAAGAAAAGGGAGTGGGTGGCTAATTGCAGGTCCTCTTCCATGCCCCCAGTGGCGTAGCGTGGGTTGTCAGCACCCGGGGCAAGGCAAGTAATTTGAACCCCCTAACCCGTGGATTTGCGCCCCCTAACCCTAACCCCCAGATGTTGCGCCCAGTGCGGCCGGGGCCCCCCCCTGCACCCCCCACGCTACGCCACTGCATGCCCCCCCCCAAAAAAACATGTTCTGACTAGGAGCCTGCTCAGCAATACTGAATAGCAAGTCTCACGATAACATTTTAATCAAATTGCAAAAGCAAACTTATACCTAAACATGCCTCTCTCCAGGAGTGTTGCTGAACATTAAATGGAACCGCAATTTTTGCTTTTTAAAAATCAGAACGTTTGATATATGTTCCAGAAATTGTTCTGCCACGGTGCAGCAATCGTTCCATGGGCCTTTTTCTCCCCCCTCCCCTCCCCCTTCTGGCCTCTGGATGTGCTGGAGAGTTAAGCACGATAATCCCCCATGCGTTTGAGAGGATAACAGCCCCCTTTGTGTAGATTAAAAGCAGTTTTCTATTGACACCGGGGTGGTAATGCAAGAACAGCAATATCTCATGTGAAGGTCAATCTTTCACAATGCCACTAAGACATAAAATCTTCATTTGAAATAATAACAGTTACCTTTTCCCTTTGGCTGCATGCTCCATGAATTTCCACAGAAGTCATTGAACCAGCAGGCAATGAAGTATTCATTACTGAACCCTACAATATCAAAGTCACAATATGTGCGTCATTAATGCCCATTGGGAGGGGGGGTGTTTGAAACATACTAAGGATATATCAAAGTATGCACACGATAACCTTCACAAATAATGTATGTGGCCGTTATCTTCAAACGAGTTAATCTGCAGCGCGTAAATTTAAACGGCTGGCGTTCCTAAACACATTTACTTGGAAGTAAGTCTCGTGGATTTCTTTGAGGATTTTGTTTCAAATAGATGTTACAGCATGCATGCTTCTGCACATTACTGGGACTAAGGGAACACTACAGCCTTTCTTTTCATGAGACTGAAGTGTTTATCCCATTGATTTCAACAGGCCTGGTTCACACAAACACATATTTCACTTGCTTTCTCTAAACTGAGAGGAATGGGCACCTGTGAATTAACTCCACTTAAAAGGACCACATTTCAGGCGTTAAGAGTAGTAGGCCGGCAGCACTTAATTTTGCACTCATTATGTATCAATAACTAGCCCTAAGAGCTGGTTATTGCTATTTATTATATAGTTTAACAATGCCTAAAATAAATCATGGTCTCTGACTTTTGGCTTTACATGGGGAAGTTGTTTCTTTAATACACTCTGCACATGTTCTGTTTTTTTTATTACAACATCCTTTCCAGGACTTCGTTCCTGTCGCAGGAAACATTCTGAGTTGAGCTCTTGTTGAAGGCAAGCTTGTAGTAAGACACAGCACCAATTCTGTGAATGAAGAGCAAATAACTGTAAGGTGGGGAAAGAAACCCTTTTGTTAAGTTATCCTACTACAGTTAGAGACTCTGGGCCTCAGTTGTGTTTTGTACTAAAATAAAACATCACGTTTATTTAGGAAGAAGTAGTATGCACCTGAGAATACCTCTGACTCTATTAGAACAAAGGTGTGTAACTATTTGGAGGAAGAAAAACTGTTTGTGAAGATTAGCAGAATTTCTCAGAAAGGCTATGTGTACATTTAAGTTGCCACCGTAAATGGAAAGTTGAGACAAGATGTTCAGGAGAAATGGATAAGCAATTGTGAGGGAACAAAGGGAATTTCCGTGACAGTAGATTAATTTCCCATAAACGTCATCTAACATTTGAGTAGAATTTGTAGAACCTGGTCAGGTAAAATGATAACAAGATAACAGCTTAAATAATTTTAATAAGATTAGTGAAATTTCTCCACACCCAGTTCTTTTTATGCAAGTGTGCCCAGCACTGGAGTGCAAGTGCTAATTTGAGCCTTCATACTGAATTGGTGGGCAACCTGGGCCCCCAACCTGATGTTCTTTGGCTCCTGACTCCCTAAAACTCCAACCAGCATGGTTACATGGTCAGGGATGATGGGTGCCAGAATCCAACATCTGTAGGATCACAGGTTGCCACCCCTGCTCTACTGCCAAAGCAGGAAATGAGAGAAAGGGACAAGATATATTTTTGACCTCTTAAACAGCATGGCATGGCATGGTAATACAGTATCTAGTGTTGGACAGTATTTCTGATCACATATTCCGCCTGCTAGTGACATACAGGGATACTTTGCTTGTCTTAACCATCACTTACTTGCTTTGCATGAACTGACCAAGCAAGAACCTTCAAATTTGTTTCAAAATGTTGCTTTAGGGGAAATTCAGTGGCAGCTCTGATTTCCCAGGTAGGAAGCCCAGCTACTAGGCCTGTTTTGTCCAATGACCTGACATAGGTGTGTGGCCAATCAATAGCAGCCTTTCCACTGGCCTGTAGAGAATACAGAACTAAGAAGCATCATATGCCTTCATCTCTGCTCTGAACTTAAGGTGTAATTTATCTCCAAGTTTATTTCTACACCATTTGGAGAGGGGTGGGGTTTTTTGTTTCTTTGTTTGTTTTTGATCAAGCAGTTTATAAATCTTATAAATAATAGGATCTTCAGCAGAGAGAGACTTTTGTGGGTTCCCTTGCCATCTGAAGCAAGGTTTGTGGGTACCAGGCAAAGGACCTTCTCATACTCAAAGTATGGAATGTTCCCCCTAGAACAGGGGTGGGGAACCATCAGCCAACCTGCCAGGGAGTCCAATTTGGTCCATGAAGCCATTTCCCCCAATCCATACCCAACCACTGATATCACTGGTGATGTCAACTGATGGGCAGGAACTTCTCCTTTAAGCGAGCAGGTGAGTGAAAGAACAAAGGAGTGTGTACAATGCAGCCTTCTATCTCTTTTCCCCACAACCCACTTGAAGAACCACGGAGCCGCTTCAAAGAGTGCCTTTGCCAAGTGTTTTAAGACAGGCTGCTTGGACAGGAACGTGGAGATTGAAAGCATTTTTGCAAAATGGCTGTTTGAAATGGCCTCCCCCCACTTTCAAACAGCTCTTCTGCAAAGCACATTCACACAGCCCTCCTCCCCCCACTCCTGTCTGAGGTTCCAGCAGCTAACATGGGAACACAGGGGCTGCCTTAAATCAGAAACTTCTGAGAAACATTCCCTGTGAATCCTACTCAGTGCCAGGGAAAATACAGTTTACACAATCAGAGATGCGCCTTCTTTGCTAATACAACTTTTCCAGCATTACTTCATATCTGCCACCCATTCTGCAAGCGTTTGAAATAGGTTTTGGGCAGTGCTATTTTTCTTGAAGAAGAGGTGCCGGAACTTATCATGAACACTTCCTTTATTCTCTTTTCATACAAATTAAAAGGTTTTTAGACAGGTGTTCAGATACAGATTTTGCTGTTGGCATGCTTAGTGTCAATCTACACAAAGTGTATTTGCTGTGTCAGGAAGGACATCACATGGCAAGGCAAAGTCTCAAACAAAGATGTGCTCTACCAAGTCCACATTCCCAGCGTGTTCACACTCCTGTCTCAGTGGCGTCTACGCTGGCTTGGTGATGTCCACAGAATGGAAGATGGCAGGAGCCCCAAAGAAGTGCTTTATGAGGAGCTGGCTTCAGGCACCAGGCTTGATCAACTCTAATAATAATAATAATAATTTATTATTTATACCCCGCCCATCTGGCTGAGTTTCCCCAGCCACTCTGGGCGGCTCCCAATCAAATGTTAAAAATAGTACAGCATTAAATATTAAAAACTTCCCTAAACAGGGCTGGCTTCAGATGTCTTTTAAAGATAGGATAGCTGCTTATTTCCTTCACATCTGAAGGGAGGGCTTTCCACAGGGCGGGCACCACTACCGAGAAGGCCCTCTGTCTGGTTCCCTGTAACCTCACTTCTTGCAATGAGGGAACCGCCAGAAGGCCCTCGGCACTGGACCTCAGTGTCCAGGCTGAACGATGGAGGTGGAGATGCTCCTTCAGGTATACTCTATGTTATAAAGATGTCTGTAAACATGACATAAAGGCTGGCAACATTAACACCACCATATGGGAATCCCTTGCAGATGACCACAGACAGTCAGGTCATGTAGACACAGCAGAGACTAGAGGAGGAATGACTGTTGGGAGGATCACAGAGAGAAGAAACACCATGGTGTATCTGTAACAGCAAAACCGGACACCTTCATCTGCCCCAACTGCAATGAAACATGTCTCTCCTGTATCAGTCTCTGCAACAGGTGCTGTAACTCTCCAACAGTTTGCCTTTCCCCCAACTGCGCAGTCTTCCATTGTCTCTCAAGACAGACGGATGCCAGCAACAAGAAGGACGTGAAAGAAAATAAGACCTAGCAGTAAATTAGAATGGATCTGCATTACAGGGTTTCCAGATAAAACATTACAGGACACGTCACAATCAAACACAAACACTTCTGAATTCCACTGTGCTCTTTCATTGAAATTCTGAGGAAAGCTCTGTAGGTGCGGGTTGTCCAGTGCTTAAGTGTCTGGATGAGGCCCATACAATTTATGGCCCGTACATTTACCATGGAGATTTTGCAACTGCAATTTAAGATACTTCATAGCCCATTTTTTCTCCACTACGTTAATGTGCCATTTGGGGAATATTATTAAAACAAGATGGAATGCTTGTAATTTGTGACATCACTTTTTAGAGTCTAATCCACAACCCGGTTAATGCTTGTATTATGATGATTTAGCCCAATTGGCACCAGTGTTTATGTCTCTGTGACACAATTATCTTAAATCCAACTATTCTGGTTTATCTGGCTTGGGAATTAGGTTGCTGAACCCTGAATGAACAGTTAAGAACCATCGTACAGTGCATCATGCTGGGTTTAAAGCCAGGTTTTCAGTTTAATATGATTTACACATTTTATTGTTATTTTAGTAACAAATTGTGAGATGGAAATCATACCTTGTCCCGTCTTGTGGGGTTTGCACATTTAAAAAATTACACATTTAAAACAATAGGTGGCGCTTTTCCCCTTCAATGATTGCTTTTTATCAGTTACTTGTGCTACTGGCAATGGATATTCACGGGGATTTTTAAATATTTGGCATAAAGATACAAAATAATAATAATAATAATAATAATAATAATAATAATAATAATAATAATAATATATTTTTGTCATACTTTTAAATTCACTCTGCTGAGTGGAAAGGCTATTCTTCAGCACTGTCTCCCTCTCTTTACAGTGTACTTTTATAATGTACTGTTAATTCACTGTTAAGATTACAAATAACAGGACTTTTGCAAATTATTGCCCAGCCCTTTTGGAGGCTGTACAGTGACAACAAATTAGCACCACGCCATTATAAAACCCTGAAGGTCTCAAGGGGCAAGTGAGCAACGTGGAGTGTGCATATATATTGTTATTAACCCTGAAACCATTTCCCAGCTCCGGTTCTACATGCACAAAATTCCGCTTGACTTTGCCAACCCCACAGGAGCAGAGTGACCACATATGCATGGCCAAAAAACAAGAACTCCATCCTGAGAGGGAGGAAAGAGGACACAGATTTGAAGGGGGTAAGCAGCAAATGCTTATATATAATCATAGATAAAAATTTAGTTGCAAGCCACCCCTGTCTCCAAGCAGCACTGGACTCCAGAGGTACCAAACAATTACCCAGCAGTCCTGTTTCTTTCGGAATTAGGGACAGTGGAGACTGAATACCCTCCCAGTGTCCCTATTTTCCAGGGACGATCCTGGAATTATGAAAGCCATCCTGGAATGTCCTCGTCACCTGGCAAGCCACATCTGGGATGCTGACTCAGTGTCAATCATTGTGCCCAAAGCAAAGCCCAAATGGCAGGGAGGTATTCTTATTAGCAACAACTGCAGCTCGGACTTTGGTGGCAAAGGGGTGGAAGGAAGAAGAAGTCCCGACAATAACTGATTGGCATAACAAGCTACAAGAGAGACAGTTAAAAACAAAAATTTATGGAAAAGTGGGATAGATATAAGATATATGTTCAAAAACACAGCAAAGGTTCGCTATCTATGCTAGCATTTGATTGACGTTGGAGAGAGACAGAGTTGAGAAATAAGACCAAGGGTACATATTGATATAAGACTGTATTAGACAAAATGTAAAGAAATACAGTGATACCTCGGGGTGCAAACAGGATCTGTTCCGGAGCCCCATTCACATCCTGAAGCAAATGCAACTGGCATCTGTGTGTCTGCACGTGCGCAGGTCACGTTTTGTAGCTTCTGCGCATGCGTGTGAAGTCATTTTGACCGTCTGCACATGCGCTACTTCCAGGTCACCACAGAGCGCAACCCGCAGAGCGCAACCCGAAAATACTTAACTTGAAGCACATATATCCCAAGGTATGACTGTATACAATAATAAGAGTACATTCAATTGTAAAAAAGGAATATACAACGGAATAGACAGGAAGTCCAAAGTGTTGGTACAGATATGACTTTGGAATAGTTTTTTGTCCTTGTTTCTTTTCCTTTCCTTTTTTGTTATCTTTAGGTATATAAACTCTGTATATAAATTTTGTATACATGTTGAAAAGTATATGGTAATAAGCATTGTATTGTAATATGATATTCTTTACCGATGTAACATAAGAACGTTAATAAATAAATAAAATGGCAAAAAAAATTGGCACTTATCAGCGCTAGACCGAGCACTTTTTAGATGCAGACTTTGCTGCACTGTTCCGACACCCATTTCTGCCTTCAGATATTCACACAGGCACACAGGGGTGCCACCTGGAGCAGATCACTTCACCCTGCTCTATGGCAGGGCTGCCCCTTTCTACTGGATCTCAGAGATAGGAGATCTCATCTTGCATCTTTAGGCCTGGAGATGCAGCAAGGTAGGCCTGCAGTAGATGGTACAGGACTTGGGTGTGTGCTTAGTCTGACTATAAGAGGTCCCCTAATTCTGCAGCCTCTGGAGTGGCAACCTTCAGAAGTTTCTCAAGGATGCTGTCTTCCTTAGCTTCAGTCCATGGCGGGGTCGGTCCTCTTCATTCTTCAAGGATGTGTGTCCTACATCTAGTTCTGTGGCTGGGAGCAAGTTGGTTCTCACAGCTTGGATGTATCCATAATATTCTCAGCCACTCTGGTTTCTGAGAAGTATAGAAAGCCTTGTCTTGCTATATGTGGCTCTTGTAGACAAGGTAAAAACCAAACTACAATCTTCCATAACTTTACAAAGTTAAATCAAATCACTCCAAAATCATCTTCCAGTATGAACTCATTTACATGTTTTCTTGATGTCGTAAATAACAACATCTTATTTTATATTTACACAATAGTCTGCATAACTATTATTTTAGCAAGGTTACTGCATTGGGTGATTTGACTAATATTAAATATGTATGAATTTTCCATGCTGTTCCCTAGAGGCCTTCGGAAACAATATGCAAAGTTTAAATGTAAAGACAAAGCCCTTAAGAATCCTGCATCTTTGGCTCTTTTGGTTTAATTGTTAACCTCTAATTTTCACCTCAAATAAACATTTAATAAAGAATTATTACTGTAGGGTTTGCAAAGTTAAGTAAATTAATTGTAATCCCCCCCCACACACACAACAGACTAGCAGTTCTGCATCTGCCTTGATAAATATGACATGATTGATCTTAAGAGTATTGACTTTTTACAACCCCATTCATGCTGATGAATTAAAAAATTTTCCATGAAGCTGTCCAAGAAAACTATTTACTGTAGCTTTAAAATCTAAAATCTTTCCAACTGTGGCTTTAAACTGAGGTTACTGGCAGCATTGGCTGCAAATAAATTGTGATTAACATATTAACAACATTAAGTCAATTATATGATACAGAGAAACTATTGTTGTTCTATATTACTTGTAGTTATCTCCCAATGTACACCAGAAGGATCATGGATGGCCTGTTAACACAGCTTATTTGGCTACTAACAACATTACTTAGACTTTTCTTCAACTTGGTGGCTGCTTCTGTATCAACAGTGTGTGGTTTTAGCTGCTTTGAACACTCAGCGTAGCTCTCCTGCAGCATCATAGACCTGGAGGAAGATGTTTTGCTGATGGGGAAATACCGTATTTTTTGCTCTATAAGACTCACTGTCAGGGAACTGACATCGGAGCTAGAGGTGGCTCTCAAATGATGCTGGAGAAGGGCCCAGCAGGGAGAGAGGCAGCTCCGCAGATGGGGAAGCAAATCAGCGCAACACCAGGGATATAGAGGGGCTGATGGGGGAATCGGCGAGAGGGCTCCAGGACTCTTCACCGGACACCAGCGGGGAGAGCACGGGTCCTCCGCTACCCACGCCCACCCTGCGCAGAAGACTTCCGCGCAGAGAGAGTAGGAGGAGACTGGGTGTCAAACAACTTTTATGTTGGAAAAGATTTAAGAAACGCCCACTGACGGATTCTGCTAGCGACTGAGGCAGCCACGAAGTGAAGGGCTGCCCAGACTGAAAGGTTTAGCAAGGCAACAAAGCCTGGAGAGGCGGCAACTTACGCACGAGCAACCCATACACATTACACTCACTTTTCCCCTCCTAAAAAGTAAGGGGAAATGTGTGTGTGTGTGTGTTATGGAGTGAATGCGGGCTGCGCGGCTATCCCAAAAGCCAGAACAGAAAGAAGGATTGCTGCTTTCACTGCGCAGCGATCCCTCTTGCTGTTCTGCCTTCTGAGATTCAGAATATTTTTTTCCTTGTTTTCCTCCTCCAAAAACTAGGTGCGTCTTGTGGTCTGGTGCGTCTTATAGAGCGAAAAATACAGTAATTTTTCGCACCAGGCAAAATGTACCCTAATAAGGAAGGCAAAACACTTCCTCCATTTCCTGTTAAGAAGACTGTTACAGACATCAGATGGGGGCTTTTTCTCATGATCAGCAAGATCCTTTTCTCTTCACCCCTCTCCTCCTCATTTTCCTTAAAAGCCTGAATAAGAGTTCTGGATAACTCAAAAACTTCATGACTTTTTATTTGGGCCTATTAATAGCTTTGCTCCTTGGAGCCTCCATGGAAGCTGTGGCCAGAAGTGCCTTTGTAAAACTTCAGCTAGTGTCCCAGCTGCGTGTTTCCCTGGATGAGGTAGGTCTGCCTTCTGTCACGCACCGTATTTTTCGCTCTATAAGACGCACCGGGCCACAAGACGCACCTAGTTTTCGGAGGAGGAAAACAAGAAAAAAATATTCTGAATCTCAGAAGCCAGAACAGCAAGAGGGATTGCTGCACAGTGAAAGCAGTAATCCCTCTTGCTGTTCTAGCTTCTGGGATAGCTGCGCAGCCTGCATTCGCTCCATAAGATGCACACACATTTCCCCTTACTTTTTAGGAAGGAAAAGTGAGTCTTATAGAGCAAAAAATACGGTATGCTTTGAGCATAACCTAGGGTTGCCATGTTTCAAGAAGTAAAAATCCGGAAACAGTTGCTGAGCTCTTTTGTTGTTGTTATTTTTGTTTTGCAAACGTCCGAAATTGTTGCGCTTCCACCAGGGAACACATAAGATATCCCAGACAATTACTATTACTTTCCAGCTGATATGGTGACCCTAGCATAACCAGCTTAGATTACTGCAGCACACGCTATATGGAGCTACTTTGAGTAGCATTTGTCAACCTCAGCTATTGCAAAATTGGATTTTGTTCAATCTGTGCTAGCTTACAGTATTGTCTGATCACAATTCAAAATGCCAGTCGTTGCCTGTAAAGCCCTGAATGGTTTGGAGCCAGGATATTTGAAGGGCTGCCTACTCCCACATGGATGTGGAGTAGCCACTGTATCCTTTCACGCTCTATCCTAGATCCAGAAAACACTATTAACTTCCAATTGCTTGTAAACAGACATGTGCAAGAACCAGTAGCCCTGGAAGAGGACAGACAACTCCTTCAAATACCACATCACCTAGTTCAATTGGGCCCAGAAGAGGTTAATAACTAAATCATGGAGACACCTCTGAATTGGCTGTACCTAGAGAAGGTTGCCACCGCTCACCAGGAGTCTTAAACCAACTGCATCTCTGTACCATGATGGCAGAATTTGGAAATTTTTACAGATCATCAACAACTTGGCCTAAACTTTTGTGAACTATCAGATTATCACACCTCCTTTTTGCAATCTCTCTTACTACAAACAACCCTACATTTCATTGGAAAGCATAGTGTCCAAGATATTATAAAAAAAACTCGCCTCAGGGATCTTATGTGTCTGGAATCAATAGTGTGTTATACCATTTTTGGTACTCTATGTTATATAAGCCACACTCAGGGGCTGAAAAAATCCAATAGCGATAATTTAATTTCTGTTGGTGATCTGCAATACTCTACGGAGCATCTTTTTGATATTAGCTCTATTACACTTATACAAGTTGAAATAAAGAGGCACTCCTATAGCAGGCAACAAATCCATTAGCACTCTATCATAAGCTCAGAAAGGTGCTTCACACAACTCACAGTTCTCTGCCAGCTGTGCCAACTGGCTCCAAACTGTTATTTCGTCTCTTTCCAATAGATGGAAAGAGCCATCTCTTCAAATGCCGATGCCCATTACATCCTGAGGCTGGAGAAGCATTCGCAGAACATCTCCTGTCATTACCTCTGTTGATGAAACATCAGCTAATCATCCTGGACCACCAACAAACCATCAGACTTACACAGTGGCGTAGCATGGGTTGTCAGCACCCGGGGCAAGGCAAGTAATTTGCGCCCCCTAACCCGTGGATTTGCGCCCCCTAACCCGTGGATTCGCGCCCCCTAACGCTAACCCCCAGGTGTTGCGCCCGGTGCGGCCGGCCCCCCCCCTGCACCCCCCACGCTACGCCATTGGACTTACAAATGGCCTCCTAGCATGTATAGCACCTGCTTAGTTGCCCCAAATGCGGCTCATCAAATGGCTCACAGAAAAATAAAATCAAAATTAATAATGAATGCATAGAATACTATTAAGATAGCCCCAATCACTATGGGCAGCAGAAACTAAGATCGGAGAGCTTGGTTCTTTTCAAGGACACATCCAGGCAAAATCACTAGGGGGCGTACAGAGGGGTGGTGGCCTAGGTAGAGTCTTGGGGGTCAGAAATAGAGGCTTGGGGAGCCTCATTAGGTCTCTAGGCCTGAGGTTCTACACCTCGGGTCTCTTCCCTCTTCCCATCACCCCTTCCCCAAGCTTTCTTCTTCCAGCATTTGGGCCCTGATTCAACTCAAGCCACACACATTCTTCACCACATCTAAAGAAGCACCCAGCTAATTTTGAGGGCCCAGATAAACACAGTGGTGTGAATTTGGGTGCACATCCAAACAGGTATCAACTCTGTGCCACCTTGTGCATATGGGTCTTCCTTATTTCATTTGGACCATGAAGTCTACAGTTCCCAGCAAACAATCTTCCATGTCCAATGGGCTAGAGCAGGTTTCATGGTATCGCCACAACAGGCTGTTTTTTTCTATGAATTCAGGCAAAGTATTTTTAACTTCACATCTTTAGCTGAACCATATTAAACGTTAGCTTCTGCATTGGTCCATTTTGCATTGCCTCCCTACCCCCATCCTGCTTCAAAAAACAAAAAACAAACTCTCAGTATGTCAATCACAGTTTAGAAGAAATGCAATGTGACCCGTATATACATCTGATTATGTAGATTGCATGTAGACAAAGGGGATTTTTCCAGTAAAATCTCCTAAACAGAAGCTCAAGTTTATTTGTATGATGGATGTGGCAAAGGGAGGGGGAGAAAATAAAATTTGAGGTGACTCCAATGTGAGCCAAGTCATGTAATGAACCTATAAAATGCTTAGTGAGAGGCAGTCAGGCTTGCAGATGTGTTTACAAAAAGGAATGTTCTGGTTTCATATTTATTATGAGCTTCCACTGATTTAAGACTACTATATATTGAAACCTAATAAACAGCCCGTTATTTACATAGGCTTCAGCATAACACAATCTAACACAAAAGCTCTCCAGGACTGCATTATAGACAGAAGGCAATATAGCAAATAAAACATAAAGAAAAGCCCATAGAATTCAACATATACTGTAGTTCAGAAGCAGTATTGGGCGGGGGGGGAGTGAAAATCAATACCCTGAGAAAATAATAATATGAAGCTAGAATTCTTTAGTGTCTTTCAGTCAGTGTACTCTAGTTGCTGACAACCATCAAAGAGATACATTTCCATAATATTTCAATAATAGGTTCAGGCAGCGATATCACAGATACTTAGTCTGTGTACAGACTTCATGTTTTTTAAACTTCTAAATATATATGTAGAGTATAACTCCCTGGGGCCCTTTCTCTCTGAATTTACCAGTCTTGTGAAACAAAGCTGAACAGTAAGTTTTAACCGTGTTCCTTATTCCCTTTGCAAAGCAAGGAGAATCATCTTTTTCCACCTCTGACTTTCTCTCAGTCTGCTTATAATCTAAACGCACCGAGTGTTACCTAACATGTTGTCACCATTTATGCATAACCATATTGCATTGCATTCCCTTACTCCCATGTGTGTATTAAAAAGGAAGGAAATTGTTTATTAATATTATTGGGGCACAGTTGTTGTTGTTTTTTAAAAAATGAAGGACACTTGACTAAGCTGGAGAGACAGGACCCGGAACCAGTGCTTTTTTCTCAAGAAAAATAGGTGCTGGAAATCACCATGAAGTCATTACAGGAAGTCGCCAGGTGACTTGGGTCAGCCTTGAACAGATGCCAGTTTTACAACAGCTGCATTCACCACTTGCAGAGAGGTGCTAAAAACAAGTTGTCTCCCTAGCTGGTTTGGGGGTCAACCCTGGTTCTGGTGCAGGTGCCCTTGTCTCCTTCATTCGCTTAGACTCAGGTAGATGGCTAGAGCAACTTGGAAGGGGTCTTGTGTAAACATTCTTGCATACATGGTAGAGGCCTAGCTGGAAAGCTTCAAGCCCACTGCTGCTGCTACACAGGAGACGGTTTGAAGAAAAGGAAATCTGAATTGGCCCTGCCCCGTAACTTGACCAATTGCTGCTTGGAGCGGCTAGCAGCTAGCTGGAGTCATAGATCTTTCAAAAAGTGTAGACTCACACATGCTGGCCAGCTTCCATTTTGTCTTGAAATGTTCATTTTGGGCTTCTCAGAAGTATGTGAAAGCAAGGAGTGGGTGGGGGAAGCACTGGCCCACAATGGCGCCCACCTGAGAGGTACCAGAACTGCACTCTGGCACGCTCCAGCCGAAAAGAAGCACTGCGCTGAACAGAAAAATAAATATTGTAATGTCCTACAGGATTATATGGTACTGCTTATGCCTCTGGCTATGACTGACTGACAAGCTGGCCTTTCATAGCAGGTCCAGGTACTCAAATGGATCCCCAGCTGCTATTGGGTTAGTCCCCTGACAGTCAAAAAGTATCTTCTTGCCACTTGTTGAGCTGCCAGGAGAAGACAAGCAGAAGGTTTTTGCCAAAGACTATGCTGACAAGGTCCAGATGCTGGAGAGAAACACATTCCTTGCTTGGTGCTTCCCAGACACAACTGGTTAGCTGCTGTTGGAACCTGGGTGACTTTGAGACAATGTGCTTATTGAGCATTCAATCTTATTTGTTTGCTGGGAGGTCATATCCAGGCACTTCCATACAGCACTTCTTTGTGGACTTAGTACAGCTTCCACGTGCAAACATTTTGCAGTGTCCACACAATATCACCAAAATGACATCTCATATTCCCCATCACCATTTATTCCGGATTTATAATTTCCACTGGCGTTGTTATTTATCCAGTTTTCCATGGGAACAGTAGATCTGGATTAAACAAGGAAATGATACGGTATTTCGATGAGGATAATACTGTGTGGACACTATGTAAAACTCCCATGCATGAACAAAATTGTACCGTGTGGAACTAGATTCTGAGCTAGATGGAACTTTGGCTTTATGCAGCAGAACTCATCTTCGCTACTCCTGCACACAGCTTTGATACAGTGGCTTCACTTGACTTCCTTTTTTACATTTTATCAAGCTGGATATCTCCTTGAAATAGGCTAGGAATTGAAACAAGAGACACATCAAATCAGTAAATGAGGTTATATTGCTAATTACCATACTGTCTTCCACTACCTCTACTGTGTTACATTTTTTATTTTTTTTAAAAAAAAGCCAAAAAAACAAAGCGACTTCCACTTTATCACGTAGATGAAACAGTTATCTTTCAGGGTTTGAAATTTCTGTGATCTTTATGCTTAATAAGCTCAGTAAAAGGCATTCAAATTACATCACTTTTGTCTTAGAAGTTAAATTGGGAAATATTGCATTCTCCGATATGATAAACTCGGTAGAAGATAAATTATCATGAGAAATAGTTTTAATTGATTTACCATAATAAAAGTTATGCGACTTTGAAGTGCAAATGACACATTAAAATGAATCTACAGTATGTTGATAATAAAGTGGTTTCTTTGTTAATGGAATTACTGACAGCGCAGTTGCTTACAGGAGAGCCGTCTATTGTTAAGTTGGAAGCATTGATGGGAACCAAAGATACAGAGTATTTAAATTCAAGTGTAGCTCTTTAGCTACTGTTTAGATTCCAGCAGCGCTAGCTCAAAATGCAGCTCTTGAGTAACCAACAAGTGCTCATGATAAGAGTTGGTTTTGATAGACACCCTCTAAGACGAAACAAGCTCTGTATCCTTGAATCCATTTTATCTGTGCTCTGCATTAGGGTGTAAACTCTGGAGTTCAAGTCTTGACTCTGCCATGAACACAACAAGGGGCTGCCAAATCTCTTAATGTGAATCATGAACACTCCTAGTACTGGGGATAATAGTACCGGCCTACTTTGTAGGATTGCAATGAAGATTGCATGCTCGCAGAACTTTGCTGTTATTGTTATTCACCACTGATCCTGATCTTGCAATTGAACTGTTATGCTGTAGTGGAAGAAAAACAGGAGACAGATGTGTTGGCCTGCAAGCAGCCCACAACTATATGAAGCAACTCAGCCAATAAGATGCTTCACAAAAATGAATTGGATGACTAATAGAAAGATAATCAAGTATAGCAGGGCAAGTGAAGATTGTCGTGTGCTGGATTTAGACTTGAAAAGAGGAATGGTCAGTAACTCTGTTCCCACCCACTGACTTGCGGTAGTGAGCTTAACCTCTGCCAATTTATGTATTTATCTATTAAATGTGTATCCCCCCCCCCCCAGCAGCCCTGGGTGGCAAGCATCGAAATGCCAAAATAGTACAATTCAAAATAAAACATATTTAAAACACTTTAAAACAAGTTAAACCCATCTGACACACTTACAAACAATCACATGCTCTCGCAGCTATTCATTTCACAGTTGCCATGGCCAGTATCTAGCAGGCATTAAATGCCAAAGTAAACAGGAATATTTTTAAGGTTCTCTTGAAAGTCAGTAACGAGGAAGTTGCCAGGCAGGGACATTCCGGAAACGGAGAACTACCACCAAGGGATTTTGCAGTTTGCCAACTGAGCCACAGCCAAAGGCCCCCCATGCTGATCATAGGACCCAAGTTGGATGATACTGTGGGACAATCTTGCCAGTCAGAAGGTCGGCAGTTCGAATCCCCGCAACGGGGTGAGCTCCCGTTGCTTGGTCCCAGCTCCTCTCAACCTAGCAGTTCAAAAGCACATCAAAGTGTGCAAGTAGATAAATAGGTACCATTTTGGCGAGAAGGTAAACGGCATTTCCATGCGCTGCTCTGGTTTCGGTCTTCTGTTGCGCCAGAAGCGGCTTAGTCATGCTGGCCACATGCCCCGGGAAAACTTTCTGTGGACAAACGCCGGCTCCCTCGGCCTGTAAAGCCAGATGCGCGTCGCAATCCCAGAGTCGTCCACAACTGAACTTAACTGTCAGGGGTCCTTTGCCTTTTTTTTTTTTTTTACACCAGTACTAACACCTTGAATTGGGCTTGGTAGCTCACTAGTAGCCAGCACAGAGCTTTCAGAATCAGTGGCACATGTTGGGCTGCCCCACTTGCCAACCCAGCAGCTACATTCAGCAACAGCTGTAGCCTCTGAACCTTCTTCAAGGGCAGCCCCATGGACAGCACATTGCAGTAGTCAAGTGTGAAGTCTCTAGAGCACAGACAACTGAGGCCAGGCTATCCCATTCCAGAAATCGACATCACTGATAAACTAGCCTAGTTTGGGTATACACACTTTTAGCCACAGATGGGACTCCAGTGACAAGCTGGAACCCAGGAGTACTCCCAGACAATGAGTTTTGTTCTTCCAGGAGGAGTGCAGCCCTCCCAAGACAGGTCTTACACCTACTTTCCAGACACAAGAATCACCCACCCACAACACTTGTGTCTTATCAGAATTCAGCTGCAGGTTATTAGCCTCAATCTACCCTATCACTGCTTCCAGACACTCATGCAAAACCTTCATAGGCTCTCTCGATTCAGATACAATGGAGAAACAAGACTGTCTGTCATCAGCATCCTGATGGTGCTGTGCTCCAAATTCCTGTATGACAGCTCCCAACAGTTTCATATAGATGTTAAATAGCATAGGAGATAGGATGGACCGTTGCAGGTTTCAAAAGCCATGGGGCCAAGCTACAATTTCCCAATACTGCTTTCTGGTGATGATCGTGCAGGCAGGAGTGGAATACAGTTCCTCCAACTTCTGTCTCTCTAAGTTATTCCAGAAGGACAATGGTGTTGAAGCTGCTGAGACACCAAGGGGAATCAACAGGGTCGCACTCTCCCTGTCTCTCTCCCAGGAGAGGGTATCAATGAGGGAAACCCCAGCTGTTTGAACACCAAAACTAGGCCCGAAGACAGAATGAAATCGGTGTAGAGATCATGGAATCTGCTTGGGCACATAAAGCCCTTTAAGAGTCCCACCAAGAGATCATGGGTACTCCTTTCATTTTCCACTGTTTCCTACAATAAACAGTAAAGTTTTAATGAATAATTCAAATTCTATGACTGAGCCATGAGATTTCCTATAGCCGCAGGATCTTAGGACAAGGTGGACTGTCAGTTGTGCCTGCGATACATCACAAGGCATAAACTTATGCTAGTGCTGTATACAGATATGCCAGCACAAATGGTTCTGACTGTGGTGTCAAAACCAATTTTCACAAGTGGTTCCCACTCTGATCCTTAACATTTGCAAAAGAGCATCCATCTGGAATGCCAGCATCATTCATGTCATGGCTTCTGACACCGTACCAGAAATGCGATAGATTTGCCCTTCATCCTCAGGTTTTACATCAGGGCCCTAAGTGACTCTAGTGCCTGAAGAGGCACTTAATTTTATGATACTGTGTGATACACTGTAACAAATATTCAAAAGTAGAAAGTTGCAATAGATACTTTTTCTAATTATCCAACTTTGTTATCATTAGGTGGATAATTATCACTGCTGTGTTGCTTTTTCGCTTTGTTTTGTTTTTGCAGTCATTTCCAAAGCAGAATTGGGGATTCCAACATTCCAAATGTTTTGATAGGAATAGTAGGATTTTGAACAGTCCTTCTTCCTTCCCATCTTCCCATTACTTTATTTGTGTTACTATATGGAACTCATTCTGGCTGCTTGGCTCCTATTTCTTTTTTACAGCTTTTCTTTCCCCAATACACATCTACACATCCCTGATTCACACACACACACACACACACACTGTAGACTACAGCCTTTCAAATGTAAACAGAAAATTCTGTGTAATACAGAAGTTTCATGATCCATTTCCTTCCTAATTGGCTTTGCACTATTGTGGTCTATTATTCTGTAACTTTCTTTTGAATTTTGTGTCCCACTTTAATTCCCAACTTCTTTAAAAAAGAGAGAGAGAGAGAGAGAGAGAGAGATGGGCAAATATAGTTCACCAGCTAGAAATACCAATGTGTCTGCAATTATCCTTTTAAAACCACTCATGTATCCCAGATGCTTTCAGCAGGAAAGGCTCATATCTGATTTTTAGTACCTGTTTAAACAAAAATAGATGTTTATCTCTTTAAAAATTTGCCAGGATGCTGTCACTTCCCCATTTACTAATGTTATGTTGTGACAGAATGTGTCAGCATCTCACAGAAATGAAAAGAGATATAGTCCTCTATTTAGTGAAGCTGAAAAATATGTCGTCATCAATTCAGTGAAAAGCATCTTCCCATCTGCAAATGTGGGCAAGTACAGGGATTCTAAGAGCCCGGTTTTTCTTAATGCTATAGAGGAATTTAAGAGTACCATTAAAGCCACCCTCTTCCCTTTCCCAGCATTGCTCATACTCAACATCAGGGTATTTGCTTACTAAAATGACAGTAGCACAGGGGCCAGTTCCCTGTCTGAATGAGGTTTCCTATGGGAAGATATTGCCAGCTGACTGTGGTAGTTAGCAGCAACTTGTACATGCTACCTTCTTGGTCACCCTGAGTTCCTGCCATGTTCTTTGACTCAGAGCAGCAGAGAACTAAGAGAGTGTTAAAAACACCTCTCAGCACATGACTGTAGCTGCTGTCAGAATGGCAAAACGGTACAGTCAACTAGAGGCTTCACACCACATGGGCTCTTGTGTGAATTGCCCCATTTTAGATATGTGATCAATAGACCGGGGTCAACAATTTTTTTCAGCAGGGGGCTGGTCCACTGTCCCTCAGACCATGTGGTGGGCCGGACTATATTTTGAAAAAAATAATGAACGAATTCCTATGCCCCACAAATAAGCCAGAGATGCATTTTAAATAAAAGAACACATTCTACTTGTGTAAAAACACGCTGATTCCCGGACCGTCCACAGGCCAGATTTAGCAGGTGATTGGGCCGGATCCAGCCCCCAAGCCTTAGTTTGCCTACCCATGCAGTAGACTCATGTATCACTCAAGACTGCAGGTAAAGGTCAAAAGTTTGAAAACTGCTGAACACTGGGGAAAGCAAGGGTAGCAGGTAGCTCCCTGCCCATCCTAAACGAAAGCTGATTTATACAGGGCATGGATCATAGGTAAAACTCTTCCCCATATAAACCATCAATGTGCACTCAGCCATATTTAAGTGCACTCATCATGAGTGCACTGATAAGCCCATTCACATGTAATGTGTGTCTGCCAAGGAGTCCCCCCAGCTTGGCCACTGATTGCTGACATGCCATTATATACACAGAGTTTGCTTGGGTATCAGTTCACACTTTATTATCACTTCATTACTCAGTGCACAAAGACTTGTCGCAGCTGAATATGTGAACTGAGATAGTTGACAAATATTGCACTTGTGATGGCATTAGGCGAGGCAAAGGTTCTGCCTGCAATGGCTCATTCACACATGCAAGGCATCACTTCATGGCCTCACAAAAATCCCACTGATTATAAATGCTGGAAATGGAAGAAAGCGAGGCATGAAGTTTGCTGACACTTTCATTCCGCAAGACAATTCTTCAGATGGCTAATTAGGAACCTTCCCAAATAACTTGCAGTATTATACAGTTGCAAAATCCCAACCACATAAGCCAAGATCTGCTTGATGGCTGAACAACCTGATTTTCCATAGAAATAATTTTTCAGTATGAGAATAAAGCAATTTGGTTGAAGTTGTGTTGGGAAATCTGAACTCCAGCTATTAATGCTGGAGCTTTCAAATGTCCATCTCTGCCTCTAGTATATCTTCCCAGCTCTCACCTGGATCTCATCTACAACTTCTGGTTTGCTTTCACCCAAGTCAGCTTAATCTAAAATACTATGAAGTATTAGTTTATTCTTTGAAGTAGACAATGATATATGCAATTAGGATAATATTGGTTATATATGTATTATTTTTCATTTATGACTTCATGTTTAAAAACATTTACATCTGCCAAACATGGCTCCACAGAGCTACAGAAAACTGGTCTTCAGTCATACCTAGGCCCCATAATTACCACTCTTGCCTGGAAAAAAGGCAAGAGGCTCGGATACCAGACAGAAGGTCTCTTTTTGTCTTGATTTTACAAAATAACACAAAGCATGCACAAGGTATTCTAAACAAAGATAAGCCTTGTAATGTCAGTAATATAAACCACCCTGGACTCTGTGCTTATTATCTGAGGAACTTCTTCATGTGCCTCCTCCACATGAAGTCCAGAGGGTGGAAACACAAGAATGGATCTTCTCTGTAGTGGATCCCTGTTTGTGGAATGTTCTCCCCAGGGACATTTGCCTGGCACCTTCATTATATATATTTTAGGCACCAAGCAAAAACCTGGCACTCTTATCTCAGAACATCCAGATGTAGGGGATGTGTTAACGCAAGACATGAGACCAAGAACTTTGAAATTAAACTCATTGTTTATATGATATCACCAACCAAAAAACCCCCTCCTTTCCCTTGTTATGATGTCACTGCAAAAAGAGAAGGGATTGACACAGCAGAGGGCCTTTCCACTTTGACGAGCATAGACTGGCATATTTGCCACCAACATGGCGGCTCTTAATTTTTCCTGGTGCACTTTACCTTTGTGATGACACAGAATTTGGGAATTACTGGCGCATAATCAAAAGCAAGCAGGATCAGGAAGAGAACAAAACTGTTTGTGTCTCTGCAATGATTGTCGATTTTGGCTTCATAATGCATGGTTGAAGTGCAAGCAGGAGGTGGCAGGGCTGGGTGTGGAAAACCTCCCGGCACAATTCGGATTCACATATTTCATACTTTATCACGAGCACTCCTAGGCTACAGCTCTCTCTCTCTCACACACACCAACAAATGCAAAGAAATGCAGAGCCAAGGTCACTGTATACCAAATTGCTCAAAAACAAACACTTGGGGATTTAGGATATTTATTCACTGACCCTGAAATGTCAGCTTGACACAGCTACTAATGGAGCATACCTCTCTACAAAGTTATTCCTCTATGCAAAGGTGCCACCAACTGTGAGAAGGCACCCGAGGTGCCTCCTGGAAACAATCTGAATATGTTATTTTATTGCTAGGTCTCATAAATCAACATTATAGGGAGGGGGAAATGAGTAGAATTTCATACTATTTTAGAACTAGGGGAGAACCAGAATGACACATTCTTGAGGGCCCCATGACACCAGCAGCACACTGCTTAAACTTTTAACTGTTTTACTGTGAGTGTGCTAACTTAATAAAGGTAAAAGAGAAGGAAGCAAGAGCTAATTTATCAGCTAGATAATTAGTGTGTGAATTGAGTAAATCTAATACGATTTCTTTAAAAATAGACATTTCTGGTTTGTTCCTGTCATTTGGGGAAGCCAAATTTATGTGGTATTCGACCATCACCAGGGATAACCTCTGGGACATTTCTGGAGGCTGATGAAGATTTGGTTCTGCCAAGTATTCTTTTGTGCTACTGCTACTATTACTACTATGGGGACGCGGGTGGCGCTGTGGTTTAAACCACTGTGCTGCTTGGACTTGCCAATCGGAAGGTCGCGGTTCGAGGCCCCGCAATGGGGTGAGCTCCCGTTGTTCGGTCCCAGCTCCTGCCCACCTAGCAGTGCAAGTAGATAAATAGGTACTGCTCCGGTGGGAAGGTAAATGGCGTTTCCGTGCGCTGCTCTGGCTTCGCCAGAAATGGCTTAATCATGCTGGCCACATGACCCGGAAAAACTGTCTGCAGAAGCAGACAAACGCTGGCTCCCTCGGCCTGTAAAGCGAGATGAGCGCCGCAACCCCAAAGTCGTTAGTGACTGAACTTAACTGTCAGGGGTCCCTTTACCTTTACCTTTACCTTTACTATTATTACTATTACTACTACTACAGCCTGAATATTAAGTTCTACATTTTCTAAACCTATTATGCATCCTGATTCTTGCACCTAGAATCCCAGACTCTCAATCTATTTGCCACATGGATATTAATAAGAAATGAGTCTTAAAAGGACAGGTGGAGCTTTGCAATGTCTCTGCTATTTATTGAATCACCATAAAGAATGCATGCAGGCATGCCCCAATGTCTCATTAATGCAACCCATGGGGAAGACACATATCCCAGAGTTAGAGCCCATAGATTAAGAAGCATATTAAATATTAGACACCTAACCACCTATTTTAAAAACAGAACTGAGGCTTATGTCTACCAAACTCTTAGAGAGCTGCTACTGGTCAAAATCAGTGCTTAACTAGGATGGGCCAATGGTCTGATTCGGAATAAGCCAGCCTCATGTGTTCCAAAGTCCAAGGTGTCTTCTCAACTTCTTCTTGTGTGTCTGCTGTATGCTAGATCTTTCTTTTGATTTCCAGGATCATATTCCCAGTCCAGTTGAGAATGACAGCTACATATGCAATTTTTCCCAAGAACAACTAATGAGGGCGAAGACGTTTTAAGCTACTTGTACAAATTAGTTATTGTCCATTCTTTCAATTTAAAATGGAGACATGCACTAATTGCTTTATTATCAGGCAATGCTGTGATTCTATTATGTTGTGGTGAGCTTTCAAGGTTGTCAATTCCAGATAGCATTGTTCTTTATCTCAACTATTATTTCAAGACAATGTGACAGGCTGAACACACACACACAAATGCATAATACTATGTGTCTCAGCAGCTGGGTGGTTAACATGCATCCTAATCACATGCTCATGCACAGTCATCCCTCCTCACATGGTTAGTTAAGCCCCATTTATAATGCCTGGGTAGGGCTTTAGTATTCTTAATATTCCATTTAGTTAACATGGCTAACAGTCACTGATAGCTCTGTTGTCTGTATAAAGCTGACATATATATTGAGTCCAGCCATTACATATACTTAAGATCCACTGACTTGAATAGGACAAACAGCACAGTTCCAAGTGAGTCTATTCAGAAGTAAGTCCCATTCAATTCAGGGGTGCATAGGGTGACAGCTTTAAATCCTTTTAACTGATTATTATCACTACCACTTTTACTGCTGCTGCTGCTACTATTAATAGCCTGCCCTTCACCAAATGGTTCCAGGCTGGGTTACAAAAATATCACAATTTAAAACAAATACAAGTTACATGAAGATCATAAAATAAAACCACAAAAGAACTATGGCAAAAGTATATGATGAGCAAAAGCATGGCACTGCAAAACAGCAGGCTGACCTCCTTAATGTTAGCCTGGATTCAAACTGACATGCAAAATAATAATTATAGATATGCAAAAGGTAAAGGGACCCCTGACCATTAGGTCCAGGTGTGGCCAACTCTGGGGTTGCGGCACTCATCTTGTTTTATTAGCCAAGGGAGCCGGCGTACAGCTTCCGGGTCATGTGGCCAGCATGACTAAGCCACTTCTGGCGAACCAGAGCAGCACACAGAAATGCCGTTGACCTTCCCGCCGGAGCGGTACCTATTTATCTACTTGCACTTTGACGTGCTTTCGAACTGCTAGGTTGGCGGGAGCAGGGACCGAGCAATGGGAGCTCACCCTGTCGCAGGGATTTGAACCACTGACCTTCTGATCGGCAAGTCCTAGGCTCTATGGTTTAACCCACAGCGCCACCTGTGTCCCATAAATATGCTACCTCTGTGAAAATTGCATATCTGCTTTTGCAGGGAAGTGTTTTGGAAACAGAAGAGTGTAGCACAAAGGAAGGAATATAACACAGTGCTCCAGTTACTGAACAGAGCATGGCTATATCAAGAACACCATTCCTTAGCTTCTGCTGGAGCCTGTGTGGGTCTCTTTCAAAAATTAGCCAGGTTGTGCCGGTTAGCAGAAATAAACTGAGTGCTGAGGCATAACAACAAAATTGTATGCTGATAACCACCAGTGATGAGTCATGCTATGACTGGGTAAGAACCAAAATAATGGGGTCATGCTCCCATCCCATGTTTCCCAGAACCACAAATGTGATTGAATCACTTAATTTTCACAGCCTGTTTTGAACTCCTGGCACAAGGCACTTATATGCATTGCTTATTTTAAGTGTGTTTGGATTGCTGGTATTTATATAATAATGTGGCTTGGGGTGTATATGGGATGAACATTTAAATGCCGCCAGATCATTTTTAGATCCTGACTTCGGTTTGTAGAGAGAAAGAAAAAACACAAACTACTTAGAATAGTGGAAAACATAGGGGTAAGAAATGTTATAATCCTGCTCTGTTCAGTGTATGGGAAGCATTTAGTTAATCCTGTCACCAGAAATAAAGAGGTACATCTTTCAAAAGTCATTCCTAGTGGTATAAAATCCAACAGGGAAACATTGGTTAAATGAACTGCAACAAGTAGAACTGCTATGATTTTGATACAAATCTCTAAACTGACATCTTGCTAAGAACACTGGTTTTTCAAGGAAGGTATTTTGTGACTGTTTCATAATATTATTCTGTGTATCTGACATCATTCTTATCTATGGGGAAATTGCACCAAATCTCTGATGAACAAAAATGTAGTGGAATAAATACTGGTGTTCAACCCCCTACCTTAAGAAATGTGACTGATTTTAATGAAATTATCTTTGCTTTCCAATGAAATTCCACCGAATGGAGTTTGGATCTGTTGTATCTTTATACCAGTATAACTTGCAGAGATGGAGGAAAAATTCAGTTTCATCCACATTTTAATGTGAACCAATGTAATTTCATAGAATCATAGATCTGTAGAGTCGGCAGGGATCCCGAGAGTAGGGAATGCAGGAATCTCAACTAAAGCATCCATGACAGATGTCCATCCAACCTCTGCTTTTAAATCTCTCCAGTGAAGGAGAGCCCACCACCATCCAATAAAGTTCATTCCACTGTCAAACAGCTCTTACTGTCAGAAAGTTATTCTTGGTGTTCAGCTGGAATCTCCTTTCTTGTAACTTGAATCCATTGAATTCAGGTACTACCCTCCAGAGCAGGAGAAAACAAGCTTGCTCCATCTTCCATGTGACAGCCCTTAAGATATTTGAAGGCGGCTCTCTTCTCGGTCTCCTCTTTATCAGGCTAAAGATACCCAACTCCCTCAACCATTCCTCATAAGGCTTGGTTTCCAGACCCTTGATCATCTTGGTTGCCCTCCTTTGTACACGCTCCAGCTGGTCACTAACCTTCTTAATTTGTGTTGCCTAGAACCACAGTACTATAGGTGTGGTCTGGCCAAGACATTTTTTACACATTTGCTGGCTTTAATTAAGTCAGCAACGATGTTCTCCTTATTAGTCCTGCCCATCAGGTTTCAAGTTAATAAAGAGAAACAAGGCAGCTGCCAGGTCCCCTTCTTGCCAGCTTCCTGTACCCCAAGACAGCCAGGTGTTTCCACACTGGGAAAGCCTGGTTTTTATTTCTAGCCCAGAAAGAAAATGAACACACATCAAATCAGTATTTAAGCTTCTAGAAGATGGCAAACCATGTTAATGAATCCTTATTCCCTTGAGGTTCATTACTTCTGTGGAAAGAATGCCTTGTTTGCAAAGGCATTTTTTTTTCTGCCTGACCTTCAGTTCAGAAGCTCTGCCCACCTCTCAAGCAATCATTAAGTATACCTCTTTGCTCTTTATGTATCTTCCTGGCAAACTGAGTTAACAAGTTTAGCATTACTGCAATGCACTGCCCAGCCAATGCAAAGATACCACTTAGTATATGTTTGCTACTTAAGTAGAATCCTTGTTCATTTCCTTCCTTTGTTTTGATTTCCTTGTGCAAATTTGCCTGGTTAGAAAATATCAGTTGCATTCATTTCCCAAAAGGCCATTTATTTATAGCCCTACCTAAGCTATTTGCTCAGTAGGTTCCGTGCTAAATTGAATGTTGTAACTGAGTAGTGGGTTACCTGTATATAGTGGCTCAAATTTTATAAGAGGCCAGAACTCAAAATGTGCAGTCCAACTCTAGCACAGGGTTATTGTGCTAAAGTTGAAATAAGTGTTGAAGGTTGAAATCTTCTACACACTGACTTGGTAGAGAGAAGAGTAAGTGCCACACTTTGTAACAACAACAAAAAGAGGTGCTGGCACTGCATACCTTTGAGTACCCCCTGAAAAAAGCACTGCTTTTATATTTGTTGGAAGCCACCCACAATCTGGATATCATAGAAATACTATAATAGATAATTAATATCGTAGATAAGCTTAAATTAATGGTGACCAGGTTCCTTGAAAGAGCACCTGTACAGACCTGTAAAATGGCTTAGTCCATCTGGATAAATTCTACTTATGTCACCAGACCCCACAAAATATCATTGGGCAGTAATCCAAAAATGGGCATTTTCTCCTATTAGCCCTGTATTATGAAATGCCCTTCCCTCTGCTATACTTAAAGCAGCAACCACTGAACATATCTCTTTCCCCCCTAGCTTTCCTTGACCCATAAGATCAGACCCTGTTTTATTCGCTTGAGTCCCCCAAAATTGTGAAATTATGTTTTATTGTGTTTTATTGTTTTATCAGTGTGGTGTAGTGGTTAAGAGCGGTAGTCTCGTAATCTGGTGAACCGGGTTCGCGTCTCCGCTCCTCCACATGCAGCTGCTGGGTGACCTGGGGCCAGTCACACTTCTCTGAAGTCTCTCAGCCCCACTCACCTCACAGAGTGTTTGCTGTGGGGGAGGAAGGGAAAGGAGAATGTTAGCCGCTTTGAGACTCCTTAGGGTAGTGATAAAGTGGGATATCAAATCCAAACTCTTCTTCTTCTTACATGCGTTCTACTGCTGACTTTAGGGTCACAATCATTTGAGGATCTTGGAGAATCTCGTTTTCTACCTCCACCCCCTTTCAAATCCCTATCTTTCCTCACAAACAGTGTGTGGGTTATTTGAAAAGTTTGAGAAAACATGTTTTAAAGCCTTAAAAATAAGTGCCAGAAAAATAATAAAAAAGGAACAAAGGAATTTATTACACTTTTAAAATGATATTATCACTTAACAAGTATCTTGACAAATGTTCAGTCATGACTAATAAAATAAGATTAACCATATGAATTGCAGCATTTTTTTCTCAATCCTCAATAGCATTTGAGTTGTAAAGTAAAGAATCAATGTTTAGTGTAAATAAGAAATTCTCTTTCATTGTTCCTGTGACGCATGCTCGACATCTTGAAGGTAAGGAGAATAAAGTTGCAGGAAGCCACAATAATCCTTCCTGTAAATTTCTTTACTGCAGAGAATATTGGACAGACATCGGTCTAATAAAGTCATTTCGGTTGTGTTTCCTGGATTTCTTTGGCAGTGACACCCTGTCATCTTACAATGGCCCCAAGGCATTCCAGGAAGAGTGGTCATCAGGAAGTTACTACGGGTTCTTTACACAGCTATCGTGCCAGCTATGCTTCCTGAAATATTCAGTAAGGTGAGGAGCAATCTTCTTCGTGAAATTTACACACAGAGAGCAGCAACAGCAAAATAATAATAATAATAATAATAATAATAATAATAATAATAAAGCATTTCTTTTTGCAAGGAAAGAATGTCATTGAGAAATGAAACAGAGGGATTTTGGTGCAGCTTTAACCTGAACTCAGGTTTCTCCAGACTGATGGCGGTTGTTTCTTGCACGGTGACATGTCCCACCAGATTCCTGGCCAAGTTGTGGGAATGTTGAGGGTGGCAGGAGAAGATATATGGATTATTAATATCCTTCCTAACTTGTGCTAGCAAGTTTCTTTATACAGAAGAGTTACATTCCGCTTCTTACACAGCAGAAAACTGGTTGCAGACTCATGTGAGCCTCTTAAGGCAATTAACAATTCAATCTGGCTTGGCCAGATTGAGACATGTTCTGTTATTCCTGGTAAGACCCCTTTTATCCCTCCTGAAAGAATAAAGGCACCAATCTTATTCATAAGTAACAAAAAGTAGTTTTACTCACGATCAGGCAGAGCACAGTGTGATCCCTGAACGCAGGCTTTAGGCTTGAAGTTACAAACATGTACAAACAGGTTTACCCCATATGGGAGATCACCTGGGGGACAGTCCAGGTGAATCAGGAAGTTCGCAGCACGAAAAAGAAGATTGGAGAGAGAGAGGTGGCTTCGTGACTTGGCCTTTTACCAGGTCTGGAAAGGTCCCGCCCACCTACTAGTCACATGCAAGGAAGGATGCTCCAGCCAGGTGTAACAGGAAGTTCAACTGACTGGACCAACATCCCGTGCATGACCACTCTAGCAAAGCAGGTAATGTTTTAAATCCTCACCTGGGACTTTCCTTCCCTGACAGCGCCATGACACTTGTCTGTTGTTGTTGTTGTTGTAGTAGTAGTAGTAGTAGTGTTGGGTTAGAACAAATTTCAGTTTTGAAAGCATCTAAAACAAATTACAGTCCCACAGATAGGTTGGCTCTGACTTGTCTCTGATTCAGGAAACCTTCCTCCCGTTAGTTGCAGTTGGGAATTAAAGAGCCAAGAGGAGTCATACCCGGGTCTCACCAAGAGCAGCACACACGGAAGGAGGAAAGATAAGTCAGATGCTATAGGTATATAAACTAGCAAGTATTTTTTATGTTCTGGGAGAAAACTATAATATACAATTTATTCAGTGGAACCATCAAACACCCCTTTTCTCCTCATATGTTCCCATGTCGGAATAATTCCATGAGACTGAACCTTCTGTTTATCCAATTTTCTGCTTATTAGTAAGCCTGGAAATTCTCAGGACATTTCAGTAAATGAGGCTAACCAACGCCTGATGCATAACATTGAGATAAAAGCTGCAGGAGTGTTAAGGCAGATCTAAATGACGTTTAAGCCACAGATGAAATGTTTCATCCCAGCAAGGACCATAGAGAAGATTAAGTGCGACCACATGAAATGGTGACAATGGGCATAAAGTGTTTGGGACGCTTATAGCTGGTGTTAACACAATGTAAAAGCAACAGGAGAACTCCAAACACTTCTGTAGAAGGAAACAAAAGTATCTCCAAGAGCCTGGAGAGGATAAAGACTAGCCAACATCTTTTACTGCCAACAGATAGGGACTTGTGTGCTCTAAGTAAAATCTTCACTTATTTGCACAGCTAAGTGTCTGTGACTTATTCTAGCCTAAGTATTTTCATGGGAAACATTTGTTCAAAGACGGATGAGGATAGATTCAAAATCTAACCAAGTTTGAATGTGCTCAGTAACAATTGCCATTATGCTTAACTCCGTCTTCCATATTTCTCTTCCAAGCCTCTCTATCCTCTATCAATAACCTTTTGCTATTGTTATAAATAATTGAAAGGAGATGGTTAATAATTATATATTACGAGATCTGTTGTTTCAGAAAAAAAGAGTAACGATTGCCCTGCATTGACAATATTGATATGGCTTATTATAAAAGTAACTAAAATCTAATGCTGTAGCTTAGATCCTAAGAACCAGGGGCAGAGTTCCAAGTGGAGTGATATATTTCTACTGGTGTTCAGTACAGCCAACCTATGTTCAATACAGCTTGAAGTGTCTTAGTCCTAGCCTTGGAACAATGTGGACGGATGTGTCAGTTTCAGTATCTTTTAGCATCACATATATTTCCAGCTAAAGTTCAGTTAACCAGATTTCCACTTCAGTTTGCATTAAATAAAAAGTCCTCACTTAAAAAAAAAAACAGTCAGTAATTTAGTGCCCATTTATTCTATGCATTTGTGCAAGCATCTTCCATAAATGGACTGCATTTTTGTATGTTATTTTCATTAAAAATTGTATTTTTATGTAGACTTTCCCCTAATGTTCGCAATTTTTGGCTGAGGAAACCACATTGCAAAATTCAGAATTTCAAAGGAGAGCTGTGTTTCAGTTTTCATATTGTTTCAGGAAGTGCAACTCAGTTAGGCTCATGTTAAAATGTGAACTAAACTGATTTTCTTCCCCCATCCATCTTTGTATGGGTCAATGTAATGAATAATTATTGAAAAATTGAGGGGGACTTTCCCCCTGAATCTGAGGCTTATAATACCCTAAGGTGAAAGCACACTGGCTCACTCAGTACAAACTCCACTCTAAACCAGGGCACAATCTTCATTTTCCATCTTTTTTTCTCTGTGGTCCAAATTAATGCACAGCAGCCCTGAATATTCAAACTGAAATGTAACTCAAGACAGATACTCTGCACTAAAGGCAAGCTATTTTTTTCTTCACATCATCAAACCAATATTTTATCTTGCAGAGATACAAGACATTATTGTTTAGCATGTTGTAATTTACACAACAAAACAAATGTTAGCACCCATGTCAGCTTCCTCTATCTGATAATCAAATGTTTTCACATTGAATAGGATTATACAAGCAGTGTGATTTGAATAATTAAATATATTTGTTTAAATAAACATAAAATAGGGGTTGTTATTTTTAAGGGAGAAAAAGAGACAGCTGCCGTGTCAGTGTATAAAAAAAAAATGAGATCATTATCACCGTATACTGAAGGAGTAAAGGAGAATGAAAACCAACAGTTCTGCCATAATTATTTCATTCGGATATATATGTGGAGGGATGAAAGTGGGAGATCAGTAACAGATTGCTAGCGAAACAGAGAGTGTGCTCAAGCAGTTGAAGGCGATAACGTTTCAGAAAAGGAAAAGTCGAAATGCCTCAGAAAACATAAGTAAGCTAAGCATTTCTCTCTGTGACTTGAGGCAGGGCACCAGCAAAAAAAAAAAAAAGGTAAAATGTACATTTTGTCAATTCAGTGCACAGTCATTGATCTCTGTTGAGTGTTGAGCCTAATGAGGCAAATAGAATAACATCATAATGGTTCTTTCATATGTGCAAAGTCTAGGCTTCAACTGTGGTGCAGAACTAAGCCACAGCTCATAAATAAAGGGACAGCCTTTGGAATGAAGAGAGAACTCTCGTTGCAAATGAACATGTGCGAGCGTCAGTCCCTGGAAATGATGCTTATTGGCACCACACAAACACGTACGCGCACCCAGAGTCAACCCTCGCTTCTTTAATGTCACCATTAAAAGATGACACAAATATTTAATATTCACAAATATTAAAGCCGCCAGATATATTTCACAGACAGCTATAATGGCTGCTGTAATGTTAACAATTCCTTATTAATTTTTGTAGACAACAAGCCACTTGCTCAGGGAAATACACTGATTTGAACAGCACTAACTCAGGAACAAATTACTTCCACATCACAGCCTTCATCCTAGGGATATTGGGTTCACTGTGTTGTAGGTGAAATTCTCTGAAATGTTTTCCCGTTTGAGTTGCAATGTTTTAGTAGATAAGGCAATGGGTTTGAAGCAGAAGCTCATGGAGCGATCTCAGACTAATTGTCTCAGGGTTCCAACCTTCTTCTCAGAGTTTATAGTGAAAGGAATACAATTCCAGTGGAAGGAGCCAGAATCCAGAAGCTCAAGGCTGGGGTTACCGATACTGAGCCAGATGAACCAATGTTCTGATTGCATATGAGGCAACTTCCTATATTCCTAACATGACAAGATGTCCTTGGTTATGATAACAGGAAACTTTACGTTTGGGCCGGGCTGGTACCCAGAGTGAATGCCCCATTTGCTGCACTGAGCTCTTGGGAGAAACAGCTGCTGCAAATTTAATAAGTCTGTAAAAGATGAAAGTTCACTGGCCCTTTTTTGGTGGCTTCCATCAGTTACAAAAGAACCAGACATGGGAATTTACTGGCCTGGCAAACAAAACCATTTATGTATCAATGACTTGCAAACAATTGGACATTATCTCATCCCAATTCCCCTCTGATTTACTTTTGCGAAACATTTATTTTCCTCAGGCTGCCACTTGCATTATTACTTTTATTGTACTGAGGTTTGGGGGGGGGGCCCACTCTAATGAGGGTTATTATAGACCTGTATAGAAGCAACATGAATATTCATGCTGAGGATGCTATTACAGAACTTGAAAAGTATTGTTCTGTTTTGATAGTTCATTGTTTCAAACTCTTCCTTAAGTGATAGCTTAGTGGCAAGCAATGGTCTAGGGGAATTTGATATATTAATCCTGACCTTTCTCTGAAAGAAAATTAGAAAATGTATATTTATCAGGCTCAGTACAATTTGCAAAGCCAAGAAGAGTTGAAGTGTTTCTTTTTTACAGAAGGCAATCTATAGTAGCACTACAATGGGATTACAGTGCAGGAGGCCACTGTGTACTCTTTCCTCATAGGGCAAGAGATATTGCTTGTAAGTGCTTCTTATGCCCCTCATTTCCATTACCACATTTTGTGATTATAAGGAAATAAATAAATGATATATGAGAGGAAGATACCAATGATATAGGCCACATCTGCACTACATATTTGAAGCACTGCGATAACACATTAACAGTTGTGTCTTCCCCCAAAGAATCCAGGTAATTTGTTGAGGGTTGAGTTGTTAGGAGACCCCTAATTACCTCTCAGCGGTACAATTTCCAGAGTTCGCTGTATAGAGGGTTAAGCCACATGGGAATTGTAGGTCTGTAAGGGGAATAGGGACGCGGGTGGCACTGTGGGTTAAACCACAGAGCCTAGTACTTGCCGATCAGAAGGTCGGCGGTTCGAATCCCCACAGCGTGGTGAGCTCCCGTGGCTCGGTCCCTGCTCCTGCCAACCTAGCAGTTCGAAAGCACGTCAAAGTGCAAGTAGATAAATAGGTACCGCTCCGGCGGGAAGGTAAACAGCATTTCTGTGCACTGCTCTGGTTCGCCAGAAGCAGCTTAGTCATGCTGGCCACATGACCCCGAAGCTGTACGCCGGCTCCCTTGGCCAATAAAGCGAGATCAGCGCCACAACCCCAGAATCGCCCACAACTGGACCTAATGGTCAGGGGTCCCTTTACCTTTACCTCTCAGCACCTTTAACAAACTACTATTCCCATAATTCCTTGAGGGGAATCTTTGAGTCGCATTCTAGTGCTTTAAATAAGTAGAGTGGGTGGGGCCACAGAGGTGGAATTGTATACTTTTTCAGGTATACTGTCCCGCATGCCTAAATTACCTTCACAAGTACCATTAACTATGAACTCTGTTAACTAGCACAAAATGTTGGCATAGGTTTGGAGTATATCTGCCTTGGGGGGGGGGGCGTATTAACCACAAATCCCTATTTGATGTGTCTTGGTGTTAGTTGGGGATGGTAACACAGAACCCAGGTTTTGTGGCACAAACCTAGCTGAAAACTTTGGCCTAGGTTAGCAGGAGGACAGATTGGGAGTTTGCAGCTAATGGACCTCTATCCATATAGGGCAACACAAGTCATATGCCCCAGCACCTCTGCCCCAAATCTTCCTGCACTGAGCCTTGGTTCCCAGTCACAGGACGGGATAGAAGTTTGTTCAGCTAAAGATGCATACAATATCCCTTCAGATCTTTTCACTCAATCCAGATGTGAAGCCTTTCCACCAATGTAATGAATGAGCAGCTAAACAGGGTTGTTATGGGTGTAAAGGGGACTCCGAAAATCACCCTTTAGTTCCGTTTAGAAGCAGCAGCAGACAGAGCAGAAGACGACATATATCTGGTGAAATAAGGGGAACACTTCCAGTATTTTGTGATTTGGGCAATATTAGCTGATAATTTACTCCCCAAAATCCAAAGATAATATGAAAGTGGTATACTATACTACCTATGAGAGCATCATTATTTGGGGAGGGGGCATTGGAAGAGTATGTTTTCCTTAAAGCACAAAATGCATACGGTATATATTCATGTGTACATACATCAAGTGCTGGGGGGTGTTAATTGTAGGAGGAAACAGTTGCTGAACCAGCATTCTTCATTAAGTGCTTGGAATCTATTCCATTCTAATTTCAAAAGAGTCCAAATTGGTCAATGCTCAAGGTGACCCATAAAGTCTCTCCTACTGGGCAGGTGTTTAGAGAGAAGTGAATATGCTGGGTTGGTGGAGGCTTGAGGTCTTTGGCAGACTGAAAAATTGGACATTTTTATTTGCAAGTAGATATTTGCTGATGGTCTGCTGTGTCATGGATGGAGTAGCTGCAGCTATTTAGGACATAACGCTAGGAATCTACATTTAATTGTTTGCAAGATGCGAGGAATAATGGTCAGTAGCTTAGCTTTTATTTTATTTTTCTAAACATGTTTAATGTTATCCCTTCACACTTGTGCATGATAATTTTGATATCAAGTCCTGCACCTAAAGCAGGAAACATAATATTAACTATTCACAATTACTACAGTTGCTTTTCAATATTATAGTGCAATATCTAAGTGGGACCAACCATTACTTAAGGGGGCAAGCCACATTATGATGCGCCTTACCTGGGCTGACTTACCCAGCCTGCTTGTAGCAGTCTGTAGCTGCCTTGACTCAATCTGGATTGGCACAGGCTGTCCCAATTTGGTTTGGGAATTGGACAAATCGGTTGCGCAACCCACAGTCCACGCCAGATTTCCTGCTTCTGACTGCGCTACAGCTAACAGGTGCAGAAGAATGCCAGAAGCATCGCCATTGCCCAGGGAGAGCACAATCTCTGAAGCTCTGTTCAGAACATCAGTGTCTTCAACAAGCATGCAGTAGAGACCATGGGGATTGAGGAGCCTCTTTTTGTTATGGAGGTTCCCTCTGTGTTTTAAAAACATTGGAAACCACAAATACAGGTGCTCCCTGCTCCACAAGTTCACCCTACAACTTGGGGACAGTTACATGAAGGCCAAACGGGGACAGAGATAACATGCTCATCCCTGCAGCCTCACTTGCAGGGTTCGTGAACATGCTGGTTGAAGAAGGGTTGATTGACTGGGCAAAGGAATCTGTGGGTAAAGGGGAACATGGGATGCAATCTTAAAGGATACTAGGCAATTGTCTTTTCATCGCTCTAAAACAAGGGTGGGGATACATGTTGCTCTCCTAATGCTGTCAGACTACAGCCAAGCTGTCTGAGGCTAATGTGACTTTGAATCATAGAATCATAAAATTGTAGCACTGGAAGGGACATCAGGAGTTGGACAGGAATCAAGGAACATCTGAAGGCCAGAGTTTCTAGAACTTGATAAAGCAAGTAAATCTCCAGGTAGGACTCAGAAATGTACGTTTTTGAGTAAAATGCTCTATTGCCTTTAATCTGGGAATAAGGAGGTATTCTGTGAATACTTGAGCCTAGGGCTTGCCGATCAGAAGGTCGGTGGTTTGAATCCCCGCGACGGGGTGAGCTCCCATTGCTCGGTCCCTGCTCCTGCCAACCTAGCAGTTTGAAAGCACGTCAAAGTGCAAGTAGATAAATAGGTACCGCTCCGGCGGGAAGGTAATCGGCTTTTCCGTGCGCTGCTCTGGTTTGCCAGAAGCAGCTTATTCATGCTGGCCACATGACCCCGAAGCTGTACGTCGGCTCCTTCGGCCAGTAAAGTGAGATGAGCGCCACAACCCCAGAGTCGTTCACAACTGGACTTAACAGTCAGGGGTCCTTTAGCTTTACCTTTACGAGAATACTGGGTTAGGCTTATGCATCAAGGGTGGTCATTAATGAAGAAGCTTCGTTTTTAGAAGCAGAATGTCTCTAGGAACAAACAAAGGGGGATGGATGCTGCAGTGATAGCTCATGTTTGCATGCGGTGGAGGCAGCAATGTGCAGCCAGTGAGCACAAAGCTGCCTTCATCAGGATGCAGTGGCGTAGCGTGGGGGGTGCAGGGGGGGCCGGCCGCACCGGGCGCAACATCTGGGGGTTAGAGTTAGGGGGCGCAAATCCACGGGTTAGGGGGCGCAAATCCACGGGTTAAGGGGCGCAAATTACTTGCCTTGCCCCGGGTGCTGACAACCCATGCTACGCCACTGTCAGGATGTGCATGGTGTTGGTGGCAAGTTAGGGGAGCTGCAGAGCAACATGTATCTGCAGACATGCCCCTGCCACCCCAGAGCCCCCCCCAAATTGCTGCCACCTCATCCCACCCAGCCCCATCCTGATGAGCACAGGCTTGCCCCCATCAAGAGGAGGTGGGTGTCCCCACCTCCCTCACAAGGCTCACCACTGGACCACTGGCTTTGCTACCTGCCTGTGAGCTTCCACGGGCATCTGGCTGACTGTGTTCGGAATTTGTATATTCTAGACTAGAGAGATCTTGGTTTGCTCCAGTAAAACTTTATGTTGTTATAGTTAGCAAACCCTTCAATAATAATTTGAAAAAACAGGTTATCAGGAAGCCTTTGATGCTGATAGTATTTTGCAACACAAGCACTCACAGTGGCAGCTTATACTTGACAAGTGGGACATAAAAACCCCAAACTATCTAGCAAACCTGCACCCCTCAGCCTGGATTCTGAGGCAATAAATGGACTCATGAGATCAATCATAAGCTCAGATTGGCTACTTTTCTTCTTGGTTTTGCCCGCATTTTTGGCATTCTGTTTTCTCCTGTTGAAAACTGTATAATGTGGAACTATAATGACCTTATAGTCAAAGTGACTTTTCTATGCATTGAAATTGTTGATTTCAGAGGATGACTAAGTACAGAATCCCATCTCCTTGAAATTTGTTTCCAGGATGTTAACTGCAAAGCAAGTTATATATAGCAGAAAATGCATGCTTAATTTGTGCAGAAATCATGGTGTGATGAATACAATTAAAAGCCTCAGAGGGAATAATTATATTACTGCATAAAGCTGGTGGATCTGAAATTGCTTGGTGCTTGGACTTTAAATCGGCCTGTGCTCCTGTTGGGAAAGTCATTCACGGTAGCAACAAAAGTGCAGTCGGAAACAGGAAAGTTTTTTCAAAGTCATGGAAGAAGAATTTATAGTCCATGGCCTCCACAGTCAGAAGCTACAAAGTGTAGTTCGTAAAAGAAAGGAAAAAAGGGAAGCAAAGACAAGTGCAGTACTGATTAACTATATTGCCATAAATACCATTTTTAAAAACCTCATAATTTTGTAATTGTAAATAATGATTCTATAAATACTTTTCCAGCTTTTGATCATGCCAAACACCCCAGTCCACACCCAATTAAATTGAGGCCCAGTTCTAATAAAGAATGCCTGTAGCTCATTGGCAGAACACCCCCAGGCCTGCCAGATCCACTGCAAGGCTATGCAAGATAATATTGCGCTGGATGAACTACTTTGATATAATGCGTCTTCCTAAGTTCCTACACTTAAAAGGGTTGGGTGTAAGTCAGTCCAACAAAAGTGGCACCTAAACTACAGGATCTTTACTAGCCGGTATCTGATGGTTGCGAAGACTTGCGTTTCCTGTCATTTCTCCGTGTTACTTCTTAAGCCGAATGGAGGACCACATTGGCTCTGACAGAGCACACGGTCAGCCCCACCTGTGCTAATGCCCTGGCCCACCCAGCACCATCCAGATGAGCTGTAAGGACCCCATTGTTGGAAGGGCAGCTCTGCAGCTTTATCCAACTACGCTGCCTGCAATCGTGTTATATCACAGAGTAAATTAAACTATGCATTGCAGTGAAGGAGGATGAAAATCAGTATAAAGGTAAAGGAACCCTGACCATTAAATCCAGTCACAGACGACTCTGGCGTTGCAGCGCTCATCTTGCTTTACTGGGAGCCGGCATTTGTCCGCAGACAGCTTCTCCGGGTCATGTGGCCAGCATGACTAAGCCGCTTCTGGAGAAACCAGAGCAGTGCATGGAAACGCCGTTTACTTTCCCGCCGGAGCAGTACCTATTTATCTACTTGCACTTTGACGTGCTTTCGAACTGCTAGGTTGGCAGGAGCTAGGACAGAGCAACGGGAGCTCACCCCATCGCAGGGATTAAAACCGCCGACCTTCTGATCGGCAAGCCCTAGGCTCTGTGGTTTAGACCAGAGCATCACCCATGTCCCTATAAAAATCTGTATAGGGGTGGCTTTTTTTTAATAATAAAAGGAAACTCTGTGTCTACCACAATATGCACCTTTTCCCTTAAAGAGAAATGCAGGAAAACAGCAACAATGAATGTCTCTAAACAAAATGAATTGGACCCAATTTAATCTTGTTGACTAAACCAGGTAATATGGTGGACCTCTGCAGTGAACAGAGCATTTGCCTCATACCTCAAGTAAGAGTCACTACGGACATCCTAGTATTAAACACATATGTGAGTTTTCCACAGTGTACTTAAAAAATAAGCCCTGTTTGTTTGTTTGTTTGTTTGTTTGTTTGTTTGTTTGTAGAAAAGCATACCACTATTCATACACAAAAATAGAGTGGTCCACAACAATCATACATAAACCCACCAAGAGACAGAAAATGAGTTAGAAAATAACTACTACCAAAAGTTATTCAAATATATTCTATTTCATATGCTAGCCTCCCAAAATTCTGCTAGAATCCACAGCATATAGCCTATTGAATTCTATTTGATGGCTGTCAAGCACAAAACCTGGGGACTTATTTTCATCAAATCTCTGTTGGATATGCACTTTGTTCTTCTCTAACCAAATCTCTGGCTACTATCTTAAATACAGGTTCTAGTGCTTTGGTGAACCCAATATGGTGATCATATTCTGCAGCCCATACTTCTCATTAAGGAAATCAAAAGATTAGCACTCGTGACATACCATTTTTGACCCCTGAAACTTTTGCTGATCTACAATTTCCAACTTTGCAGCATGCACTTCCTTGCTAGATTAATCCTCACGCAACTGTCTTTTTATTATCTTAAGAATTGCCACAAATTAGCTTATTCATATACTTTTTGACATCCTTTCTGGGTCACACTCTAGCCATCCACATTTTTTCTTACTCTGCTCCGAGCCTGTTGGACGTGATTCTCGGGAGGCAAGGAAGGTGTAACACATACAGTTTTGTTCCAGCCCATTTGATTCAAATCTATTTTACCCCTGCACTCTTTGAACAAAAAAAAGAGGACGAAAGTCCCCAAGTGCAATGTACTGTCCACTTCCCCGCTTTCTGTTTCTTAATCTTTCTACATATCTTCACAGCAGACAAACCTTCAAACAAAATGCAGTCCTTAGAGAGAGATGAGTCGAGATTAGCATGTGCAATGTCCATATAATCACTGTTTTATTCAACACCTTTGAATGGATAAATCTTGCGTCCAATGGGACTGTGAGAAAAGGAAGGCAAACAATGAATTCCAATCAGGCTGCAAAGCGCCACAAATAAAACAGTGACAAAATACAGCTTCCAATTAAGAAAAAATAAATGCAGCCAAATCTCCACAAACTCAGTGTAAGATTAATTTCCATAACAGTTGACACTTTTCCTGGTAATTCAAAAACTACACAAATATATTTAAAATATGAACACTTGTATAGTCAAGTATCAATTAACCTAATAGCTCTGTGTCATTTTCTGAGGTGTACAGCTCATAGAGAAGGGTAGGAAGGGAGAAGAGCCTAGGAGGAGGAAGAAGATTTTGCAGTCTGATATCGCAGGAGGTGGGACGTGGGCGGGGCTGTGGTCTAAACCACAGAGCCTAGGACTTGCCGATCGGAAGGTCAGCGGTTCGAATCCCCGCGATGGGGCGAGCTCCCATTGCTCAGTCCCAGCTCCTGCCCACCTAGCAGTTTGAAAGCACGTCAAAGTGCAAGTAGATAAACAGGTACCGCTCCGGCAGGAAGGTAAACAGTGTTTCCGTGCGCTGCTCTGGTTCGCCAGAAGCGGCTTAGTCATGCTGGCCACATGACCCAGAAGCTGTACGCCGGCTCCCTCGGCCTATAGAGTGAGATGAGCGCACAACCCCAAAGTCTTCTGCGACTGGACCTAATGGTCAAGGGTACCTTTGCCTTTATTGCAGGAGGCAGGTAATGTTACATGGGCCTATTCTCTGTCCTGCCACAGCTCAATGGCTGGTCAGCTTTTATTCCTTTCCTTCTTCAACACCATGACTTATCTCTCCCACAGGAACTACTGGGAGATGTGGGTGATTTTGAAGTATATTAAGGAAATAAAATAAACAAATACTTTATTTGTAGCCCTGTGGTAGTTTCCCCATACCAATATCAATCCTGCCTCTGAGAGGTACTCTTAGCAGAAGACAAAGAGTGGATTTAAGAGGCAAAGAAATCAGCATGGATTTTTCCTCCTGAGATTTAAGGTAAATTTCCAGCTCATAATAAAAGTATTTAAAGGTTTCTCTTGACCATGATCTCAACAAATGTAGACAAGCCTAACAAGGCCTGGCTAGCCTCTTATCTCAGGGATGGGAAACCAGTGAGTCCAAATGTTATTGAACTCCAAAGTCCCATCAGCTCCAGCCAGATTGGTCAATGGTCAAGGATGATGGGAGTAGTAGCTAACCCCTGCATGATCTACAGGAATCCTTTCATAGCCCATGAACTATCATCATCTTGCTCCCAGTGGTATCCCCCCCCCCACCAGCCACCCCCACATAAGCTACTGAAGGACCATCTTGTCCTTAGGATGGAGAAATACCTCTGATTTCTAAATAAATAACCATTTCACTTTTTGTTATAGCATTTTGTAATCAATGTTTGTTGTGAACATTTGGCTGTGAGGCACAACTGCCGAGGGGTTGAGACTTGGAGAAGTCTGGATATATATTTTCCCCCATATAACTGAGACGCAGATGCAGAACTGTGTGTTCTTAGAGCAGCAGCAGCAGGGCCAGTAGGACAGAGCATATTTCCACCTGTCCCCAAATATGCTTCACTGACCTCTCCAACTCAAAAGAAAAGTGGGATTTGTGAGACGGGCCGCTCTTACCTGACCATATCTTAAGCCGCAAATTTCCCCACCAGTTTTAGGGAACTAGAACACGGCAACCCCAGATGTGTTCCATTATTCAATCCAATTCATTTTTTAAAAATATTGACAATGAAAGCTTTTCCAGAGTGAAGCTTGGAGCTGTTTGCCTGGAAACAACTTTCCCCCAGTCTGCACTCTCTCCTTAACTCCAATTCTATTAATCATGCTACAAACCCTCCTTTTCAAATGGAGTCTGTAGTGGTAGAGCCTAAAAAGACGTTTACAACATGATTCAGTTAACTGAACAAGCTGTCCTTATTGCAGAAACCTGTATTCCCATAAACGTTGTTGTGACTTAGTCTTATCGTTTGTAACCACACATTACTTGCCCTCTTCCTGGTCTTCATTAGGTCCAGCTGCTGAGCCGTAGGAAATTCATTTCTAGCAATAGCATCTGTCTCATTGGCAACCCCTGCTTTCACTTCGCTTGGCTCATGCTGCAATTGTCTTCAGGCTGTGAAATGATTAGGATGCTGATGTGATATCTTGTTCACTTGGAAAGAATACCATTGCTTTTAGCAAACTTGTGGTGTGTACTCAGAGATATTCTGGCAATTTTCTCCCTAGAATGTGGTCAGCAAGAAAGAAAGCAATATTGCTTCATCCCTCTACAAACACAGGCTCTTATCTTCCTTTGCATTTTTTTTTCAGAACAAGTTCACAGGAAACAAATGTGAAAGATGCCCATCTTAGGGCTGAGTGACTTTATGCACGTAAGGAGAGGAGAGAGAGAGGAGAGTTTGGATTTGATATCCCGCTTTATCACTACCCTAGGGAGTCTCAAAGCGGGTGACATTCTCCTTTCCCTTCCTCCCCCACAACAAACACTCTGTGAGGTGAGTGGGGCTGAGAGACTTCAAAGAAGTGTGACTGGCCCAAGGTCACCCAGCAGCTGCATGTGGAGGAGCAGAGACGCGAACCCGGTTCCCCAGATTACGAGACTACCGCTCTTAACCACTACACCACACTGGCTCTCAAGGGATGATCCATAACCACTTGCTGCTTCCTTCCATTCAGCTCTCTATGGGATTCCTCATATCTGTTAAGCTCCCTCCCGTGTACAGAATTTGGCAGGATTTGTTACATAACACATTTGTACCCATGCCAGTTCACTAGATATTTGAGTCAACCCAATTTATGGAAATCATGTAATTTGAGCTGGTCTTGGGGTTTAAGTGGATTCAATTTCCATCCCCTTCTGTGTTGGAAAATGCTGTCAAGTGGTATATTGACATGAAAATGTACCTACCAAGAAAGGTATGGACTGAGAGTAGACTTCACCTTCATGGATTCCTATGCCCCTGCTATCATTTACATATTCCTTTGCAATCTGGTAGTCTGCTCTGATTAGGAAGGAAGGAATTGCATTAGACACTTCTAGAAGCCTTCAGAAATTTGGACTTCCGGGGGTAATCGGTGGCTTCTCATGTTGGTTTTACTCTGCTCCTTATTTGCCTGACTCCTGGTCTCTGCTTGCACATATCTTGCATCCCAACTACCCTAGGAACCAACTCTTGGGGGTCAAGGTCCCTTTGACTCCCCTCAATATTTGAGGGAACCAGGGCCCCCCACATTTGATGGACATTGACATTCAAATGGTGTGCATGTGTCACATCTTGTGATTGATTATGCAGGATGGGGCTTACCTGCCCCCCCATATTTTATTCTAGTTGGCCCCCCTCCAACTACCTATGTCATAGTAATAATCTCCGCCTGTATTCCAGCAATTCATTTCCTGCGATATCAGAATGTTTCTCTCCCAGTATTCTAGTACCCTGTTTCTTCTTCCTTAGCTATTTTGTTCTTCTACTTCTCTAAGTTGGAAATTTTTCAGCATTGGTATCAGCCTTGGTCTTGACCTAAGTCAACCAGTAGAGCTACAGTATACTTGGGATTTCTATCTTTTGAGAGAGAGAGAGAGAGAGAGAGAGAGAGAGAGAGAGAGAATATTCCCAGTGCTTGGGCCCACAGCTGAGACCCTCAAACATGCCATTGATAGAAATTAATCATGAGGGCTGCACTAGATGTTCCCCCATTATCATTTCTGGATTGAAAAGTACTAATTTCCCTCAAACATTTACACTGACCATTTAAAAACCATGTTTGTTGCCATTTCACCCTTTTTATTTGTGCTTAATCCTCAGTATGCGATCCCAGCAAATCATGAGACCGTATATCCCATTTTATTTGGCTGCATACTGAAATCACTGAGAAAAAGTTAAGCCAGTACAGTGAGGGCAATGCTCCTGGAATAAATTAACAAGAAATGTGATAATCTACCTGACTAGATGAATCCTACAGGAGCTGTCATCACAAAATCAAAATGAGGTGACATTTTTTTGGCTGAACATGTTTGTGGGAACACTTAATTTGCCAGCTTATATTTATCAGACATGTTCCCAGAATCAGCTTGGAGCATTTGCCTGATTCTTTGCATAGACTCAATTTCTTCAAATTCCCCAGTAGATTCTTGTCCTGTTCTGCTGCACATCTATTAAATAGGCCACACATTTTTCTTTGTAAAGCAGAAATTTTTAATCTTACTGTGAAGCTAAATCAGTGGGTGTTAAAAGAAACTACCTCCTGGTGAAAAAAAGAAAAGCTGGAATAATTGAGGTTTATGGCTTCAGAGATGGGGGGGGGGGGGCTTGTTCACATAGCCAGGATTAGTCTTGATCAGATAGATTCCTATAATTTTAGGAAGTTTGCTACAACAGAAAATGACAAATGATGTCATCATTTTCAAAGTACAAAACAATCAAACATTCAGCAACACTATCCACCCACAAGTTGTCTTTTTACAACAAATTTGTTATCCGTTCTACTTATTATAATGTGAGAAGAAAAAAAACTGAGGTAAGTGAAGTAGGCAGTGGAAACACAGACTCACCAAATGAGCACCGAGAGCGTCTGAATTTGGATAGGTCAATTTATCTGTAATGGACAGTCCCTGCTCTCCTTTGTACACATCTAAATTTAAATTTAGACACCGACTTTCATCCAAAGATCACAAGGTGTATAAAAATACAATACACAGCATAATGACAAATAAAATAATAACACCACAAACGTGTGCACACACACACAGTTTAAAAGGCCATAAACAAGTTATTTAAGTTCTGCGTGAAAGCTGGAACCCTTTTTCAGAATTTTCAACGGTCTTGGTTTCATTATGAATGTCATGTTTCTGCATTTCTGCAATTCTGACTGTAAGGTATGCAAAACCTTGTTAACAGATTGCTCCTTAATTAATCCTACAAAGCCACTATCATCTGGATCCAACATTGCTATAAAGGTCATATGGTTATGTTGCACTAGTTACTTTGACAGCCTTCAAAGTAAGCAGTTATGTGCTGGAACAGAAAGTCTTAGAATCCAGCAAATTAGTTCTTATTTCAACCAATAAAGATGGCAATCATTCTGCAAGCCTGTTTTCCCAACTTAGAAACAAAAATTTATTTTGGGCTCCTGTCATTTGTAAGAGAGTTTCTTAATGGGTTTCACTTCTGCAAATTTGTCTAGCAAAGCAAAAGCAACAGAAGTGGGAACAAGGTTGCTCCCATTCTTGGCAGTAGCACAAAATGTATGCATAGCATCCCCTGGTGCCTCTTCATCCTCTTTTATTATTATTGCTACTAGTACAGATGTTTTTCAGCCAGTTCTTCCAACTACTGAACCAGTGCCAGACCCTCCTGGTGGGAATGGGATGTGTGCCAGCAAAAAAGTGTAAGGATCATAATCTGGGACTTGTAAAATTCACCTTTCTGCAAAAAGTTTCATAAAAACCATGAGACACTGACGTCAAAGAAGGTTGGTGCTGGTACTCAGTTAGTTTTTCTAAGTGCAAATCACATGCACTTAATACTGCTGTAGAAATTAATAGGTTAAGACCTGAAGCAACTGGAACTAATCCTGTATTTCCTTACAGAGTATAGAGCCATGGCCAGATTATAATGGTGGAATAGGTAAAATTGCATCATGACCCATGTGAGCAGTGGGGCCAGACTCTGAGCTTCCTTAAAAAATAAAAAAGCCTCTGGCCCTCTGAGAAGACTATAAAGTAAAATGTGCAGGGAGACTTCTAAGCTATATCTGTGAGTTACGCTAACCTGACTGCTCCAACCTTTCAGTTCGTCAATGAATGAAGTGAGAACTGTGATGATTTCAAAAAGTTAAAAATGGGAAACCACATGATCATGAGGACTATTCTTAGTCCTCAAATGCTCCCACCATGATCAATTTGTTCATTGTTAAGATCCACAAGAATTATTTTGTGGTACCCTTATTTAGTGTGCTCCTTTTGTGGGAAGGGCGTCCCTGTTTTGGGAAGTGCACCAGGGCCCACAATCACCTTAACCCAAAGTTGGGTACATCACAATTTCTTCTCAATGCAGACATTCAGAAACGTACTGTCAAGGTCTATGGCACTTGAGGATCACAGGCAAAACAGGCAACCAAACCACAAGACAAGCAAATAACACAAAGGATCTTTGCTACCCCACCTTCTTCTCTTATTCTTCTGGCAAAGGGTGTCCATGGCAGGGGTCACCAACAGAGGCGGAACTTCCTGTGGCACCCATGAAAGGTCTCAAGTCTCTAAAATCCACAATGCACAAGAGAGTGTTTGCCATTCCTGCTCTGTTTGCACTGGCTAGACCTCTCCTATTTTGAACATGCCCCCTTATAGATGCTCATATTTCATTGGATACCAATACTGGACACCCATCCTTCTGTTCTGAAGTGTGGCAAAGGCACTTTAGCCACAAGGCAAACCAGAAGGTTGCCTACGGGGGCAAAACTGGGAATTGCCTGGTGTCATTGTCCATTATCATTATATCATCTGCATGTTTATTTATTAAAATTGTTAGTTTCTTTATCTTGCCTGGGGCAACCCGAAGCAACTTACAACCAAACAAATAGACATTAAAGATATATTAAATAAAGATATATTAAAACCACAATAATAATAATAATTATTATTATTATTATTATTATTATTATTATTATTATTATTATTAATATTTATTATTTATTATTTATACCCCGCCCCACTCTGGGCGGCTTCCATAAAAACCAAAAATACAGTAAAATATCACACGTTAAAAACTTCCCTGAACAGGGCTGCCTTAAGATGTCTTCTGAATGTCAGGTAGTTGTTTATCGTTTTGACATCTGCTGGAAGGGCGTTCCACAGGGCGGGCTCCACTACCGAGAAGGCCCTCTGCCTGGTTCCCTGTAGCTTTGCTTCTCGCAATGAGGGAACCGCCAGAAGGCCCTCGGCGCTGGACCTCAGCGTCCGGGCAGAATGATGGGGGTGGAGACGCTCCTTCAGGTATACTGGACCGAGGCCGTTTAGGGCTTTAAAGGTCAGCACCAACACTTTGAATTGTGCTCGGAAACGTACTGGGAGCCAATGTAGGTCTTTCAAGACCGGTGTTATATGGTCTCGGCGGCCGCCCCCAGTCACCAGTCTAGCTGCCGCATTCTGGATTAGTTGTAGTTTCCGAGTCACCTTCAAAGGTAGCCCCACGTAGAGTGCATTGCAGTAGTCCAAGCGGGAGATAACCAGAGCATGCACCACTCTGGCGAGACAGTCCTCAGGCAGATAGGGTCTCAGCCTACGTACCAGATGGAGCTGGTAAACAGCTGCCCTGGACACAGATTTAACCTGTGCCTCCATGGACAGCTGTGAGTCCAAAATGACTCCCAGGCTGCGCACCTGGTCCTTCAGGGGCACAGTTACCCCATTCAGGACCAGGGAATCCTCCACACCTGTCCGTCTCCTGTCCCCCAAAAACAGTACTTCTGTCTTGTCAGGATTCAACCTCAATCTGTTAGCCGCCATCCATCTTCCAACCGCCTCCAGACACTCACACAGGACCTTCAATGATAGTGAAATACATCAAAAACATCCCACTAGCTTCTAAAAGGCCACAGATCAAGGCCAGAGGCCTGCCAACTGAGATATTGCGGGACTTCTCTGTGAGGGAGCCTTTTCTGTGGTGGTGCCATGGAGTTGGGGCTATGGAGACTGCATGCTAATATGTCAATCATGGAGCCAATTGTTTAAAGCAGAGCTGGCGAACCTGTGGGCCTCTAGTTGTTGCAGGATTACAAATCCCTGCATCCCTGACTATTGGCCATGATAGCTGGGCCTGATAGAATTATATAGTTCAGCAGCATCTGGAGAGCACCAAGTTAAAGTGTCCCTCCAATGAAGCACATTACAGATGCAGAATGTCCCAAATATTTCCCCTCAAGCTTTAGCAGTCTTGTTTATTCAAGCCAACCCGTTTATAGATGCAAAACTGAGATTTGCTTTTTAAAAAATTTAAGAGCTGTGAGTGTCCATAAATCAGTTATGACAATCATTGTCAAAGCAATCAATGAGCGAGGAATCTGCATTAATTCAAATAATATTGATAGCCACACGAGCTTGCATCAGTCTTCTGTGAAAAATGAGACATCTTCTTTAAAAAAATCAATATTTTCCCGTTTATGTCACTCACTCGAAGTGTATCAATAATACATTACTTTGTACCTTGAGTGTCGGTGGCCTTTGAGATGCTGAGGGATCTTACAGTCATATTTAAGGAAAGCGGAGGGGAGGGAAGATATTCAAACAATGAGTTGCTAAAAAGCCTAAGGGTCCCATATTACTGTCCTCTGGCGTGTGTGTGTGTGTGTGTGTGTGTGTGTGTGCACGTGCTAACTAAAATATGTATGTGGAGCATTACTGGCTGAATGTATTATTTATAATTCATCCCTCAATCAGAGCGGCTTGTACTGTCTCTTTGTCGGAACCTGTTAAAGAGCAAGGCGAACATGCAAACTCACTAGTGACATCCTTATCTCTTCCTGGCCCATGTGAGCAGAAAAGTTATACAGGTGTGCACACTGTATGGCGAAAGAAGAAGAAGAAATACAAGTTGCAGAATTACAGCACCCATTCATCACAAAAGAAACATTTTAATTGGTTATAGGTGGAAAATATCTACTTGACAGTCAGTTTCTCACTTTTCACATAAGTGCTTTGCTGCTTGGATGCCTAATCTTGTTTAGTATAGGGAAAGTAATTTGACATGAAAGTACCTCGATGGCTGCCGAAAATTAATTGCCAATTAAAAAAGAAAAATGTTTGTGCTACTCTATAAACAAGCCAACATATAAACCTTTCAGTCTTGTTCCTTTATTTATGTCTTTGTAGATCTGGTTTCAAGCTATTTGCATACAATTTACAAATTCACATTATAATTCTCCAGTATATTTATGATTTTATAGTTGTATATATTTTACCTCAATGAAAAATATTTATTTCTGTGTACTGCTGTTGCTTTTTATTTAACAAAAACATTTCATTACATTTGATAGTTTATGTGTCTTCTTTAGAATGAGACATTTTTATTTCTAAGTCTCAGAAGAGATTGTTTTTAGCTTATAAGTAACAAAAAGCAGGGTTTTCCCCCTAACTTTTTAGCTTTCATAAGCTTTGAAGGTAAATACAGGCATGACTAACATATCAAGAAAGGTTTAAATTCCATGTTTCCTTCATACACACAAGCCACATGAAGTCTGGAAGTTTCTTCTAGTTCTTTCCTATTAAAAAGTTCTGAAATTCAAAAACAGAAGGCTCAAAAATATGACAATTCTAATACTTACAAATTACCATGCTGCAGATATTTTTCGATCATACAACTACAGTTCACTCTGCTAAGTACAATAACAGGATACCAGCTTTGCCCTGGAAACAAGTAGAGATGCTATTGAAGTTTGAAAAATCAGAATATGAATTCTGAAGGCTCATGAGACTCACCTTCAATACAAAGCTGACTGTTATGGCCCAGAGTTAGGAATTTCCGGCATATACACAAAATTCAGACCCCCATTTCCTACGAAGCAGCAGCTCCAGTGGGGATGAGGACCTCAGGCCTGGACAGCAAATGTGGCCACCCAAACCATTCTACCAGGCCCTCAGAACTTTCCCCTGCCACACCCTACTGGCCCTTGTGTTTTTTTTTGCCTGAGTGGAATAGGTCCTTCAACTCTGATAATGCCTCTTGCATACCTGGATGAAGCACAGAGGTAGGGGTGTGTGTGTGTGTGTGTGTGTGTGTGTGTGTGTGTGTGTGTTGTAGAGAAGTCCAAAGGTAACTTTCATATTCATTGCCCCAACAACCTCTGCCTCTAGCCCTGCCCACTACTGGTATATTGGCCTTGGAAAAGAGCCCAGAAGGAAATGCAGTTTCAGACTGCAAAAAGTTCTCCACTCCTGAGCTACAGCATAACCTATGGCCATGAAAATGTGTCAGTGATTGACATGCCATTTTCCAAGGTCTGACGCTTACAGGTCTCAAGTGACAAACTAGCAGTCCTTGGAATAGGTATTTAATCTCTTTGCTTCACAGCCTCAGGGTAGCAGCCCTCTTAAGAGTGTCACCTCCCCTCCTCAAATGGCAGGAAGCCAGATGAAACTTCCTTCTCCTATCATCTTGTTAACCACCACAGATACTCACATCTCTTCCTTTTTGAACTGCCTTGTTGGTAGTCTCTTCCTCGGGTTCCATCTCACCATAATACACTAATTTCCTTGATGTCATTTGTTCACTCTTTCATGCTGTACCACAAAGAGGGAGAAAGTGTGTCTGGTGGCCAGTAGTGACAGCAGCTTAGGCCCCCAGCTCTCCACGATCTTAAAGGAGGTGGCTGCTCATAGCTCCCTGTGAGTCTCAGTGGTACTCCCATGGCAGCTTTGTGGGTGCATGCAGGGATCTAGGGTCACACACAAGCATTGATTGCCACAACCATTTCTGGCCACTCCGTGGCCAGTGCTTGGAATGAACTAGTTCAATTGAGCAAAGTTCCCCAAACTAGTTCAAAAATCTCTGAAGTCACTTGAAAGTAGTTCCCATAATTTCCAGGTTGATTAAAGACAAATTGAGTTCATTTTGGGGTAGAACTTTGAATGCTTTCTAGTTCATCTTCATGTTCATTCCATCCATTTCCACCCCAAAATGAAAGAGAACCAGACTTTTAGCTTTCATATTTTCCCCCAATGAAATATTGATTGGACATATATACAGAAAGACAGAAAGCAAAACATGGGGGCAAATACTTGTCAGGCAGGTATGGACCACTGCTGTTGCTAAGGGTGCTTGATATCTTAATCACTTATACTAAGCAATTGGAAGGAAGGAACGTGAGGCATTTCCTGTATCTTCCCTGCTGAGAGGTTAATACTCTTCCAACAGGAACACAACAAGTACATGTACAGTAACAAAGCAAATGACATCAGAAGGTACAACACCAAGCAATTCACAGAGCAAAGAAATTATCGTTCCCCTTTTCTGTCTAATTCAGAAAGGCAAAAGTGTTAACATTGGCTGACCTAATTTACTGAAGGGGAACTGAGATTAGGAAATCAGTCTCCTAATAGGTTATTGATGGTGTTTCTGTAGGTCATCTGATTTGGTGTGTCAACTGATGTTATATGCTAATAGTAGTTTGCCTCCACTAGCAACCTAGCCACCACATTCTGCACCAGCTGCAGCCTCTAGATCAGCCTCCAGGGTCACCCCACATACAGCGCACTGCAGTAATTCTGCCATGAGGTTTCCAGTGCATGTACAATAATGTGCTATGGCCCTTCTGTGAAGTATTCCTTGACGAGTATCAGCAAATGGTCAGCTGACACACAAGAGCCTAACCTGACGAAATCAGATGACCCACTAGGGCACCAAATGTGTAGGCTTTGTTATTGAGACCAAGGTTAGATATAGAAAGGGGAAACTTTGCCTTGAAAGTAGTCATGAGCTAGGGGGCAGTTCCAATCCTGACTACAGGGTTTAAGCCTCCATTTACGGCTGAGAAGGGGAGCCCTATGATGTAACTGGGGTTCCCTTCTGAGTCGCTTTGTTACAGAAAAACCTAAAAAGGTGAGACATGCAGGCAATGTGATCTCGGGGGCAATCTTCACAAGAACTAATCAGAACCCATCAATAACCTATTAGGAAACTGATTTCCTAATCTCGGTTCCCCTTCAATAAATTAGGTCAGCAAATGTTAACATTTTTGCCTCTCTGAATAACATAGGAAGGGATAATTTCTTTTCTCTGTGAATTGCTTGGCACTGCCCCCTCCAATGTCTTAGGATGCTATTCTGCCCCCACTTTTCTACTGATATATTTCTCTCTTTTTCTGCAGACATTTTGTTGGCCTCTGTTGTATTGATTGTGGCTGCTGAAGGAGAAGGAGACTTCTGATTGTGTTCTGCTTGGGAGATTGTTAATGCAGAGCAAAGCTAGAGATGCTAAGCAGGTCACTGGACAGTCTTTCATAAATATTCAGTAGGAACAAACATCGTGAAAGACACTAATGCTGATAGAATTCACAGATATGCTAAGTAAGAATAAAGCATTTCCTGCAGAGAACTCCTGTTGAGACTATATGGCCTTCTGCTTTAATGAAGTTATACTATCGCCTAATGGAAAATGATGTCAACATCTTCCCTTCCATACCATGTACTTTAATCCTTAAAAGATATATATTTTATCAAGTACATAAATTACTGGGATGATCAAGTGCTGAGCTAAGCTGTTAGCATGGGTTGTAATATAGTTCCCTTTGGCCGCAAGTGGATTTCTATCGAAATATATAAAACAAATATCTCATTTCAAGAATCAGAGCTATTTTTCATGGCAAAGCCAAGTTACTTCTTCCACTTGTTAGATACTATTCCAAAAGGCTCAGCTCTGCTTCTCAAGCTGTTACATATCTTACACGCTAGTTCCAGGATTGCATATTTGCCACAATCTAATGTGACCAAAGATAGAACCGAAGGTGGCAATATGCAGATCAGAGCAGGCTTGATTCCCAGTAGCTTCTGTTCTTTCATGGCAGAAATAAACAGGGTGCAAGATTCTTGGAGAGTCCAACAGTCTTGCAGGTAGAGTTGGGAAAGAGGCAAAACTTGCTTCTCCCAAGAACTGCCATCACCAGGGACATGGTTTGCGTGTTCAGACCCAAAGACCTTCCCCCCCCCACCAAATAAATTCACACTTGACTCAAATTTTAGTTTTGGTATCTGGCAGAATTTAGGCCACAACTTTATTGATTACAGAAAGTGAGTGATTGTATACGCTCTTGTTCGACTAGCTCACTGCATCCTTGCAGGTAGCGCTGACTCAGAGCTCTATCATAGTTCAGCCAAGGGTGAACACCTGAGGCAGGTAGAAAGCCCGGGTACTGGCTATGTCCACTCCCCAGATGCTCCCCTGGACTCAGGCATGGGCACAACCCCCTCTCAAGGGTTGACCAAACCAAGTTGAGTCCCCGGATTCCTTTAACAGAATACCCTCCACATAGGGATGGCGAGACCACTCTCCCATCCCTACCACCCGAACCAGTGCCTATCCGCAACCTTAAAAGTTGTGACGATTTGCTATGCGGCAGGAGAAACCCAAATGGCAACAGCCAATCAACCGATCAACAGCCAATCAACCTGCTGTGCCCCTGTCCCAAAGACAGACGACACATGACGGCATAGCAAGGTCAATTGCACAAAGCCCTAAAAATAGGGAGAGGTGGGCGGGTGTTCCGAATGCACGTGCATGGGTATAGGTCCCTCAATCTGTTTAGACTGCACCCCATTGGCCAGATTGAACTCAACATTGAGGGACCTACCAATCGGGTGTTGTGGCTAACCAATCCAACCCACCCACAACACAGGAGGTCAGTCTCCAGGTCTCACCGCAACAAGTGCCTTCTTTTAGGGAGGACACAATTACACACTAGATATGCATACATGTCCCAGGAACATCCAGGAACAATGTTTTGCTCTGGGTACAGCCTTATGGGAGATATAGCCTAGCAAGGCATGGAGTGCAGTAAAACCCATACGGTAGAATTTACACAGAGGGCAGATCATTCAAACCCATTCTCTATCACTGCATTATTCTGGAGAGTAAAGTTTTGGTTTTTAAAAGCCTTACTAGTTTCAATTTATATTGACTCTTTAAAGTTACCTCAAGCTTTCAATGGTGATGTTTTAATAGCTGCTTCTATGTTCCTATTTGGTTTTTGAAGTCATTCTTATATAATGTAATTATGATCTTGTTTTAGTATAATTTTATAGGATGTCACCTTGAGCTTTTAGTAGAAAGATGACTAATAAATGCAGGAATGAATTAATATATCCTATCCCAAACGTGACCCTATAAACATCTCCCATAGAAGCCAATGGGAGCCACAAATTTCTGAGGAGGAGAATAAACCTATAACCACTCAGAGTGCAGTAAAAGTGGGTATTAAAGAGACCTTTGCTTGTGTCTCAAGTCCTGCAGGAGAAAGCATCTGAGATGCTCAGTGAGGAGGGAGACAGTGGTTTGCAAGCAGAAACTCAGATGAAAACTGCTAGCTGCATTTTACAGGCCAGTTCACAGCACTTTTGAAGTGTGCATCAACTCTCCTCCAGGTCATTGTAACCTCTCCTCCTGTAGTGTTAACTGCATAGCAGGTATTCTGTGGCCTTTTGATATTCATGAAATATCATTAGCCAGCACTGTTCCTCTGTTGGCAGTCACATAACTATAGCCACACAGTGAATCCCAAATTGGACATCTGCTCTCAGTTCATCCTGAAAGCATTTGCTCAGCAGAACTCAAAGAACTACACTGGAGATTAAAACAGGAACGCATTAATTCAAACATAACCCATCCTTTGTCTTTTTGATCTTGTACGGAGCTACTAGAACAAAGACGGCAAAACATAACTAGACAGCTTCACATATACACCCTTCTTCCCATTGATGGGAAGCTCTCTAGGCTGTCTTTAAATGGGTCAGCTATGTCTGGAGGTTGGGAGAGAAAGGATTAGAAGCTGATGGTGTTCTTGTAATAGCCCTTCTATTTACGAATATGTAGACTGAGCAAGTATTAGAAGGGTACGGAAGCAAGCACACAGGCCTTGAAATATTCATAGTAGCACCAGTGTAGTCGCCAGCACACAAGTCATGAAGTATAACAATAAACAAACCTATAATTCTGTCCCCTTCGACACATTCCAGTGCACCAATTTCAGATCCATGGATTTGGTAATCTAGGAGTTTGGAACTATCCACAAATTAGTCATTAACATAGCACACAAACCCCAAATACCCACATCACAGAAAGCCTAAAAGAGTGGAGCACTTTGCACAGAATGGCGTAAGAGAACCGTGTAGCATATTAGCTAGAATGACTTCTTGCCTCAGCCACTAAGTCAGCAGCTGCCAGCACACCATCATCTCTCAACCACTGTCTCTCACTTCCCCTCTGCAGAATAGGATGGCGATACTGGCCTATTTTGAAGGGTTGTTTCAGCATTACTGCAAAACACTTAGATTGCAATCCTAAACACACCAAGAAGGGAGCAAGTACCAATGAACACAATCGGGCTTTACTTCTAATTGATAGTTTGCGTGTTCAGACCCAGAAACCTCTCCCCCCCCCCAAATAAAAACACAAGTGACTCAAATTTTAGTTTGGTTTTGGGCAGAATTTAGGCCACAACTTTATTAATTACAGAAAGTGAGTGGTTGCATAGGCTCTGGTTCAACTAGCTCCCTGCACCCTTGCAGGTAGCGCTGACCCAGAGCTCTATCATTGGTCAGCCAAGGGTGAACACCTGAGGTAGGTAGAAAGCCCGGGTACAGGCTGTGTCCACTCCCCAGATGCTCCCCTGGACTGAGGCACGGGCACAACCCCCTCTCGGGGGTTGACCAAACCAAATTGAGTCCCTGGATTCCTTTAATGGAATACCCTTCACATAGGGATGGCGAGACCATTCACCCATCCCCATCACCTGAACCAGTGTCTATTACAGTGTCCTTACAAGTTGTGATGATTTGGCAAGCAAAACCCAAATGGCAACAGCCAATCAGCCAAATGGGGGAAACTCCTGCCGTGCCCCTGTCCCAATGACAGACAACACATGACGGTATAGCAAGATCAATCACAAAATGCCCTAAATATAGGGAGAGGTGGGCAGGTGTTCCGATGCACGAGCCAAAAGAGGAAGCTCTGGGTCATGTGCAAAGGTATTTATAGGTCCCTTGATTGTTTGAGACAGCACCCCATTGGCCAGATTAAACCCAGCAATGAGGGACCTACCAGTCAGGTGTTGTGGCTGTCCAATACACCCACCCACAACAAGAAGGTCAGTTTCCAGGTCTCACCGCAACACGTGCCCTCTTTTAGGGAGGACACGCTTTGTCAACACATGGATCAACAACATGTTGTTGGACTGCAACTCGCATCAGCCAATATTAGCATCATTGTCAATAGTCAGGGAGAAGGTAGTCCAACAACGTCTGTAAAGCCACAAGTTTTACAGATCTCTGCTCCAAAGTGAAGGACATAGAATATAGAGCTGCAATTAATACTGACCACTTTTTAAGATTTGCCAAAAGTGTTTGGTTTTACCACTCAGGTTCAGAACATAATGTTTTAACCACATTTGGGGGGGGGGGGATTGAGCATGAAGTCGAACCACAAAATTTGAAAGTTTACAAATTGCCAACTGTCAAATACTAAAAACAATGCATGTTATCTATCAAATGCTGTCTGTCCCAAACCACATCCTTTCTCCAAACATTAATATATATTTTACACCATCCTTCATCCAAACTGATTCCAAGGCAGTTTGCAACAATATAAATAAAAAAATAAAATGAAGGCAGCCATTGAAGCTCTCTTAAGAGCAGTGAAATATGATCCAAACAAGCTTTACCAGTTGAAATTCTGGAAGCTGTAGTTGAACTATCTTCAGAGACAGCCCCACGTATAGCACATTGCAGTAATCCAACTGGAGTTTACAAGGCGTAAATAGCCATGACTAGTCTATCTGTGCCAGGAGTGGTTGCCAGTGAAGCTGATAAAAGATGTAATGGCAAGGGCCATAGCTCAGTGTCAGAACATCTGACAAAAGACTCCCAGCATCTCCAAGCAGGGTTGGGAATGTCCTGTTTGCAATCATAGACAGCCACTTCCAGTCACTAAAGACATTACTGAGCTAGAGAGCCAGTGTGGTGTAGTGGTTAAGAGCGGTAGCCTCGTAATCTGGGGAACCAGGTTCACGTCTCCGCTCCTCCACATGCAGCTGCTGGGTGACCTTGGGCCACTCACACTTCTTCGAAGTCTCTCAGCCCCACTCACCTCACAGAGTGTTCATTGTGGGGGAGGAAGGGAAAGGAGAATGTTAGCCGCTTTGAGACTCCTGAAGGGGAGTGAAAGGCGGGGTATCAAATCCAAACTCTTCTTCTTCTTCTAGATGGATCAACTGTCTGGTTTAGTGTAAGGCACCTCCACTCCACCGATGCCACTGGGGCCACTACAGTCAAAGAAAGATGGGTTGCGTTAAAAGAATGTAAAAAAAACTTACACGTAGACCAATGTGCTTTCAGTATTCTGAGAAAGTACCTCTCTGAGTTGCAAACATAGTTGCTCTGTTATGGGGGCCCAGAGTTCGTTCCCTCTTGCTTTGTTGTTATGCTTGTCAACATAAACGAAAGGTCAACGTGACAAAATGTATTGGTTCGTCTCTCTTTGTACATAATGATGTAAAGGGAAACTTGAAGCATAGTCCCATGTGCCGAAAGAAATGCTAAACAGATTTTCCTTAGTGACAAACATAGCTTCATTTACACCGTATGAGAGCCATCCTACAAAAGCAGTCCTAGACTTTCCTGGGACTAATATGAATCTGTTTATAATATGATTAGGCAGGCAAAGCACTCTTAAAGTGCTCTATCATTTGTTCTGCGACTGCTATACTGCTGTAGTGGGACCTCTTAGACTTCTAGTGGGTTGAAATAGCAATACTTACATGTGTATCTTATCTCTTAAAATGAAGACACACTTTGCCCACTGGCTTCGAATATGATACCGGCGCAACAAATACGAACAGATTCTTTTTTTATTAGCTGTAATTTTCTAACTCAAACAGGGGCATTCCACTGGAATCTCTGAAATCCCTGAATGCATTATTCAAAATGCACTTCCCCTCCCCCCCCCAACCCTTTCTTTTCCCTCAACACTTATGAGATCAAAGAGAAGAATTTAATGCACATTTGTGACCATTTAGAATATACTTTCAAGGGGAGGTGTTACTGAGGGACTATCAAATAGAGTTCTATACCAAAAAAAAATATGGCTAGGATTTCTGGAGACTTCTAGATTTGCATTTTCTTTGTAGTTTCATTAACATAATTGGAAAACAGATTTAATTAGTGTCTTAGCACTATTCATGTTGTTTTCTTTTCAGACTTGGGAGGATAGCGAGCAATAAGGTACTGACACAGCAATTTTGACACTCCATACATTTTCATAGTATTCCCCCCCACTGCCCAATATAGGACTCAATACATTGACCAAACTCCTTCACACATTTCCTCAGGAACCTCCTGCTACCACTTCACATGCACCTGCAGCAATGTGGGAGTTCCTTTATCTGTTGTGTGATTCCACATGGCTACAGTAGGTCTGTGAATATCTGACCCAAACAGGTGGGGCATGCTGTCTGGGCATTCCATACCCAATCGTTGTCAGGATAGTAATGCTCAAATGGTCAGCCATGTCAATGCTGGTCGGAAGACCTTCTCAGAAGTTGCAGCTTCAGATGAGAAAGTTCTTTTTCTGTACAGCTTCTAATTCATCTCAAATATCCTTGGCTGGAATACATATGGAAACGGTGGTATGAAGTCAGTTATAAACTCAGGGAGAAGGTGTTGGTGGGCAATGAAGAAATGAGTATTAAAAAATGAGGATTCCTGGATGCCAAGATCCAAGTTTGGTGCAAGTATTCTTTGGTGAGAGAACCCCAACAGAGATTTAAAATCACAAAATAAACAGCAAAGTAAAGTGTGGAAATATAGGCTTTTAGACCTTTAAAATATGCCCTTCCTTGTTCCTTTCCGAAGTTTCCCACTTCCCCTAACATAAAAAGAATACCACACATTTAGTAAGTTAAAAATGGTTTACTTACAAACTCTCCAAAGGTCAGATTCATATGCTTTTCCATACAGCATTCAGAAAAGGCTGAATAGGCAGTAAAACTTGGTTTAGTTCCAAAGTGGTGAAAGTTCCTAAATTATTGTTATAGGAGCTCAAGAGAGGCTTGTTAGAGCCATGTGGTCTGAGCTGAGCATGTGGTCTCAGACCTCACACATTAAGCTTCTCAGGTAGACTGAGGGACAACAATAGGCCTGATTACCTTTCTCTCAAGGTGAGAGAGTGTAAAATCTTACTCTATTGCATTAACCCCTTCATGCATTAATTAGACATAAGCATGTTGGTTATGTGAGGCTGGTTATCCCACAAAAAGAGCATTCACACCAGTGACAAGTTGCTTAGACTAAGGCATTAGCCTTTATAAGGTTTGGTGTGTTGAGATTGGCCCTTGGCAACAGCTGACAGGTTTAGGTACTACAGCCAAGATGGAGCCCTTGAAGCGTAAGGCACTGCCTTTCAGGCCGTGTCAAAGCATGAGCGTCAAATGGTATAAGGATTAGACAAATCCACGGTAGAAAAGGTTATCAATGTCTACTAATCTTGCTGGCTTTGTACCATCTCCAAAATCAGCGGCAGAATGCCCATGTGCTCAGGCATGTGGATTTCCCATAGGCAACTGATTGACTACTTTGGTAAATAGGATGCTAGATTAAATAGGCTGGCCATTGTGAGGAATAGGCCATTGGTCCGATCCGGCAGGGCTCTTTTTATGTTAAGGCAAAACAACACACCATTTCCCCCAACACTGTTAATTCCTTACTCGATTCTCTCTCTCTCTCTTTTTTTTTACATTTTAGCTTTCCCCCCTAATTTTTCTCTTTACTGCTGAAAATGAAGAAGTGCAGGATTAAATGACTACAGGGAAATGGGAAAGGGATATCTGTCTCTGACCTCCAGGTCACCAATTCATATCAGGCCAAGTAATTAGCAGCTGGAAATTGTACCATCTGTTGACTGTTTAGGGTTATGAGAGAGAGGTGATGGTTTTAGTTATATTACTAATGGACAAATTAATTTAGCCCATGCACCCTCATTTGATAGATGTCTGGAAGAGGAAAAGATTGCATCAAAATATATAAATGGATTCTGCCGAGAATGAATGAAAGGGAGAGACTGAAATGGAAGTACCTAAGAAAATTATTGTTCTTGGTAGTGGTAACACTGTAGTATTCTTACACTCTTGATGAGACAAACGTATTTTCTCTGTGTTTTGCTTCAGGCTTCCAAAAAGCATCTGACTGGCAATTGAGAGAACAGGATGCCGGAGGAGATGATCCAGAAGGCTGTTCTTATATCTTCAGGGTGACTCTTGGGTCTAGGTGCCAGTCCAGCTGTAAGTCAGTCATGCTTAAGTTCCACTGGACAAGTTAGTGGAAGCTAACATAAGCCCTGTTGATTTGATTTAGCTATCAGCTTTAGTGATATTTAGCGATGTCTTATTCAAACTCATAGCCTCCTGTTGTTTGGGATTATACACCCTCACCATCCTTGACCAAGAGGCAGGGGCAGATGAGAGTTACAGTCCAAAACATCTGGAGTCCATTGGATTGCAGAAAGCTGCTTTAGCTGATTGTGGCTGTTGTTGTTGTTACACCTATTGTTATTATTATTACTCCCCTCTGGGCTACTACTTCACATGTATATTGTGCATTTATTACACCACTTAGCTCTATGTTACAAGGGAAACTTTCTTAAATATAGTGGGACAATCCCTTCAAGAAGGAGCAAACAGCCCAACAGTAATTCTTGTTTTTTAAAAAGCAGAATTTGGGGACTGTTACACGTTTCACTTGTAATGCATAGTTCACACCAGTCAGGTGGCTTTGTGACTCGGTGGCAGAGTTCATCTCTCATCCCAAGGGTCCTCACTGGGATTTTCCCAGGTTCAGAGCAAATAGAGCAATAGAACAAGCGATGGCAAATGTATTCTACAGCATGAGCTCAACAAATGCAAATACAAATGCAGAATTGTTTTCTTCTAATTTTATGATAATGGATTCAACTTATTGAGAAGGCATAATCTTAACACCAATAATGCTTTTAGTAAGGGGCTGGATGTCAAATCATGAAAGTAATTCTGTAAGCCATGTGTTACTTTTAAATGAGGCAGATAATATATTCTGAACCTGCTATAAGTCTTGCTGTAGCTCTTCTCAAGCATATACTTCTACTTCTGTTTCTGTTCTGTTCTCTTTATAAAGCAAGGCCGATATCCAATGCAGACACAGCGTGAATCATGCCTGGAAAGAGCAGCAGAGACCCAGCGGTGGAGCTAGCTGCTCCGGCACCCAGAGCCGCACACATGCCGTGCACCCAGGGGTCAGGGCAATCGCGCCCGGGGTGTGTGTTCCGGCATGGTGGCAATTGTGCTGGGGGGTGCCGTCCACTGCGGTGGTGATCGGATTTTGTCACCCCCCTCAGGGATGACACTCAGGGTGAACTGACCCCACCGCCCCCCTTCCTAAGCCACTGCAGAGACCTAAGTGTGGTTAAGCCCTGATATTACCAATTGTATTAAATTAAAGCAATATGCTTCACAACCATCTAGAGTCCTCTAAAGTATGAATTGCAACATGACCCCCACAGGTGCCAACATCCCTGCCAGCAATGCCTGTGTTCTTCTTCACTGAAGGCTAGAAGTCTGTGCCCTTATATATGTGTGAAAATATTGATATTGATACATTGGAAGGACAAAAATATGGTCTCTTTCGATCAATGGATAGATGACGTGACAACTCTTCAAACTCATGAACAAATAGTTTTCAGACGAAGGTTATTTATGGAAAAAATTAACAATCATAGTGACACATGAATCAATGTATATTTGAGGGGGAAATAAGTTATTCTATTTACATATGTGTTATATAGCTCTGTAATCTTAATTATCTTTATTGTCATATTGTTATTGTTGGTTTCCTCTGCCTTTTAAAATGTTGTTTCCTTTCTTTTGCTTTCTTACTTTAACTCATTGTAATATTCTTAATAAAAATGTAAATGATAAAAAAATGAAAAGGCTATAAGTCATGGGCTAAAAAGACAGGTCCTCTTATAGATCAGTAGCCAGTTATAAAAAGAGAGAGGAGCAGCGATAAACAGATTCCCATTGGAAGGGTGTAAGAAAGGGAGTCCAAGCATCTGTCCTTTTTAACTTGGTCATAAATGATCTGGAGATGTGAGTGAGTAGTGAGGTGCCCAAATTTAGCTTCAAGGTTTTATAAAGCCAAAGGGATAGCAAAGACATCTATAAAGATCTCTCCAAACTGGGTAAATGGGCATTTAAATAGCTAATGCATAGCACACTGAGGCAAACAAAACCCCTAACATCACATAGAAACTGATGGGATCCAAACTGGCAGTAACTAACCAGGAGAAATATATTGGAATCAACATGGATAGCTCAATGAAAATATTGGTCCAGCTAGAGATGTAATGAAAAATGCACGTTCCATCTTAGGGATCATCAAGAAAGAAACTGAAAATAAAAATGAAAATAATATTTTTGCTCAAATCTATGATACAAGCGGTCTTGGAAAATTATGTGTAGTTCTGGTCACCCTATCACAAAAAAAGATATTGTAATAGATGCTGGAAATAGTGCAGAATAAGTGCAGAAATTGATCGACCAAATAAGAAAGAAAGAAAGAAAGAAAGAAAGAAAGAAAGAAAGAAAGAAAGGGTGAAATGTTTGTGTAGAGAACAGAGAGAAGTGCTTTTCCTTCTCTCTAAATACTAGAACATAGAAGAAGAAGAAGAAGAAGAAGAAGAAGAAGAAGAAGAAGAAGAAGAAGAAGAAGAAGAAGAATAGTAGTAGTAGTAGTAGTAGTTTGGATTTGATATCCCGCTTTATCACTACCCGAAGGAGTCTCAAAGCGGCTAACATTCTCCTTTCCCTTCCTCCCCCACAACAAACACCCTGTGAGGTGAGTGGGGCTGAGAGACTTCAGAGAAGTGTGACTGGCCCAAGGTCACCCAGCAGCTGCATGTGGAGGAGCGGAGACGCGAACCCGGTTCACCAGATTATGAGTCCACTGATCTTAACCACTACACCACACATGGAGTCGGCAAATAAAGTTGAACCATAGAAGATTCCAGTGCTTTTTTTCCTGGGGGGACGCAGGGGTACGCATACCCCTAAACATTTTGTGAATTTACGTTTGGCCTCACTGAGCGGCAGTATTTCAATATGAGTAGGAAAATGAAAGAACACCTAAACATTTTTTTAGGGGAAAAAACACTGGAAGATTCACGACAGATGAATGATCGTACAGTGGTACCTCAGGTTACATATGCTTCAGGTTACATACGCTTCAGGTTACAGACTCCGCTAACCCAGAAATAGTGCTTCAGGTTAAGAACTTTGCTTCAGGATGAGAGCAGAAATCGGGCTCCGGGGGCGCGGCGGCAGTGGGAGGCCCCATTAGCTAAAGTGGTGCTTCAGGTTAAGAACAGTTTCAGGTTAAGAACGGACCTCCGGAACGAATTAAGTACTTAACCCGAGGTACCACTGTATTTCTTTATGCAGCAGGCATTAAACTATGAAGTTTGTAACCACAGGACATAGCAAACTTGGATGCAAACTTGGGTGAGTTTAAAGGTGGTTTGGACAGATTCACAGAGGAAAAGGCTGTCAATGACTACTAAGCATGATTCTGCACCCCAGAATCAGAAGCAACATGCTATTGAATACCACTTTCTGGGAAGCAACAGCACTCCTGTCCTGGTTGGGGACCTCTCATACCGATCTGGTTGGCCACTGTAGGGAATAGGTTGCTAGACTTTGTATCACCTTGGATTGATTCATCAGCGCTCTTCTTATGTACAGTGGTACCTTGGTTCTCAAACTTAATCCATTCCGGAAGTCCATTTGACTCCTGAAACCATTCGAAAACCAAGGCGCCACTTCTGATTGGCTGCAGGAGCTTCCTGCACTCAAGCAGAAATTCCAAAAAACATTGGTGCAGGCCATTGGTGCAGGGCACACATGACAAACTAGCATGTGTATGTAATAATTAGACCTGACCCCATTTACCCTGGAAAGATGGACAAAATACATTTCATGGCACAATCTGAGGTTTCCATTCCCCACAAGGCAGTTGGGTGAGATTTAAGGGGCCTTAAAGAAAAAGGGTTAGAATCCAAGATCTGATTGGCACTGGAGACACCCAATAAAAAGTACTGGTCTGTTTGACATAGGTGGGAAAGATGCAATGCTGGTTGCCATATGGCTGATGCTTCCATTAATATTATTTCGGAATGCTCTTGATCACAACTGAATAACATTATATATAGTGGATTGAACTACAATCCAATCCCTTTATTGCTTATGACTATAAGCTGTGTGTTATGAAACCAGCAATAAAAAAACCCCTTTCCGTTGGTACACCTCTTGGAAGGCAGCCAAGGTATTTATTGCTATTCGGGCAATTAATGGCTTTATTGATCTCTTGTTTTCCCCTAGTAAACAGTGGATAAGCCATTTATTTTTATTCCTTAGTTGTAATTAATGCAAGTAGAGTTTGACTGATATTTGCTAGTATAGCACTTTCTGGATGAGAGAACATTTTTTTTTTCACAACAACTCTGCGATGGAACAAACTCGTTACAAATAAAGCATATCTGTTCATTATGTTTCCAAATAGAATACAACCGTACTACCAGTCTGAACATGAATATGAACTTGGCTCTTCATTGCTATGGTGCTGGTGGAACCCAAACCACATCTTCCAGTTCTCCACACAAGTTCCAAGATTATAGATGGAGCACCATATTCTCAGGGTAAAATAACTGCCACAAGCCAGATTCTATATACGCTAAGAGAGCAATCCAATGCCAAGTTCAACTGAGACCAGCAGTTTAGGATGCAGTGGATCTCCAGCTCAGCCAGCTAATTCCTGGCTCAGATAGCATTAAGTCCCAAATCCCGGCTCAGCTGAAGATTTGCTGACAAAACTTGCTCAACTGGCTGAGCTGATGCCGGCTAAGCCAAGGCTTGTATAAGCCCCCAGAAAAGAGGTGTGCTGGGAGTTGGGCAGGGACAGGACCAGACTTAGACTGGATCCTAAGCCCATTCAGCTTGGTCACTATTTTAAAAGTTTGTTTTAGACAAAGCAGCAGCAGACCCACTGCTGAACAAGGTTTGGATCTGGTGTAACTACACGGCAGTTAACAAACACCAGATTGCTTTACACCAGCCTCTTGCAGAGAATGCACAGAAAGATGGGCCTCAGATGATGGTCATAGGGTCCAGGTCGGCTCATGTGGAGAGAGGTGGTCCTTGAGGTATGCCAGATGGAGCCAGAAGGATTACATGGCAGGGACACCTTACTACCACTCTCTGCTTCTTTGTATATTCTTTGTAAATATACTAAATACCATTTTTCACACTGGGGACAAATATGGGCAGGGGCTGACCTCCATTTTGGGGAGCCCTCAAGCTTGAACTGTTATGGGGGCCCCCTTTGCAACCAGCAACGAGGTTTGGGTAACCCCTGCTATCTTCTTCAGTGGGGTTGTACCATGACAGATCAGAACTCTGTGCTACTGACTCTCAAACTTTGGGATTATACACAACAACAAAATAATCAGTTTGAATCATGACTCAAATTGGGTCTATTGGGACCCAAAAAGTTGTTTCCAGGGCCCTTCTGGGATTAGAAGCCCTGGAGCCTAAGCTTAATTAGTTTCATAGTAGATTTTCCCTTGAATATGGGTTTAGGAATCCCTTGTTGTTGCAAAACAACCTTTGGTTCCAACCCCAGATAACCAAGTCTGTACTATTGAAGCTGACTACACAATGTTAACCACGATCAATACATAACCTGTAGTTTCTTGAGAAAAAACACCTGGTTTGCTTCAGTTTTCTCCTCAAACCAGCTTCCATCTGATTTGAAAATCCAAGCTGGACAGCTGTCGTTGGACAGCTGTTGCACATGCACAGATGGCAGCTTAACTGAATAGGAGTTGGGGGAGTTAAATGCTTGGGGGTCCTGTCCATTGGGTGAAGACACCCCAGCCCCCATTCTGGTGTGTACAGCAACTGCAAATGAGACACGAAACATGCAGCAGTGAAGGGACAATTGTGTTTTAAGATGCTATTATGTATACAGCCCAAAATTCAAATTCAGCTTTTGAATCTGCTAAAGTGGTCAAGCAGCAAGAGTGTGCTGAATAGTCACTCCCAGTACGTTTCCGAGCACAATTCAAAGTGTTGGTGCTGACCTTTAAAGCCCTAAACGGCCTCGGTCCAGAATATCTGAAGGAGCGTCTCCTCCCCCATCGTTCTACCCGGACACTGAAGTCCAGCTCCGAGGGCCTTCTGGCGGTTCCCTCACTGCGAGAGGCCAAGTTACAGGGAACCAGGCAGAGGGCCTTCTCGGTAGTGGCGCCCTCCCTGTGGAACGCCCTCCCATCAGATGTCAAAGCGATAAACATCTACCTGACATTCAGAAGACATCTGAAGGCAGCCCTGTTCAGGGAAGTTTTTAATATGTGACATTTTAGTGTATTTTTCATCTTTGTTGGAAGCCGCCCAGAGTGGCTGGGGTAACCCAGCCAGATGGGCGGGGTACAAATAATAAATTATTATTATTATTATTATCACTATTTTTGTTTCTGACAAATGAACTGATGCCTGGTTTGGCCATTTGGAAAATCCAGACCTTATGAAAATATCAAACCTTGCAAAATGATGATTAAGTGTTGCATTTGATTTCAACACCCCACCCAAACTAGAGTGCCGAGTGAAACTGGGCTGTAATTTGTGGTGACTGTACTGAACAGGGCTGGTTCAAGATATTTTGGCACCTGGGGCAAACCACAAAATGGGGGTGGCACCAGGGAAGCAGGGGTGAGTGAAGATATACACCTGAAAAAAGAGGGAATGAATAATAATAATAATAATAATAATAATAATAATAATAATAATAATTTATTATTTATACCCCACCCATCTGGCTGGGCCTCCCCACTCTGGGCGGCTTCCATAGAAACCAAAAATTGAATTGAATTGTGCTCGGAAATGTACTGGGAGCCAATGTAGGTCTTTCAAGACCGGTGTTATATGGTCTCGGCGGCTGCCCCCAGTCACCAGTCTAGCTGCCGCATTCTGGATTAGTTGTAGTTTCCGAGTCACCTTCAAAGGTAGCCCCACGTAGAGTGCATTGTAGTAGTCCAAGCGGGAGATAACCAGAGCATGCACCACTCTGGCGAGACAGTCCGCAGGCAGATAGGGTCTCAGCCTACGTACCAGATGGAGCTGGTAAACAGCTGCCCTGGACACAGATTTGACCTGTGCCTCCATGGACAGCTGTGAGTCCAAAATGACTCCCAGGCTGCGCACCTGGTCCTTCAGGGGCACAGTTACCCCATTCAAGACCAGGGAATCCTCCACACCTACCCGCCCCCTGTCCCCCAAAAACAGTACTTCTGTCTCATCAGGATTCAACCTCAATCTGTTAGCTGCCATCCATCCTCCAACCGCCTCCAGACACTCACACAGGACCTTCACCGCCTTCACTGGTTCTGATTTGAAAGAAAGGTAGAGCTGGGTATCATCCGCATACTGATGAACACCCAGCCCAAACCTCCTGATGATCTCTCCCAGCGGCTGCATGTAGATGTTGAAAAGCATGGGGGAGAGGACAGAACCCTGAGGCACCCCACAAGTGAGAGCCCAGGGGTCTGAACACTCATCCCCACCACCACTTTCTGAACACGGCCCAGGAGGAAGGAGCGGAACCACTGTATAACAGTGCCCCCAGCTCCCAGCCCCCCAAGACGGTCCAGAAGGATGCTATGGTCGATGGTATCAAATGCCGCTGAGAGATCCAGCAGAACTAGGAAACAGCTCTCAGGAACAAGGGTGGGGTGGGAGATGACCAGCATGACCTCCTATTTGCCAAGATGCCACTGTAGAGGCAGCCTGGGATGGGGGGCTGTGGATCCTGCCACCTGTACGGTTGCCTCGCTTTGACTCATGGATGGGCTGGCCCTGGTACTGAAGGGTTGAAATAATTACCTGTATTTTAGGGAAATCTATTTTTCTGCTGTTCCGAGCTCAGCGACAAAAGCAGTCTAATACTTCGTAATTCCATGCTTTGCTGGTGCATAGTATTACTTACCTCGTCTGGCCCAGTTTCGCCTCAGCTTCTACTGGAAACTCCAAGAATTCTTTGAAATTGTGATGGGTGGAAGCCCTTTCAATTTGTTGAATTGCTGGGTTTCATTTTGCAGGGAGAGGAAAAAAGAGGAAGTAACAAAGAAAAGGGAAATTTCCATTCATGCCAAGCCAACACTTGGAGAAAAGATGTCTGTAAAGAACGTTGTTTCGTTTGCAGACTTGGGCCCACCTTTCAGTTTGTTTAGCTATTAAAAATATGCAACCATACACCATTCCCGGCTCCTATTGCCTCTCCCTTTAGATGCATGCTGGCAGAGAATCATTATAATCAGTGCAAAGATACAAAGTCACAATCAGAGAGGAATTCTTGTTTACAGTAGAGGAGACCACACACTGTGATAGTTTGCATTAGAATCACAGCAGGAGAAGCATGAAAGGCTGGAGCATAAAAATAGATATGGGACTTTTCGGGTTTGCTCAAGTACCTGTCCAGTTATGATACAATCGTAAAATATTATAATTTCCTCCCCAGGTCCATTATTGCCGCTACACTGCCTACAGAATCCCTTGATTTCCCGAGACTTCTGACCACCGCAACAGGAGACACGGCAGAAGCTGCCTGAAAGGCATTTTCTATTTTTCACACGACAGCTGGAGGATGGGGATGTGCCTGGCTACAGAGAGAACAGGCTCATGGAATACGCGGAAATAGATCAAAAGCGCACAGCGAAAGTATTATGTCAGAGCAAGGTTATCCCTTCAGGTGATTAAACAAAAAAGGTTAGCCTAAATGCAAAAACAAATCCCTGAAAGGCGTTTGAGGTGGGCGGGAGGGAAATCACCTGAAGCTTTCATTCTAATCTCAGGAAAAAGGAATGTTTTAATGTGGGGAAAGGGGACTCAAAGTCGCTTTAAAATCTAGCAACTATTCTCCAGAGATATACCAACTCAGAACGTAGCTCTAATAATCCGTACAGCTTCTGAAATTTATTAGTCTTTTTTAAAGAAAAAAAGAACTATTATTAACATGCTAAGCTTTAGGCTATTTAAATTTTCTGAGGAAATCTGAGTAAGGAGGTATACAGGATCAGAAGGCTGCCTTCTTTAACTTTGTTCATGAACAAAGCTCTGTCAACCTGGTAATGAATATCTTCTGATTCTTTTTCTTTCTTTTTCAGGAGAAAGCACGTTATTTATTATCTGTAATGTTTCATCACCTATGTGAGGAATTTCCTGAAATACCCACTTTTTTAAAAAGCCTACGTTGTGGGAAAGGTGTTTTATACTTTGTAAAGTGCTTTTTTAAACCATCAAAACAATTAAAATGTCACAATAAAGTAGAATAAGAGAAGAGAGAATACTTAAATATTCATCTACAGATCTTCTTCTTAACTCGGTCACAAGTATGAGGGGGAAAAACCTGGATAAATAGCTTTGTTTTCAGCTAGTGCCAGGAAGTAATCAATGCTGGCACTAGATGAACCTCAGGTGGGAGAGAATTTGATAGCTGTGGTGCCACCACAGAAAAGACTCTATTCTTGGACACCTCAATGTGGATGGCTTTTAAGTAGGGGAAGGCGACACACCAAACTGGGCAGGCCTTGCCAATACATCCCTCTTCCTTCTTCAATTTCAGACCCTCCAAGTGTCCCTATTTTCAAGGGACAGTCCCAGATTTACAGAAGCCATCCTAGTTTCTGATATGATCCCAGAATGTCCCACTTTTCCTTAGGACGTCCCTATTTTTATCAGAGAAACATTGGCGGGTATAGTAGGATGTCTATTTTCCTCAGAGGGTATGGAGTTATGCGAGCTCCAAGACAAGGAGATAAGTAACTATACAACCTTTAGAAGACATCTGATGTTTGTACACTGGCTGTCTACATGGCTCCAACTACACACACACTGAGATATATTTTTTCTACTTTTTTACTAAGAGATTGCTCTCTGAAGCTATGTTTAGTTTTCAAGTGATCAGAACAATAGATTCTGAGATATTACAGGGGGAATTCTGTGAAATTGAATGGGAGGACAGATTTTATATCTGTGTCTAAAGGCATCTGTGTCTGGGTAAGATTATGGTTTCCACAGTAAACCAGCCTATCAAGTTTGAACTGAAATATGTTTTAAGCACCTCTGACATGTTTAGAATTCCAAACGCAGGTTACTGTGCAAAGTTTGTGTGTAGAATTTGAAAACAAATGTTTATAACCACCATGCCAATGATGGTTAAGATTTTATATTTTAAAATTTCGTTTCATTCTCAAGTTTTTTTGCAGAACATTTTAATATATTCTTGCTTTATTTGCTCTTATAATTATGTTTATTTTAAATTTTATTGCCCTGGTTCACATGAAACACCAGACCATAGTTAATATAAACCGAGGTTCATAAATCAACAACAAACCATGGCTTTGTTAATCTTTTAAAAAGCCATGGTTATTTTCAGTGGTCTGGGTTTGGGTAAACAACTTAAACCATGGTTTACAAATTATGACATAGTGTTATATGTGAAACAGACTATTGCTTACTTGTTTTTTTATCATGTCAAGTGGCAAGAAAATGATGGATTGATTAATATGAAAACAAGTTAAGCTTTCAGTTAGCATCTGTTTTTATGGAAAGTTGCTGCATCAGCACACTATTCACTGTCCAGCAAATCAACACATCAACACTGTGTTCAAAGGTTTATGTAAGGGCTGCGTGCAGCTTGAGATTTTGTTCTTGGGTACCTGAGTAACAAATACACAGTTACTTCATCAGTTGTCTATGGTCCATTAGTGTATTATTAGGCATATCACTTTTTAAAATATGCATAAGCAGTTCCCCAGTTTCCTAGCCATCCCTTCCAAGTATTTTTAAGAGAAACACACTTGACAGTGTATGAAGATGCCCTCCATAACTGATGCTGCACTCATGTATTCTATCCAAGTACCAAATGTCAGGTGTGAAGTGATGCTTAAACTGAAGGACAGTGTGACCTGTATTTCAGTTAACTGCAGCACATTCTGCAAAGTTAAGTGCCAGAGTAATGCAGGGAATTTGGGTCCATCTAATTGCCATAATAATATATTTACATGTATGTATTGTGGCTTTGCTAGGAGTGCCATACCTGTGAATTTACTCACGACCTCAACTCACACAATGCAGGGATGATTAGACCTGCAGTCCAACAACATCTGGAGGGTAACAGCTTCCCAATCCCTATCTTAACAGAAACATTTCTGTAGAATCAGTGGGGTTATTTTTTAAAGAGACAGATTGCTAGGATTCTCCCCAAATCTTTAAGTACCACAGAGGCATCTTACTGCTTGGCAAAACTTTTGGCAGCAAATTTGCTGAATCTTAAAACAAACTAATTCCTTTGCGAGGCAGAAGGAGCAAAGCATGCAAAAGAATGAAAATTTAATATATATATAATTCTAAAAGAGCACCTAGCAGGTTGCAGTAATTAGGGTTGTGCGCCATCCGTGGGAGTTGAAATACAGTGGTACCTCGGGTTACATACGCTTCAGGTTACATAAGCTTCAGGTTACTGACTCCGCTAACCCAGAAATAGTACCTTGGGTTAAGAACTTTGCTTCAGAATGAGAACAGAAATCACGCGGCAGCAGGAGGCCCCATAAGCTAAAGTGGTGCTTCAGGTTAAGAACAGTTTCAGGTTAAGTACGGACCTCCGGAACGAATTAAGTACCTAACCTGAGGTACCACTGTACAATAATATCTGGAGGACCACAGGATTCCCTTACCTGTTTCAAGCATCTATCTTCCCCCACCTATAATATGGGAAGCAGCTTGCCTGCACTACAGGTCTGCTGTAAGGTAGATCTGCAGAACTTGTGACCCAGCAAGTCAAATGCAGCACACACCAGCCACATGTTATGGGTCTGCCAGATGTTTGCAGGTACACTTGGGTTTTTTTCATTTTTGTATCAGCAGCAAAAACTAAAAGCTTATTTAGCCCTGTTGTCTCCCCCTCCCCCAGATGTTTGGCTTGGTGCGTCACAGGCTATGCATATCTGTCCAGGTTATTAACATATGTATGTGAGTGAAATTGCCACATAAACCCTACTCATTCTTGATAACCTGCCCTTCCTGGTGGCATAGATACTGATTGGATGCAGATAAGTCTATACCTGAAAGGACTGCCTCTTCCCATACAAACTGACCCAGACCCTGTGCTTGTCGTCTTCATCTGAAGCCCTTCCTTATGTCCCTTCTGTCGCGCAGCGAAGTCAAAACGCAGAGTCCTCACAGTAAATGAATAAAACTTTATGAGGCAAAACATACTTCTTTACAAACGCATAATGTAGGAGAGCAAGGTAAAACAAAAGAAGATTAGACTAGAGAACACACACTAAGCCCATTTGTATTTATCCGTTCTGGCTCCATGTGTCTTCCTGTAAAAGATACAATATTTGTGAAGGAATGAGTCATCTAGAGGATGAGTCAGAGAGAGCCAGCTAGCTGAATGAGTCTGCACTTTTCAGCATTTTTCAACACTTTCTACACTTTACTGCTTCTGCTCTCAAGGACCTTTGTCAGATGACATCTTCTCCCTGAAAGGTTCAGAGGGTGATAACATGAGAACGGGCCTTTTCTGTGGTGGCTCCCCATCTGTGGGATGCTTTCCCCAGAGAGGCTCGCCTGGTGCCGCCATTACATGATTTAGGCACCGGGCAAAAAATTTACTCTTTAGACAGGCCTTTGGCCATTAAATATTTTATGGCCTGTTAAATGGGGCAGTGTGTGTGTTGTTATGATTATTTTACTATTTTGCTGTGTATTATTATGGTCTGTATTGTGTTTCTATTATTATGCTGTGTAAATTATGTTCTTAATGTTGTACGCCACACTGGGATTTTTGGCTAAAGTGTATAGTCTGCTCAGTATACCTGAAGGAGCGTCTCCACCCCCATCGTTCTGCCCGGACACTGAGGTCCAGCTCCGAGGGCCTTCTGGCGGTTCCCTCACTGCGAGAAGCCAAGTTACAGGGAACCAGGCAGAGGGCCTTCTTGGTAGTGGCGCCCTCCCTATGGAACACCCTCCCACCAGATGTCAAAGAGAACAACAACTACCAGACTTTTAGAAGACATCTGAAGGCAGCCCTGTTTAGGGAAGCTTTTAATGTTTGATGTATCACAGTATTTTAATATTCTTTTGGAAGCCGCCCAGAGTGGCTGGGGAAACCCAGCCAGATGGGCGGGGTATAAATAATAAATTATTATTATTATTATTATTATTATTATTGTTGTTGTTGTTGTTGTTGTTGTTGTTATTATTATTATTATTATTATTATTATGCCTAGCAGCTGATCTGTACAGTAGTGTAGCAGCAGCAGCCATTCTTCTGCATCTCCTCCAGCTTCCAACTGCCCCCAGAGCTTCAGTTCTAGTTGGAAAGTTGTGTGGAGAGAAAGCTGGAGCTCAGGGAAAAAAACCTGGGTGTTCAGAGGCGTTTTAGAGGGTTCTCCCCACTCACGCAATTTTCACTTACGCGAACAAGGGCCCAGAAGGTAACCCCCGCTTAAGTAGAGGGGAGCACCTGTATATAAATTGAAATCACCATCATCATGCTTGATCTTTTGAAGCCCCTGATGCAAAGGTTAGCTAGTTCTAAAAGTAATTTGTGAAATGGCATGAGGATCTGCTGATCAAAGCAGGAAAAGTCTGAAATTTCACTGGAGATGCCTCAAGCAGGCTTAATCCTGACCAATATCTCAATCAGCAGTCATGGAACAAAAGTAATAATAAGGTGCCATCGGAGACTGGGCCTTTTCTGCAGTGGCTCCCCATATGTAGAATGCTCTCCCCAGGGAAACTCACCTGGCACCTTCATTACATACCTTTAGGCACCAGGCGAAAATGTTTCTCTATAACTAGGCCTTTGGCTGTTTAAGATTCTATGGCTTTTTACATGTGTTTGTGGGAGGGTGGTTATTAGTTTGTTTTATTATGTATTTTGTGTTCTCATTTTGTATTTTTATGTTGTGAACTGTCCTGTGATCTTAAGATGAAGGGTGGTATATTATTATTATTATTATTATTATTATTATTATTATTATTACTACTACTACTACTACTACGACTACTACAGTGGTACCTCGGGTTACATACGCTTCAGGTTACACACTCCGCTAACCCAGAAATAGGGCTTCAGGTTAAGAACTTTGCTTCAGGATAAGAACAGAAATTGGGCTCCGGCAGCGCAGCGGCAGCGGGAGGCCCCATTAGCTAAAGTGGTGCTTCAGGTTACGAACAGTTTCAGGTTAAGAACGGACCTCTGGAACGAATTAAGTACTTAACCTGAGGTAAAACTGTATTACTACTACTATTACTACTACTACTACTACTACTACTACTACTTTTACTATTATTACATTTTTATTTTTATTCTTATCCCAGCTGGCACACTATAAAATCTAACCCGTGGCATATTAATAAAGGAATTGCACTTGGAAATTCCAGATCCCTATGGCTGCCAACCAGGGGTGAAGGGGAGCAATATTTTCTACACTGTTGACATGGCTAAATGGAAATAATTCATCCAGCACATTAGAAGAGGTACATAACAATATTTCTGATCATTCATTAAAAACCCTCAGACTAATATATTTCTTTGCCACTGCACAGCTATGCATGATTTCTCATTGTTTCATACTCAGCACCGTAACCTCAGAGTCCAATTTCAAATGCTAGCAAGCAACAATAGAAAAGCTTAAATTCTGTAGATAGCTAAATAAATTAAACATGCCACAACATCTAATTGCCCATAGAACAAGTAAAATTAGATTCACATAAGCAATATTTCTATGCTGCACTAGCTACCCTAATTGCTTGTGTAGAGAAGGATTATTACTTGGCAAAAGCCGGTCTCTAAAGTACTCAGCTTTTTAGGAAAGGACCCTGAGGAGTTCTGCAAGCAGCACTCACATACTGCTTTTTTCTCCTAATACCAGCCATGTAATAAAATATACTTAATCGTTCAAATGAACTATAGTCGTAATGCAAGTGCTGGTTCATAAAAAAAAACTCAGCTTAAGAACATCTGGGGTTCTGGAGTTTGTGGTTATTTCAAAATCCAGAATGCCATACTCTGCTAAGCCAGAATCCAAAGAACTATGTTAAGCACACCCTATGGCACAGGTATGGGACGTGGGTGGCACTGTGGGTTAAACCACAGAGTCTCTTGGGCTTGCCAATCAGAAGTTCGGCGGTTCGAATCCCCGCAACGGGGTGAGCTCCTATTGTTCAGTCCCAGCTCCTGCCAACCTAGCAGTTCGAAAGCACGCCAATGGAAGTAGATAAATAGGAACTGCTCTGGTGGGAAGGTAAACGGCGTTTCCGTGCGCTGCTCTGGTTCGCCAGAAGTGGCTTAGTCATGCTGGCCACATGACCTGGAAGCTGTACGCTGGTTCCCTCAGCCAATAAAGCGAGATGAGCGCCGCAACCCCAGAGTCGGTCATGACTGAACCTAATGGTCAGGGGTCCCTTTACCTTTACCTTTTATAGCACAGGCATGCTTAGTGGGGGGGGGGTTACAAACACCTATTGCTGGGTGGGGGAGACAACATCTAGAACCCTTCCATCCTATGAGATCAAAATATTTTCAAAACTCCCCATGTCTTCTTCTTTTTTAAGGTTTGCTCCTCAACCATGTAGAACCAGTTGTATGCTTCTTGTCCCCACATCCTTATCTTGAAAGAAATCGGGATTTAAAATTTAAAGCACAAACCAAAATAATGCTCACTTAACTTCTGGTTTTTCGTCTCACCTTCCCAAACCGGTAGAAGCACACGGAACCTTTGATCCCTCAAATTCTCTTCCTTCCAATTCACTTGAGACTCATGTTGCGTGTATCCCGTGATGGTCAATGCCACAAATTCTGAACCTGATGGACAATTCAGGGAAGCAGGCAGTGGATGCTGACCTGTTAGATGAAATGGGCACTACCCTGCCTTCCTCAGCCTGCCAGTCCCCTCTTTCCTTCCTTCTTACTCACAGCAAATCTGGGCCATGGTTGTGGGAGTCAGCTACCTCCATCTTAGTCTCAGTCTTGCCCTTGTAGGATTTGGAGAAGAAGAGAAGAAGAAGAAGAAGAAGAAGAAGAAGAAGAAGAAGAAGAAGAGTTTGGATTTGATACCCCGCCTTTCACTCCCCTTAAGAAGTCTCAAAGCAGCTAACATTCTCCTTTCCCTTCCTCCCCCATGACAAACACTCTGTGAGGTGAGTGAGGCTGGGAGACTTCAGAGAAGTGTGACTGGCCCAAGGTCACCCAGCAGCTGCATGTGGAGGAGCGGAGACGCGAACCCGGTTCACCAGATTACGAGTCCACTGCTCTTAACCACTACACCACACTGGCTTCCAGAGAAAAGGATGGAGGCAATTAATTGGCTTTGCCTGTCATTGGCTCTGATGCCATTTACCATAGGGCTCCCTGCCTTTCCTCCCATCAATCCTGGTGAGCACACAGGGGATTAGTAATATTCTCCTCACCGCTTGCAAGCATGATTTTCAACTACTTCTCACTTGCATGTTCATCACCATAGGCGCCGACTCCATGGGGCTTGAGGGGGCCCGAGCCCCCTCAAAAATTTGTTTGGGGGGGCTCCGCCCCCCAATAATCTCCGGCGCCCCTCCAGCAGAGCGCCGGAGATTATTGAAGGCTTGTAAACCCTTCAATAGAGTCCCGAAACCCCTCAATGAAACATCAGGATTTCTCAAAGAACCATCGCTGACCAATGGGCATCGTCCAAGGTGAGAGGCAGCCAATCCGAAGTCAGGAAGCAGCAGCCCCGTGTCTGGAGCGCGCGATCCGCCAGGAGAGCGCAAGAAACCGAGAGCAGAAAGCGGGGAAGAAGCGCGCTACAAAATGTAGCAACAGCGGATACAATGTTTCCTCCTGTTTCCTTGTTTATTGCAAGACAGAAACAGAGGGCGATCCAGGGCTCCCCTCCCTCCCTCCCTACCTCCCTAGCAGAAGGTCCTTGGAGCTGATTAATAGGCGCAGCACGCTCTCCCCTATTCGCTCACGAGGAGGCGGCGCCACTTTATTTGCATATTCATGAGCTTATTTATTATTCATGAGCTTTCCCGGGCCCCCCCAATATTTTTTATAAGTCTGCGTCCCTGTTCATCACTTGATGACTACATCCAGTTGTGACTTGCTGAGCTGCCGCAAATCAAACATGATAGCTAAATCTTCATGAAAATCTAACACACATATCCTAAAACAAAATGGAGTAGCCACGAAATTCAGTTGCCAATCAAGACCTGGTTCACATTTGTATATTTGACAGCTGGTAGTTGAACTGGCTGGATTGACAAGAAATAGATGCAAGCTGGCATATAAGAGTTCTGTCTCTTTTGTAGATTTGTGATGGTCCATTCATAGATGGAAGTCATAACTGGATTGTATAGTTATTAAATGATGGGCATGCATGCATGAACCAGCCCCAAGTTTATTGGTTTTTTTAGAGGGTTTAAAAAATAAATAAATCTCATACCTGGTGAACAAGAAACCAGATAATTGAGTTACATGCTAAATAACTACTTAATAGTCATCTTTATTAACTCCTTAAAATGCTATTTATGGAAGGAAAAATGACCTAGCTTAATCAATGATTATAACAATTTTGGTAAAAATATAGGAGCCGTAAATACAGTTGAATTTGTATTTCTACTTTTGGTAGTTTGCTCTTTAGATTACTATAGTTGATTTTTCGTACATCAGCTGCTTCCCGAGACAAAATGGTAGGGTGTGATTGAATACTATACTAGAAATCATTCTTATCAGATTACTGCTATCCCAGAACAGGGAAATTTGTCATAGAATAACTTAATTAGAGTAATTTGTCTCATTTAAATCACGATAGGTAGACCTGATCAAATATCAAGAAATAGTATTTATCAAATAAATTGAGGGGGAAATTGAGAAATACAGGAAATAATATTTTCCAAATGTTATTAATCTCAGTGCCTGCATGTAGACAGATGAAGACTCATCTGGAGAGCACAGTCTCTCAATGGAAAGTAAGAGAACCACACACAAAAAAAGATTATTCTGCGTGTTTTCCCTCAACAGTTAATGGGAAACTGGATCCGACTGAAGTGAAATCTAAGTTTCCCTAGACTATATTGATTGATTCTGTGCAATTCAGGGATATTTTTCAAGTGGGGGCAGGATCTGTCTCTATATGTGCCTTACAACATGGGATTGTTGTTGTTTAGTCGTTTAGTCGTGTCCGACTCTTCGTGACCCCATGGACCCAAGCACGCCAGGCACTCCTGTCTTCCACTGCCTCCCGCAGTTTGGTTAAACTCATGTTGGTCTCTTCAAGAACACTGTCCAACCATCTCGTCCTCTGTCGTCCCTTTTTCCTTGTGCCCTCAATCTTTCCCAACATTAGGGTCTTTTCCAGGGGGTCTTCTCTTCTTACGAGGTGGCCAAAGTATTGGAGCCTCAGCTTCAGGATCTGTCCGTCCAGTGAGCACTCAGGGCTGCTTTCCTTCAGAATGGATAGGTTTGATCTTCTTGCAGTCCATGGGACTCTCAAGAGTCTCCTTCATGGATCACTGCCTTGCCGTGGCGAAGGGGCTTGAATAACTCAGAGAAGCTATGAGCTATGCCTTGCAGGGCAACCGAAGATGGGCAGGTCATAGTGGAGAGTTTTGACCAAACGTGATCCACCTGGAGCAGGAACCGGCAAGCCACTCCAGTATCCCTGCCAAGAAAACTCCATGGACAAAGACAACATGGGATACAACAGCAATAAAGCATCAGCTGGATAATTTCCAGTGGAGAAGCAATGGGCAGGGCAGGGTTCTGAACATGGGCTTCCCCCATGAGCCCACCTCCACTCCACCCAAACACACTTCCAGTTCTAGAGCCTGATTGCAGGTAAACAGTTGTGGGGCAAGCTTGCAAGGGGAAAGCCAATGGATGGAGGAAGCCTTAAGCACCTTCTTCCGTTCTATCACTTCTCCTGCAGGAAATAACTTTCCATGCCACATTTTCACTACAGTGGTACCTCTGGTTACATACTTAATTCGTTCCAGAGGTCCGTTCTTAACCTGAAACTGTTCTTAACCTGAAGCACCACTTTAGATAATGGGGCCTCCTGCTGCTGCCGCACCACCGCCACGCGATTTCTGTTCTCATCCTGAAGCAAAGTTCTTAACCTGAGGTACTATTTCTGGGTTAGCGGAGTCTGTAACCTGAAGCGTATGTAACCTGAAGCATATGTAACCCGAGGTACCACTTTACTGTTCGGCAGCAACCTAAAGTCATGGCCTGACAACGATGTAGTTCCCCCCCCCTAACTGGTGGGTTTTCTTGACACTGGTGTGGTCAGTGGTGCTACTCAGTGGTATCTGTTTGTAATAATGATTTGCATGGCAGCACACCTGTGAGCTATTGATGTTTCAGCACACCTGTATTTTAAAAATGTAACTAATTAGAGGTGGAGTTTACCTGCTGCACCAAATGCAGCAATGTGATAGGGTAATTGATTATTTTGAAAACTGAATTTAAGCTGACCAAAAGCTTTGTATTCTGCTGGCTGGTTTAGAGTAGTCAGTTGCAGCTGTTTGATTATTATTTAAAATAAAAGATAAGCCAAGATACTGCGGGCAAGTTTTTATTCCATCACCCCAGTCGCTGCGCAAACTCAGTTGGTGAAGAAAGTCCAACACTAACTTCCTCCACTCCAAATGTCTTCAAAAAAACCAGAGTTTGGGGCTTCTTTATGAACACCTAAAGTACAACTTGCCCACACTTTATCTCAAGGCACAATGTGGGAAAAGGGGCTCACAAATTATCCAGGGCTGTATTAGGACAATGAAAAATTCTGGAACTGCAACTGATGTTAGTTGGGACATCTGCCCAAGGTCAGCAATCTCACATTCCTTCCAATAGCACAGCAAAATATTGTTATTATTTTGTAAATACATAATATATGAGCACATCCAAGTAGAGATTTAGACATTTTCATCTGAGTTTATGATTATTTGAAAGCTACTGAAAAGAAACCATCCGCATTGTATGTGTGCCTCTAAATTACAAAGACAATTACACAGTTTAAGATAAACACAATAAAAGTCTAATTTTTGCAACTGGAGAGGTTTATCCTTAATTGCTTCTAATCATTCCCAAAGAAAGAAAAATGAATAGAATTGCTAATGGCATAAGAATATTTTACCATTCATCAAGAATAATAAATGATTAGAGATTTCTGTACACACTGTACTAATTTTAATATAATTTTCTGCTTAAACATGATAACATGCTCTGAGGAAAGAATTAGAGAAATTAAGGATGTTGCATTGCAAAGAAAAGAACTTATTTCCACTGTGTAAATCTGGTGTAGGGGATGTCCTCCGCAGTTAAAACTCTTGGGCTTGATCGTTCAATTAAGGCATATAGGAGTAGTTCACTGAGAATAATTTGTAAAAGGTCCGTACACTTTTAAAAAAAGAAACCATCAAAACGTCCCTATTTCACTTTCTGTTTATTTATTTATTTTTGTCAACAGGATAACTGAGAAGTAACTTCTACACACCTACCTGGGAGTAAGTCCCTTTTAACTCCTGGGGCCTTTCTTCTGAGTAGACCTGTATATTTGATTCCACTGTCAGATGCAGAACTTGAGAGACATACAGATAACTTACAGAGAAATAGAAAAGGCACAAATCAAAAGTTAACTGTCAGAATACATTTTATCCCATCTCCTGAGATTAGAAATTTCTATCTTGCAATGAAGAAGAAAAGTTACTTTTGGAACCTCAAATTGGATTAACATGTCACTCCCTTGCCTCCTTCATCTTTCAACAAGTCCAGAAAATTATATGTCTCTTCAATTCCACCCCCAACCTTATGCTTACTATTGGAAGTCAGTTAGGTCCTTCTTATCCAGATTGTGGAAATCACACTTGATTTCTCCCTTACTCAGTTATGCTGTTGTTATCTAGTAACCAGAAGGAACACATGCCTATCTGACTACTTCTCCTCATCTCTCAAACATGCACACCTGTACCTACCTCCCCACCATGTGTGACACACACACACAAATGGATACACCCTTCCATCTATCTCTGCCAAAGTGAATCTTTTGCATGCGTACGCCCCATACAGAATGACGCCCAGTCCGACAGTCAGGAAAGGCCCTTTACGTGGCAACGTGTGTGATGAGTACGCAACAAATGGTCAAGAGAGGGGTGTCATTGCCGCTCCCTCCACCTTCACCATCGGCAGTCAGGAAAGCCAACCACCAGTCAGGATGAGTCTTTGTCCTGCTCCCCTGGCAATCAGGAATACCTCCTTACTGGGCTAGCTGACATCACACAACTAAGAGGCATGACCAAGACCCCATCCCTTTTTCCTTCTCATCCACCAACACTCAAGAAAGAAAGAAAGTCATGGCCGGCGGCACGTGGCTAGCAGGCAGCAAACAACCAAGCCCAGGGGCTTGTCACTCCTCTCCTACATGAGGAAAGCCCCTTCATGGGGCCAAGCAGCAAGCAAGCTGCTCCTCTCCCCAGTCTTTCCACTGCGCACTGGTGTGTGCTGGTGAGGAGAAGCATGAGTAGTGAGCGGGCACTGTCACATTAATGTGAGTTCCAGGGCATTGTGGGCCTTCCTTATGTCATGGACCCTCAGCTGGTATCCTAGCTGGCTAGCAACTACCATCAGCCATGGGATGAACATGGCTTCTCTTTATCACACCCTTCCCCAAAGCAGTTCAGGGTGTCCTGTGTGGGGTTAATCTACCTCATGAGAAGAGAAGACTCCCTGGAAAAGACCCTGATGTTGGGAAAGATGGAGGGCACAAGGAGAAGGGGACAAGAGAGGACGAGATGGTGGGACAGTGTTCTCAAAGCTACCAGCATGAGTTTGACCAAGAAGACAGGAGTGCCTGGCGTGCTCTGGTCCATGGGGTCACAAAGAGTCAGACACGACTAAATGACTAAACAACAACAAACAACAATCCTGACAACAACCCTGTGGTGAAGCTTAGAATGATGAGAGATAATGACTGGTGCTGGACAGCCCAGTGGGCATGGAGCCTTGAGGGTGCCACAGGGGAAGTCACAACAATGATGTAGGGTGGGAGGAAAGAGGTGACGATGCTGAATTTTGGTGCCACACAGGGCACTGTGTAAATTTGAGACCTCAAGGTCCACCGCTGCTTATCTTACTGGGGGAAATAGCTCCATTTGGTTTTATTATTCTATGCTAAATATTTTAGAAACTGTACATCTCTAAAATCCCAGAAAAACCCAGCCTTAGGTTATCAGTGAAATTGTTCTGGGAGATAAATTCTCCCCTTGCTTAACAAACAGCCTAGCTCACTTCTCCAAGCCTTTTGATATGCAAGTCGAAAAACACACATAGGAGATGGCTTTCTATGACTCCGGGGTTTGTGATAAAGTTCTTAATTAGCTGGAATTGATCACTTCCAGAGGGATAATAAGCATGTATAGTCCTCAAGTGTCCTTTGGATGGGAGGAGAACAAAGAGGTAACACTAGATTTGATCAGCATCAGGGGTTCTTTCCACAAAGCACTTCTTTTTTGGGGGGGGAGGGGTGGTGGCTGTAAGGAGGAGCCTCACCAAACAGCAACTAGATGTAAAGTAGTCTGTTGAAAGCTGTGACAAAGCAGACACATTGAGAGGGGATCTCGCAGATGCTAATCCATACACAGGGAAGCACTTGGGGATTAATTCTGCTGCCAGTACAAATGGCTTCTGCAGAAAGGGACAGAGATACCTATTCAGGACCTGGGGTTAGGAATGCTTGTGGAATTAAGAGGTCTGTAAATTCTGATGCAAACTGACCTCATCCAAATTGACCTCATCCTTCTGGACGAAACGTGCAGATTGGAATCTGCACATTCCTTGTACCTCTCCCAATTTTGCAATACATTTCTTGGCTAATTTTCTTTAGGATATAACACATTCTTAAATGCACACATTGAAATAAAAATCCTCAATCTGCGATGAAATGTCTATTTAAATATGCATGTAAACAGTTTGTGTGTGAGAGAGGGTGTGTGCAGATTAATGCAGAAACAGGATAGAATGGACCTCCAAATGAACTTCTGTGAAACTGACGCAGGTCCAGAAACAGTCTGAGCTCTTCATTCCTGGAGCTCCTGCAGGGTGCAAATGCCACCTAACATCTGATCAGCACCTTCAGCGGAAGGCCCTTGGGGCATTGTTCCAAGGATTGGGGCTGCAGAACAATAGTTTCTCTCTGTACTCCCACGGTAGCCATCAGAGGGAGCTGCTGGCCATCCATCACACCAGATGTCCAGAGGGGGATACTGGAATAAACAATTCAGAAGGGGTCACATGACCCAAGGGACAACGGGATCCTGCCTTTTAGAGCTGGCTTTGGGCTGGTTCATTAATCTGAGCAAGTTGTTAGCAGTGGTTAAACAGCACCAGTTAGACCAATGTATAGGAAAGCTCTGGAAATATATACGTAGTTCAATAAAAGAGCTTCATGACCAACACAGTAAAATATTAATATTTAAAGCCATTGTATGCCTTTATCTCCTGCTGATAATGGTATTCTTTAAAAGAGCTGTAAGAGACATTATGAACAGATGGTAGCTGGTTTTGCTTTATCCTGCATCTCTTCAAATCTGCCACAGAACCTCACCATTCATTAATCTTCCATAGACTTCAGTAGTGCAGCAACTAAATCACACACACACACACACACAGAGAGAGAGAGAGAGAGAGAGAGAGAGAGAGAGAGAGAGAGAGAGAGAGAAGCGCATAGTGCTGCTGTCAGGCTCAAAATTAAACCACAGTGCACCATGCCAAGTCTTTTCACCAAACTCCGCTATAAAACAGTTAGAAAAATAAACATTTCATTTGGCACTTGACCCAAGAGCACTCACTCTTGGAAGGGGAGGCAGCCATTACATTTCGGGCATCACACAGCTGATAATCAAAAGGCCAAAAAAAAAAAAAGCAAGGAGGACCATTGCTAAATTCTCCCCCAATTTCATTATAGAATGCTCGCCACAATAGTTATTGTTCTTGTGCAAATCCAGTTTGATTTAATAGGCCTCGAGGAAGAGGCATATTTGTTTTATAGGTCCTGTTTCTTTCCCCTCCCCATCTTTTTCTACCTCCATTTGAAGCAATAAGAGAGTTAAAAATTTACTTTCAGTATTTGCATTAAGGTATTAATGGAAATACATTTTGAGCAGGAGATTTTAATAACATAGTGGCTTTCAAAACATATAACATTATATACAGAGGGATTGATCTCTATATTGTCACACAGAAAAATGTGCACACAGTCTTCTACATTGGTTGTATTTGGACGTCAAGATAAACAACATTTTATTGTCATGGAATTGAGTCTAACCTATGCCTAGGTTTCCAAAGGCCCCTGCTTCCTTCTTCTCCTCAAACTGTGAGGAGATTGGAAGCTTCCATTTCCATTTTAAATGAGCCACAAGCCCTGTTCAACTATTCCAAAAATGAATGAATGCGTAAAGTGTGTTGAGCATTGAGGAAAAAGATTCGAAGGGAATTTGTAAATGTGACTGACTGAACATGCTTAGAGACCTCCCTGCAATAAGAAATGCTAACCACACAGGGAGGCTTGCAAGAATGTTCAGGAGTGGCGCAGGCAGAACAGGGATATTAAACACACACCAAGCTCATGCACATTCTGCACACTTTATGCCATCCCATGTTCATTGAACATCTGTTGTTTAGTCGTTTAGTCGTGTCCGACTCTTCATGACCCCATGGACCAGAGCATGCCAGGCACTCCTGTCTTCCATTGCGTCCTGCAGTTTGGTCAAACTCATGCTGGTAGCTTCGAGAACTCTGTCCAACCATCTCATCCTCTGTCGTCCCCTTCTCCTGGTGCCCTCCATCTTTCCCAGCATCAGGGTCTTTTCCAGGGAGTCTTCTCTTCTCATGAGGTGGCCAAAGTATTGGAGCCTCAGCTTCATGATCTGTCCTTCCAGTGAGCACTCAGGGCTGATTTCCTTAAGAATGGATAGGTTTGATCTTCTTGCAGTCCATGGGACTCTCAAGAGTCTCCTCCAGCACCATAATTCAAAAGCATCAATTCTTCGGAGATCAGCCTCCTTTATGGTCCAGCTCTCATTTCCATACATCACTACTGGGAAAACCATAGCTTTAACTATATGGACCTTTGTTGACAAGGTGATGTCTCTGCTTTTTAAGATGCTGTCTAGGTTTGGCATTGCTTTTCTCCCATCTAAACAGGAACAAAAGCACGATGGAACCCTAAACCGTGGTTAATCTTAACTATGGCTTGCTGAAGCTGGCTTGTTTGAAATAAAGCACAGTTCAGGTTAGCCACAGTTTTCAAGGTTCAGAGGACACGACAAGGTATGGCTTCAGGGGGTGGGAAACAGAAGCAAAATTTATGAACACCTTGCCCAGAGGAGCTGCAGTTTGTGAGCCTGGGGGAAGAATGGTGTTATAGATTTGGGGGGGGGGGCTCCCTAAACCCTAGAAATTAATAAATGCTAGAATTTTGATTATTTGGGGTATGATGCAAAGCTGCAAAGGAATTCCTGGGCTAGCCTATGCAAAACTAGGGCCATTAAGGAGCTATACGAGGCCATTGAGGGGCATTGGCAACGCAAGAGAACTGTCTTTCCTCCTTGCCCTGAGGCTGGGTTTGGAAGGTTGCCAGGCTCACTGGGTGTGCAGTGACAGGAAAAGAGAGTCTTTAGCAAGGGTTGCTGGGAAGAAGAGAAAGGAATAAGGTCTGGGATTGATCTAGGGCAGGCTGGCTGAAGGCTGACTTGGACTCCTTGGCTGCACGGCTGTGAAGTATAAGCCCCTCTTGAAATGGCCATGCTGTAAGATCTGGACTCCCTCCATGCAGACTGAAGATGTAAATAGGTGAATAAGTCGTATTTCTTAAAGCTGCAACAGTCTCTGCTGTGTCTCAATTCTCCAAAGGACCACAGACCCTGAGTGAGTGAGGGAAGCTGTTGTTGGGTGTGGGTCCAGTGCATATTTCCCTTCCATACATTACTAGTTCTAAGCAGAGTAACTAACTTCTATATGGGACTTACATAGAAGTCTGCTGATTGTGAATACTCAGCAGTAGACACAGAATGTAGCAGACACCAAGAGTGTACTCTATTACATCAGCATTTAACATACATTTGCGATCAGATGTTCCTCAAATCCAAGAAACGGCATGCTACACTGATTTGAGAGTAGAAGGTTTCTTTCTTTCTTGTTTCTTTCTTTCCTTTGTTTTTCTGTGGGAAAAAAAGATTACATTTTTAGTTCACAAAGTTTTATTGACTAATCTCATCATTATCTTTCAAATGCAAATTTGAGGTTTTAATTTAGAAGTGGTGCTATCTTTTAATTGCATCAGTTTTAGTGGAGAATTAGTATTACTATGTAATCTCTATAATCTCTATAATTATGGAGATTTCTGCAGTGGGAATCATGAAGCTTCAGATATACTGTATCTGGGTTTCTCCATTTACTTCTGCACTTAACTACTCCAGGTACAGGAGGTGATGTAACAGTGCGCGAAAAGAAGGGTCACTGGAAATTAACCAAGGGTTGCTAATATTTCAGAACAGCTTTCCAAATAATGATTAATTTAGGGTGATGTGCAATTCTACATTACAGGTTACAGAACATTTTCAATGCAGAGAGCATCATTCAAATGTCTAAAATGTCATTTTATTCTGTAGCTATTATTTGCTGATATACCTTTGTTGGTATATTCTTCGTACACATTTACACAAGGATTGCACCATGATGGCAGCAACACCTAAGATCTTGTCTGTGTGGATGGATCACTTCAGATCTTCCACTACAGACAGAACCTTCAGGTCACCCTCACATTCGTTTCATATATTCCACTGCTGGTAATGTGTGTAACATCCCTTGATTTCTCATCACAACTTGTTGATTCACAGCTGAATGCGTGAATCGACACCACAGATGAACATTGTGTTAGAGTTAAAGGGAGGCAAGATGGAGGCAAGACATATATTCTGCGAATGGTTATGGCTGTAATTCAGACAGGTTATTCTTGTCAATATGAGGTCATTATTGCTATTTTTTATTTATTAGTGTAATCATGCTAGAGTAATGTGAGCAAAGAGTCAGTTTATCATTGTCCATAACTGAGACTGGGCATTGGATCAGTGCATCTATTGCTGCACTTGTTTGAGCTATAAAGGAAAAACAAAGTTCCAGGTCATCCGCACTTTGAAAATGTGGTAGACGCCGCTCTGTATTTTCACACAGACATTAGCATGAGAAGGCACGCTTGTTAAACTCTCACCATTATCAACTCCCGCCCGGAAACCAATGTCCCCACTGTAGAAGGACATGTGGATCCAGAATTGGCCTCCACAGTCACTTATGGACTCACTGTTAAAACCCTGTTTATGGAAGACAATCTTACTCAGTTACGAGTGATCGCCAAAGAAGAAGTGTATGGGTGATAACATCAAACCTTGTGGAACTGCACACCAGAGAACCCATGGGACTGTGCAACATCCCCAAAGGACCATCTTCTGGAGTCAGCTGTCCAGGCTTCAGCAGAACCACCACAAAGCAGTGCCTCTGGCTCTTCGGCTGGCTGGTCACTCCAGAAGGACACCATGGCCAATGGTATCAAAAGCTGTTGAGATGCCAAGGAGTATCAGCGAGATGCCAAAACTAGAAAATCTTTCTCATCCAACATTTTCTGGAGTGGTCAGGAAGTATAATAATCTTCATAATCTGTATAGACTGAACTATATAAATGCATCTTAAGTTATAGACTGAACTATATACCGGTAAATGCATCTTAAGTTAAGCTGTGCTTAACTTGTTTCCTCTTTCCCCGAGCATCATGACTTTTTAGATTGTAAACCTGGGGGAAGGGACTTTCTTAGTACTGATTTATGCATACTACTCTGAGAATAGGCATCAAACGCCATAAATAAGCAAATAAATGTGGGTAAAAACATCACAACAGTCTGAATATACAATATTAACCCTGTGATGAGAAAATGACTTGGTAAACTACTGCAGGTGTGCATTCTAATGGACCTTCTCCATCTATCTGCTCTTCCCAGTAAAGCGGGAATTTTCTTATATTCTTAAGTAAGTGAGTATTTTGCTACAATGGATTGACAGAGAGTGACAAAATAATGATGAAATTACTGCTTCTTGCTATTTTCGAACCAACATTAACAGAGTTCTTGCGCACTACACAGCTTAGGCAATTTCAGAACAGAATAAGAAGGAGCAGCATCTTTTGTTTTATGTTTCCCAGCATATAGAGTGATGTGATTCCAATAGCTTTAAAATGATTTTTGCCTAAACTACCCATTCTGGAGAAATGTGTGTTTGCCACCAAAATGTGCACCCCCCCCCCACCTCCCCATCATGTTCATCTATACTCTACCAAGGAAATGTGGGTTGGTGTCACCTGTGCGTCTTTCTATAACGTATCATTTGGGTCTTTCTGGCATTATATTTTACACCTACAGGGCAGCCTGCAGGTATTTGATAAGCATTCTGGTGTTGCAATCTGCATTGGTCTGCAAAGAATTATCTGGCCAACGACAGCTGGGGGAAGGGGCACAGTGGAAGAGGCTAGACATTGCATGCAAAAGCCCCCCCCCCCCAATTCCAACCCTGGCATCTCCAGGCTAATAATAATAATAATAATAATAATAATAATAATAATAATATACCCAACCCATCTGACTGGGTTTCCCCAGCCACTCTGGGCAGCTTCCAACAAAATATTAAAATACAATAGTCCTTCAGATATTAAAAGCTTCCCTAAACAGGGCTGCCTTCAGATGTCTTCTAAAAGTCTGGTACAGTGGTACCTCAGGTTAAGTATTTAATTCGTTCCGGAGGTCTGTTCTTAACCTGAAACTGTTCTTAACCTGAGGCACCACTTTAGCTAATGGGGCCTCCTGCTGCCGCCACACCGCCAGAGCACGATTTCTGTTCTCATCCTGAAGCAAAGTTCTTAACCTGAGGTACTACTTCTGGGTTAGCAGAGTCTGTAACCTGAAGCGTCTGTAACCCAAGGTACCACTGTAGTTGTTTTTTCCTTTGACATCTGGTGGGAGGGAGTTCCACAGGGCGGGTGCCACTACCGAGAAGGCCCTCTGCCTGGTTCCCAGCAACTTCGCTTCTTGCAGGGAGGGAACCGCCAGGAGGCCCTCAGAGCTGGACCTCACTGTCCGGGCAGAACGATTGGGGTGGAGATGCTCCTTCAGGTATGTTGGACCAAGGCCGTTTAGGCAGGGCTAGGAGAGAATCCTGCCTGAAATCAAGGCACTACTAGTCAGTATAGACAATGCTGAATAAGAAGGGCTAATGGTCTGCCTCAGGGTAACAGTCGTTTGCTTAGGAAGTGGCAAATTGCCCGACCCTGATTTCCAGTCCCCAGTTCAGTGGCTTCTTACAGATTTCCAAGTGCCGGCTGAAATTTAAACAATTAAAGGTTAATCAAAGACAAACTGTTTTGAAAAGAGATCATAGCACGATAGTACATTTATCTACTAATTGTCTGAAGCTAAATTCACAGAAAGCTTTTTTGTTGTTGTTGCATTCTGTTATCTGACTGCGGGCAATGAATTTCTAGTTGTTTGTTCTGGTAATAATCAATTTACGCATCAGGTTGCTTAGATTAGGCATCATTAGAAAAGCCTGATAAACGTGCACGATAGCATTATAGCAGCATTTTATCTTTGCAGTAGGGTGTACGCTGAGGGTAGCTTTGTGTGCACGGCTGCTACACTGAGAAGCAGGGGCACAGATGTGTATCCCAGGCAGAACTGTGCTCCAGAAAAAGAGGTGGTCAGTAGAGATGGTCTCTTTGTCTGGAGAATGGTCTGGAAAGGAATTTTGCCGCAGAAACTGAGCCCATCACTACCTGTGACGTTTTATAATAGAATCAGTGCTAAGTGAAGGACTCACAGTGATGAAGCACATACAATCGAACACAGCATTACTTACAAACATCCTTCAGACATGTTAAATGCAAAAAAGAGGTTCGCTTTCTTTCTTTTCTTCCTGCAACTCGAATGAATGAACAGGTCAGCAATCTTTTTTCATATGATTAAAATGTAGAAGGAGCGTTAGGCAGCCTGGATAAAACTTCCCAAGGTTGCTGGGTCCAGTCCACAAGCTACCAGCCATCCCTGTTCTAAAGGTGTGCCTGTCAAATTTAAGGTAGGGATACAGAATTTCAGACTCAGGGGACAAAGACAGCATTATTATTATTATTATTATTATTATTATTATTATTATTATTATCACACATATTTTCCCCTGAAAAGGGGGTTACAGAAAAAAGAACAGCTAAACATATAGAAAAAAGCATTTTTTAAAACCCCTGATAGAATTAAAACGATATACATATATAAAATACATTAAAACCATAATTACAATAAACAAGCATGGCACCTTCATTAAAAGCAGTCAGTTCCCAAAAGCCTGTTGGATCAGGAAGGGAGCCAAGTGAGGATTCCTAGGTAAGATCCTCCCTCTATTGTGTGGGCAGGTAATCCCTCCCCTACCTGGCCTGATCTCCTTGGCAACGCTTCCCCCAGGTGGGATTGGACAACTGACTGAGGTAGGCGGAGATCTCCAGGTATCCCACCTGAGGGAAGGCAAAGCCAAGCCTATGCTGTTGGGGCCGCTCCAGATCTAGGGGCTGCACGCGTCCACGCAAAGGGCGCCCCCCGTTTTAAGCGGGGAGCGGTCATTGCAGGCAGGCAGGAGAGCAAGGAGGGAGCCCCTCTAGCTTCTCCAGGGAGGGAGTTCCCAAGTCTAGGACCAGTCTCCAGTCTGGCCCTTTGGATTCTTCCTTGGGCCACTCAATCTCCTGAGCCACATCCCTCACCAGCCCAGATTTGCCTTGGGTTTTTTTGCCTGGCTGCAATGTGTTTGATAAAGCCTCTTGCTTATCTGTGTGGAGAATGGAGAGGTTTGCTTGTGCGCATATGTAGAAATTTGCTTTCTGTGCAAAGGTTTTATTAATTGATTGATTGGATTGGATTTGTATACCGCCCTTTCTCTTAAACTCTTGGGGCAGTTCACAGCATAAAAATACACAATAAAACCACAAAGTACACAAGAACAAAGCAAGAACCCCTCCTGCTCCCACAAACACATTTAAAAGGACAAAAGACTGTTAACCTTGAGTAGGCAATGCGGCCAGTCCAGGAAACAGCGTGTTTTTACATGAGTAGAATGTGTCCTTTTATTTAAATGCATCTCTGGGTTAGTTGTGGGGCCTAGGAATACGTTCATATTTTTCCCCAAAATGTAGTCTGGCCCCCCACAAGGTCTGAGGGACAGTGGACCAGCCCCCTGCTGAAAAAGTTTGCTGAACCCTGCTGATAATCATACAAAGTCCTCCCACCTAAAAATGTAAAAGGAATAGAGACGGATTCTCCTTGCCAGATATGAAATTATATTTTGAGGAGTCTTGTCTTTGATGGTTAAAAGAATGGATATCGTTGAAAAATGGTTCTCAACTAGATCTTGAAGGACATGATAATAGATTTGGTTGGCACGCTTATTTGTGGTATGACAAGGTTAAAGTTCATAAAGCTTTTTTGAATCATGTCATAAGGAAGCCAGTGTATCAAGTATGGGACAAATATATATATAAAATTGAGGCACACAAAGAAGGGCCTCAGAGGGTGGGTAGGCTCATATGTAGAGAAGTGTTCCTTAAGGTATTGTGGTCGAGCCATTTAAGGCCTTATAGGCATAGCTGTCAACGTTTCCCCTTTTTTAAGGGAAATTCCCTTATTCCGAATAGGATTTCCGTTAAAAAAAGAGGAAAGGTGACAGCTATGCTTATAGGTCAAAACCAGCACTTTGAATTGGGCCTGGAAACTAATTGGCAGCCAGTGCAGTTGGACCAGGATAAGTGTAAAATGCTCAAACTGTCTTGCCACTGCATAGGACTTTCCATGGGCATGGAACTTCTGGAAGGTTGCCCAGAAACAAATGTGGCCTCACACTAAGAATGGTTCTCCACTCCTGATTTAAATGGGGCGGGTGGGTATTGTAACACAGGAATTTAAGGCAAAAAAAGGCAGAACCAGTCATTACAAGTTATGACCCTGTGGCAGACAAGCTGGCTATTTGTTTTGGTTCAGACTTAGAAGATCCCTTCAGGAGGCTCTTTGCCTCTTCTTGTTGCCATTCTCCCTTCTCAGACAATATGCCTTGACAAAACTATAACTAAGAGTAATTTTGATTGGACTGAAGGCTAAGAGGCTAAGACAAAGTTTCCACTGCAAAGGGGGTTTGCAAGGAAGGAAATGAATCGATATTCTTCCCACCGGATTCTTCTGGCTTGCAGTTATTCTTCTTAGCCTTTCAGCTGCTCACACACACAAAACGACCTTTTTTTCTGTTCACTTTAACAGAATTGCATTGCTCTTTCGAAAGATTTAACCACCACCCCGTGCTGCCTAAAATATGAGGTACAGTGTTTCCTGTAATGTATGCACAGTGAGTCTATACAAATAATGGAAGTTTTGTCAGCTGATTGAATTAAGTAGCACTCTAAGAATACTTGAGTTATAGCATAGCTAATGAGTAGCTGGATATTCGACACATGAGAAGGGCACAGGGCAACAGCAGAAAGTGCTAGTCTGCTTATATATGTCACTCTGGCAGCTTAAAGATAGCATCTTTGCAGTTGGGGCGGGGAAAAGTGCAGCATATGCTGTATTTATAGCAGATGCTGCTCTTTGGTAAAGGTATTTTTGCTACCAGGCACTCCTATGGCTGCACAGTTGCTATAAAGAAGCCACTGCACACCAAAACCCAAGTTCAATTAGCATTAAAGCTCTGGCTCCAAGGTGCCTTGTGGACAGATCAGTAGAAATATGTTCAGCAAAATCATTTTGAAACGAAGCAGTTTGGAGATGCTAAATGCATATAAAAGCTGAATTTTAAAGGCAGTGGGTTGCTTCCCCCGCCATGCCCTCAGCGCAAACAACAGCCAAAAAAAATAATATCAAAGAAATTTTCAGAGAGAGCATCAGCAAGGAATTGCAGCCACCCAAAGATACAGAAGGAGAGAAATAGAATTCGTCAGTTGGCAAAGGGGCTAATTGTAAACAAGACCATTCTACATTCACACTAATTGCTAGAGTATGAGAGAGAGGGGAAATCAAACTGAAAAGTTGGGGGAGCTTGTGCAGGTATCACAAGCCACCAAGTCATTTTCAAACTTCATAATAGTGGAACATAACACAGGCAAGTCACAAACCCTTCAAGTATCTTTAGTCCAGGCAAAATATAACCTGCAGAAGGAAGTGCTGAGGTAACAGGATGGTATCACAACATCACAAGTGGGTCAGAAAATCAAGAAACACAGAAAATACCCATGTGCAAGTTCTGCACACAGGGATCCCTCACAATGGATAAGGCTGCAAAACTATCTTTCCCCTCTCTCATTCACCATGGGTTTTGCTGTTGTCAGATTTATGTAACTTCAGAGTACCACACTAAACATGTACAGAGCATAAACATTTCATAATTGGTAAGCTACTCTGCTAAGTGAGGCCATTGTGTTCTTTTGTGCACTGACACAGCAATTGCGATCCTATGCTCTGGACAGCATCTGGTCTGTTCTCACAATGGCAAGTCCAGAAGCCGGACCTGAGCGCAACATCTATGCCCAGTAAGTACAAACATATAAATTTTGAAGGGCAAGGATTTCAGATCAAGGTGTACGTGTGTAAGAATCTTCCTGGTTAAAGGCACCAGTTTTATTTTTACATCAAATTTGGAGAAGGCAATGGGGAAAGGTGGGCTGCAGTGCTACAGTATACCTTCTGCTCACCCACTGCTGCAAATATATGAACTGGTTTTCTTTGTGGTGCAGATCTGTGTTGAACCCATTCTTGTCGATGAGGTCTGCAGCACACTTTGCTAGCTGTCAACACCACTGTATGCTCACCGAAACTCAAGCACGTGGCCTGCTTGCTGCACCGCAATGCAGCAACTGGCAACCCATTCATAGGAATAGGCCCTGTCCATCTCTTCCCATCCAGAAGTCGCAACCCATTCATAGGAATAGGCCCTGTCCATCTCTTCCCATCCAGAAGTCGCTTTGTAGTGAGAAAACACTCTTCTAAATCAGCTCATCCAGTGTCATCAGTTCATATTAGAAGCCAGGCTCAGTGCTAACACTGGCACTGTATGGAACTGCTGGCTATAAATCTGTTTTCAACCAGCTGAGCAACATCTGTAAAATAAGTCACAGTTGATGTGAAGGATCTTTGCTTACTCCCATTTTAGTCTATTTATATTATCATGCTTTTATTAGTTCCCCTGCTGTCTAACAAACTCCAGGTAATACAAGACACTGCTGAGAAAATTCTGTCACTGCATCTGACAGAACAAGCACGAGACGTTTCTCCAGGCTGGAGGATCCGTGCTTCCTGCTTACTGGACTTTATAATTCCCCCAGCAAAGTTAATGGGTGTTAAATGTGTACACTGAGAGCAATTGAAAACTATTATACCTGTTAACGGTGAAATCCCCTTGTACTGTATGAACCACTTATCACAGCAGTTTGTGAGCGACAGCAATAAAGAAAAAGGGGTAACCTGGTTAACAATATATTTTGAAAAATACAACACTTTGTAACTTACCTTCTAAAGAGCAATCCATTTGTAAGACAGAAACCCTTAAATTTACTATTTGAGGTAATATGGACAGAGAAAGTGGTTTATGTCTGGGTAACAAGATTTAAGAGGGAACATTTCTGGAATGCTGTTATTATGAGGGTGGCAGTACTACTGAAATGTTTGTGTGCTTAGTTTCAGCCCTCTTTTTCATTAAAATGTTCATTTGGCAATTTGCATACCCCTTTCCCTAAAGAAAGGAATATTAAGCTAGTGATTAAGCTCCTACTGATGATATAGGATAAGCTCATTATATGTATGTCTGCAGTAAGAATTGCTAAGAAAAGAAAAAGCAACTCAACAACCCTATTACAAAATTAAATAAACAAAAACTGTAGGTTTTGATAACCCCAGCAATTCTTTTATCAAGCAAAGTGGATTGTACTTTATGCATTTCTCAATATCCATTTAAGTACCCAGAATATGAACACTTGTTTGGGTTTTGAGAAACAAAATTAATCACTTAGGAATGAAAAAGAAATAACATTCTCTTTATTACATGTATTTACTTCCCCTTTGATGTTTGTGTCAGATTTGCTCATTTTAAAAAAATAATAATCCCACAACAGTCATTACAATTATTCAAGTTCAGACAGCAGATGAAATGAAACTAGATTCTTTCTTCTTTGAAGATCTGTTAGTTTTGTGTAGGTTTTTGAATAAATGTTCTAAAACACACTCTTTAGAAATAAAATACAGCAAAAGGAGGGCAAATCAACAACATGGGAATAGTCTTACATCAAAAAGTGAGGCAGCCTCTCTTCTGTTGTATACTTTTTTCTCACCACAAGGTACTCTTTGTAGAACTCTCAAGAAGACTTTTTTATTTTTAAAAAAATCTAATTATATTCTGATGATCCTAATGAGATGTGAATACAAGGGAAGTGATTACTTCAAAGTGCAACAGCTTTTGGGGTACGTTTTGACACACACAGCAAAGTAACATGGGGTTGGCAACGTCAACCCATTCACAACATTGGCAGGTTTACTGATGGCAACGATTGAAGCAACGCTACAACTGGCAGGTGGATGCCAGCCAGCAGCCATTTTAAATTTCCCACAATGCCCCAGTGATTTTTTTGTTTGTGTATTTAAGGCATTTATATACTGCTATGCATAATGTCAACCTCGAGGGTGCTTTACAATGCAAAATAAAAGCCATCGCAATAGAAAACATAATTTCTTAACTGAACCTAAAGAAAATATGCTGAGTATGAAACATGGGTACAGAGCTCCATAACAAGAACACATCCCCTCCAACATTTCTCCAATGAAAATAGGGACATCCCATTCCATAATGATAATTTTACTATTTATACCCCCCCACACACACACACCTTAGTGGGTTGCCCTAGCCACTTGGGGCAGCTTCCAACATATATATAAATATAACAAAATGTTAAACATTTTAAAAAACTTCCCTATACAAGATTACCTTCAGATGGCTCGGGGGTTGGGTAACTCCATACCCTCTAACATGTCTCCAATTAAACTAGGGGCATCCTAAGGAAAAGTGGGGCATTCCAGGATCAAAACAGAAACTGGAACAGCTTCTCTAAATCAGGGACATCCCTGAAAATAGGGGCACTTGGAGAGACTGGGAGCAGCCCTCTCCTTTGTTGCCACCTGCTTGATATCTGGTGTGGCGGCGGCGACATTGTGTGAAGCGACTCAATGGAAGATCTGAATATTTGTGCAGCTTAATATGCGGGAATGCAGCTCTCATGTTATCCAGATCTCAAGCCATGAGCCAGCATTTGGGATTAAGCTTGGATCAAGAAGTTCATCATCCAGCAGTTACCAGTCAGATGCTTCTGGGAAGCCTCTAAGAAGGATATGAAAGAAGCAACCTAGTGAAATGTTTCTCACATTGAGAGGGGGCAGGGTAACGAATTTGTGACACAGATAGGATTAACTATAAGTTAAAGTGGGCCCTGATATAACAAGGGAGAGAGCTGCATTTTAAAAGGTCTTTAGTAGGTTGACATGTTTTACTGGTGGTCAGTAAGCATGATCACAAGCAAAGCCGTCTTCCCCATTGGGCTTACTGGCGCATTGCGCCAGGGCACCGGCCTCTCAGGGGTGCCCCAGCAAGTGGGGGTGTTGTGCAGCTTTGCCGGTGGCCTCCCCTTTTCCTCCTGCACACCTGCCAGCTGTGCCCCATCAACCATATGGCTGGCGGACATGCAGCTTCCATCCCAAGCCTCTGCGGTCACACGTGCCTTAAATATGTTCGTTTTGTAACTTTGCGGAGAAAAAAAATCACCGTGAATAAATAGCATGAATGCCAAAGGGGTTCATTCTTTTCAATTAGAAAGCCCATGCAAAGGATCTGTATGAGCTGGAAAGAGATTGGCAGCTTATCTCGACTGACCTCTGTGACATGCACTCATGTTATGATGTTTAACATGCCCATCCTTCAGACCACAGCCAGCCATAACTCTCTGCTATAAAACAGAACACATGCCAACTTTACTAGGCTTTTTGTACATATTCATGCTCTACTATCTGACTGTAAAAATTTTTAATTACTGATGTGTTGACGAGTTATACAAGTCGCCCAGTCAGCAAAACAAAACTTCTTTAATGAACTCTTTACAACACATTTTCTGAACAAAATCAGCCTTTTGACAATAAAGGCAAACATATATATGCAATAATGAACAGGCTGGTGAAGTTCCACAAACATCTGAATATAGAAAAAGGATAAAATTCTTTGAATGAATTATTTAGCTCTAGTTATAAGCTCTGCATTATAATAACAGCAGCCTGATCTTCAAGGAATTGTGCATAGATTAAAAAATGGGCATGATTAGGAAAACCTTGTGTTTGAACCATGTAGCCCTTATTTTAAATATTTTATTGTTATTTTCCCTTGTTCCATCATTATTTCTTTTGCAGTTCTAAATCTAACCTATAGTATTTCACAGGTAAAAACAATCAGCATTCATAGCATACCCTTGTCTTGAATTGGGAGGTCACTAGTGTGAAGTAGGCAGGAAGTATTTCCTTATTAGCCTCCATTTTCTGGACTTGGGTGTGCATGTTACATAGTTCAAGACTGCAATTCTATACAAGGTTACTTTGAAGTTGAACAAGGCAGGGCCAATTAGAATAAGATCTATTATTTGATTATTTATGTAAACCTCCAAAATGTATTTTGTATTCTTAAGTTTTTACCTCTATCTTCAGTACATTTTATTTTATTTTATTGCTATGGCTAGTGGCTTCTTCAGCTGCTCATTTCTGAATTCTATAGTATGGAAAATAATTCAATCCTAGTCTAGTAAGGGGTATTGGGGAGGGGTACTACCTCTAGTGAGGGACATGTCCTGCTCCTTCTGGGGTAGTTTTCCACCTGAACTCAGCTCTCACCTGTGGCTCCAAGAAGCTGTCAGCATGCAACAGTGGCCACACTCTGGGAACAGCTTCAACTGGCTGGCTAAACCAAGTGAGGGTAGCTGATGGGTCTCAAACCCACAGTGAGTTAGGGGCTTCCCCTGCCTATCCAGCGGATTGAGCAGATGAGACTTAATAGCATGTCCAACACTCAAGAAGGCGGTTTCTGCACATCTGTAGAGGGAAGTGAGGGGCAGATGGGGCTTGTCCACCTGGGAAGGTGGCCCATCCAGGAGAAGGAAAACTCTGATTCTAAACCTCCGCTGCATTGTGGGCTATCTTCAGGAGAGGAAAAGGCTAAGGAGTAAACCCTACACAAATCCAGAATAGAGTCCCTAAGCTGCTGGATGGCACCTTGTACACTTCCTTCTAGCCACTCCTGCAGTCAAGTTGGTGGCAAACGTATTGCTCTGCTTTCCTTTGGACCACATCAGCGAGGCCCAGAGGATGGTCTTGTTGTCTGGGCTACCCACAACCTCCGCACATATTGCCCAGGCCTGTACCGTAGGAAAGTACAATGACCATGACTTCATCACCCAGAGGCACACTGCATTGTCTCTTGAGACAGATGGATGCCAATGATAAGTCTAGTCATGGTCAGAGCATATATTATGTGTGTCACTGGGATTTTAATTAAAACAGCCTCTCTGTGGCAACTGATCACTATCAGCCTTCCCCAATGCCCACCATAATGGCTTGGAAACTTTCGCCAGGTGTATCAGACCTCTTACACTTTGAGCCTCTGTTTCCTGTTTGCTTGTGGCCACAGCAAAGTGCTTGAGGTGACTCTCAGTGCGATCAGATTCTATTACAGTGGTACCTCAGGTTATATACGCTTCAGGTTACATACGCTTCAGGTTAGAGACTCCGCTAACCCAGAAATGGTATCTCAGGTTAAGAACTTTGCTTCAGGGTGAGAACAGAAATCATGCTCCGGCGGCGCAGCAGCAGCAGGAGGCCCCATTAGCTAAAGTGGTGCTTCAGGTTAAGAACAGTTTCAGGTTAAGCATGGACCTCCAGAACGAATTAAGTACTTAACCTGAGGTACCACTGTATAGCAGATATGGGAATATCATAAGGGTGCCTTATCAGAGAAACTTGAGCACTTGACATTTGGGTCAGTTTCCTGCGTTGCAGCTTCACTTGATCATAGCCCAAACACACATGCTCTCCACTGTGAGGTTAACAGGAGCTCCCAGGGCAGGTGGAAACAGTATGGGGAAAAGGATTAAACTCCACTTCCCAACCGCTTTTCCAAATAAATCTTGAGTTTCCACATGGGCCCAGCCGCCTTGACGGTAAACATGAAAACGTTGGGAGATCTGATCACAGGTCTCTGGCACCTCATCTGGCTTGGCCCTCAGACTTGCTTTCCCACCTGCAGGAGTGTGAACTGCACATTAGGTCTTGTCTCAGCCTGGCTGAGTTCTTGACCCCCAACTCCCTTCCCTTGTATTGCATAACTTCTTGACCCCCAACTCCCACCTTGATGAAAGATACTGAGAGCAATTTCCAGTGAATGCTTTTAACGACCGTTTCAGGTTCATTAGTCTTTGTTATTTAAACATGTGTCTCAGAGAAAGGTAGCGTGTCTCACCTTGCATCAGGTTTCACATTTGTAGGAGGAAGGAATGAGTTACAAGGTTATTTAAAGCCTTGTTTGGGTGTCACCCCCTCATGTGATTAACTTTGGCTGAGGGGGAGGATGGGCCACACCCACTAATCTCGACATTTGATGGTTGATAGACACCGGCCGTGGCAACTGTGAAATGAAAAACTGCAGGGATTTGATTGCTTCAAAGCGTTTTTAGATGTTCAGGATGCTTTCTAATGGTTTAAAAATGCTTCTTACATGGTTAGAATATGATTTTAATTTCAAATTGTAACAGTTTTAACATTTTGATGTTTGCCACCCTGGGCTCCTTTGTAAGGAAGAGTGGAGTTCAATGAATTCAATAAAATGAGCAAACAAACAAAAGCACCGTTTTCTTTGTATGTGTTGTACAAAAGTCCTGGTGTAGGAAAGAGATGAGTTCATTTGTTTGTTTTAAAGTGCGGCTCCACCAACTTAAAAAGGTTTTGGAATTCCTGTAGAGTTGCTAAAGCTTATTGTTGGAGCTGCAACCCAGCCCCTCTGAATGAATCTCCCATTTCTCTTATTTATTTCTACAGTCTGAAATTTGTCACCTGACAATACATCATCAGAAAGCACAGTATTGATCCTGAGAGAGCCATCCTGCTGAATGTAACATTAGAGTCTTACATGCCTGCACTTTCCCTTTCTTCTACGCCCTGAGCTCATTGGCAGGTGAAATATTTACTGCCTGATGTGCATAAACTCAGATTGGCAATGCACATTCTTACAGTATCGTCTTCACAGTGTGGGAAATGATTAATTTATCCGAGTGCTCATTTCAGTTTCTCCAGTCATGTCTCAAGATTCGGTAGGAAATCTCTGTATCTTTTGTCTGCCTTTACAAAGACTCGGCAGAGATTTAACTTGACAACAACACTCCAAATTGATATTCTCTATGCAAAATCTGTCAATACAAAAACAACACAATTTTTATACAGCGAGAAGCAAAACAGAATAAGTTAGCAGAGCAATCCAGCTCCTCATAAAATATACTTCAATATTTCTCTGCGGGATTTAGATGGGGATGAATTGAAGCAACACTTCACATGGTATTTTGCATATGATAACCTTATCTTATGCTAAGCTTAGGAAATGAGGAGCTGGCATGTACCTGGATGCTTATTATTTGAGGCCTGCAAAATCAAGGGGGTAGATTGCATGTATGAATTAGCCATTTCAGATCCAAGGTTGCAGACAGACTTGTTACATCAGAGCAGATGCAATTGTTTTCAGAGGATGGAGTTCACACATTAACATGATACGCACTGAATGATAATTACCAAGTAATGTATGTGCATGCATGGATTTGCCCTATTTAGCTGATACGATATTGAGTTTCCATACCCAATAGTCTGTAGGATTACTTATGAATATATTTATATAGCTTTTATTTACTTATTTGGCCAAGGCCTAACATAGGCCAAAGGAACTAGAGGATGAAAAGGCAAGAACTATGAGCCCTACCAGGCTTTTACATGATTAGAATTTAAGCTAAACCTTGACTTTCTCACAAGTTTGATACAGTGGTGCCCCGCAAGACGAATGCCTCGCAAGACGGAAAACTCGTTAGACGAAAGAGTTTTCTGTTTTGGAGGTGCTTCGCAAAACGAATTACCTATGGGCTTGCTTCGCAAGACGACAATGTCTTGCGAGTTCCTGCTGGTTCCCCCCCCCCTTTCCTAAGCTGCTAAGACGCTTATCAGCTGATCCGATCAGCAGATAAGCCGCTAATAGCGCTAATCCGCTTATCAGCTGATCCGATCAGCAGATAAGCCGCTAAAAGCCTCTAAAAGCCGCTAATAGCGCTAATCCGCTAATCCTTCAATGGGCTTGCTTCGCAAGACGAAAAAACCGCTAGATGAAGAGAATCACAGAACGGATTCTTTTCATCTTGCGAGGCACCACTGTACTGTGCATGGTGATTTATATCAGCTACATGTAAAATATGGATGGACCTAAGGAGAAATTCACCAAAGCAAATCCAGATCAAATGTCCCCAACTCTCCTTTGCAATGCCATCTACGTGATATGAGTTCAGGTTCAACTTAAATGTTACCTCCATATTATGTCTCATATTTCTAGGCTGCTTATATGTCTGCGTATGTGGTTCAGCCATGTCAGGTGGTTCTGACCAATAGGACAATCCAATACACAAGAAGCTGGCATAAAGCAAGCCACGTATAAATTAAGCTGTCACAAAATACATGAGAGCCAAACTCCATTCAGAAGCAGGTCTGCTGCTGGTCGAGGAGGCCTAAGTCTGGCAAAGAGAAAGCAGGCCTTTAAAAGAGTGTTTGGGTTACACCACCCTTTCTTCTGGCTTTCCACTGGGTTGGTTGCCAGGTCATGTGACGGAGCTGAGAAGGCTTAGAATCATAGAATTGTAGAGTTGGAAGAGACCCCAAGAGTCATTTAGTCCAATACCCTGCAACGCAGGAATCCCAACAAAAGCATCCAGGACAGATGGACATCCAACCTTTGCTTAAAAACCTTAAAGGAAGGAAAGTTCACCACTTCTAATGGGAGTCTGCTCCACTGTCAAACAGCTCTTACCGTCTGAAAGCTCTTCTTTTCTTGTAACTTGAATCCATGGGTTCAGGTCCTAGCCTCTGGAGCAGGAGAAAACAAGCTTGCTCCATTCACCAGTAACAGCCCTTTAGACATTTGAAGGTGGCTATCATATCTCCTCTCTGTCTCCTCTTTTCCAGGCTGAGCATACCCAGTTCCTTCAAGTGTTCCTCATAAGTTCCAGACCCTTGATCACTTTGGTCACCCTCCCCTGCATACACTCCAGCTTGTCAGCATCCTTCTTAAATTGTGGCATCTAGAACTGGACACACTATTCCAGGTGTGGTTTGACCAAGTCAGGATAGAGCTGTACTATTACTTCCCTTTATCAGAACACTATACTTGATGCAGCCTAGAATACATAGCTGTCAAGTGTCCCTTATTTGAAGGGACAGTCCCTTATTCCAGTGCCATATCCCGCTGCTGTCCCTTATTGATGGATGTCCCTTAAATGTCCCTTAAATAATGTCCCTTAAATTTCAAAGGAAGCAGCTCCTCTCCCTCCCTCCCTGCCAGCCAGGGAGGAGGGAGGCTCCAACTGTGTTGCTTGGCTGTGTTGCTCACCCAATAAGAAGTCTAAGAACGACTGGAGGGTGGAGCTTGCATGCCTTGTGTGTGGCTAGTTAATGCAAGCTGAGGGGTTTTTTGAATGCTGGACGCCATTTTGTTGCACGTGCTGCTGCAAACTTTGCAGTGCAAAGCCAGGCCGCGGAGCCATCTTAAGTTGAGGCTGCATAGGCCTTGTGGTGCATGTGATTCAGATTCTATTCAGTTGAACCTCTGGTTACAAAGTTGGTTGGACAGTGTTCTTGAAACTACCAGCATGAGTTTGACCAGACTGCAGGAGGACAGGAAGACTGGAGTGCCTGGAACAGGTGAGGCCGCAGGTCCCTTATTTTGGCTGCTGGTCCCTTATTTTCAAGGCTGCTGGTCCCTTATTTTCAAATCTGTAAGTTGACAGCTATGCCTAGAATAGCAGCTCTAGGATCCAGACTAAGTCTCCCCACTCTGGTCCCACGCCCAGGTTGTTCCTCGGAGGTGGGAGCTTACATTGCTTAAGATCTGCCAGACTTGGTTTAGCTGGCTGCGTCCCAGATGAACTGAGCTGGAGGTGCTCTGCTGGCATATCTTCACCTGAGCCAAGGATGGGGGAGTTAAGATAGCATAGCCCAGCTGCAGCAGAAACCTTTCTGCTCAACCAGAGATTTGCTGGATCCTAATCTCACACATCTCAGCAGATCCAGCTATAGGATTGCTCCCTATGTTTGCAAGGGATGGTGGATCTGTTTGGCATTGTTCAGAATGTAGCAATCCACTTAGATTTTCATTTTATGTGTGTTTTTAGCAATCTAGGGGCACCAATGAGGACTTTCTCTAGATCAGGCCTTAGAATAAGTTAATGCAAAACAACTGGGGCAATAATGGGGCAATTCAGAGCTATTTTTTCATATTGCAGGACAGCAAATAGTGGTGAGAGCCACCTCTCTGTGAGAAAGCAAGCAGGTTTGAGGTTATTGGAGAGAGGATGATCATTTATCAATTGTGCATGAATAGGCCCCATAATGCCTGGGCAGAAAAACCTTTTTTTACTTGGGAAAGGGAGTAGTAGTATCAGGGAAGATAAACTCACAAAGCATAATTGTTGAGTTTATTCAAGCGTTTGAGATATACAGAGGAATTTCCAACTGTGTATCTGGTGCAGTTGGGAGGGATTTGTGCAACAGGCATAACAGGAAGCCACAGACGAAAACATTTTATTGCGGAGCTATGTATAGGCTACTTGATGTTGTAAATGGACTAGCCTGGATTACAGAGCAGTAATAATTTGTATTTGAGCTTTCAAAATTAGTGTTATATAAAAAAGCTGCCTAGCATTGTTCTTATGCAGCTCATGAGAGGCAGCTTGATTGAAGCTTTAATAAAATTAACACTACTTTCTTGACTTACTTTCCTCTTTTCTTCTTAATCTTCTCTTCAAGATTAAACTCATCAGCACTTGACAAAAACTGCAAATAACAGCCAGATGCAGGAGTTGGCTTTATCTTTTTATGCAAGTATGTGGTGCTAATTAGTGCAAATTGATTAAACTTTAATTGCCTGATCCATGGCTAATTAATATTTATAAGATGAATGAGTAAGAAAACCAGACATTTATTAAAACACTTTAATGATTTTTCATATGTTTTGACAAAGCAAAGCAAATAGATGTTAAGAGTCAAAGGGAGCCAGACATGATGACTTCACTGTATCTCTGCTCTGTTTTTCCCATCTTAGAAGTCACTTTGGGGGGGTCGTTTTTCTTCTCACCATCACCCTGCTCATCATTCTCTACCTGCCAACAAGCCCTATTATGGGCCTGTCACATGTTAAATTGTACAGTGAAACCTGCTATAATATGTATGCATTAATATGTACATATGTAATCTAACCCATGATTGCATCGCATGAAACCCTATTGTAAGTCACCCAGAGAACCTGTATAATTGGGCGGCGTATAAATATTGTAAATACATGAATAAAATATTGCTATCGGCAGTAGTGGGGCAGAGTTGCCCCCGACACCAGCATCACTGGGGCTTACCTGGATGGGCCTGGGGCCAAGTTGGGGCTGCATTTGTCCGCATGGTGCGCCCCATGACCCAAGCTCACCACCGTCCCAACCCCACCCACCCAACCCCACCCAGGGGTGAGAGGGTGACATTGCGCCACCTCATGCGCTGCTAGTGGCTGTCGAGGATACAAATGTTTGTCCCATTTTCCCCATATACATGCTTTCACCCCAAGATGTTATTTGAACTAGTAAATGGCAGAATTTAGAAAACACAACTTTAGTCTGTGTTACCAATCATTTAAAATAAAAATGGTTGAGAAGGTCTTTGAACCTCAGTTGTTTCCATTCAATCCCAAACATGCGCTCATGCGTGCACACTCACCCACCCACCCACCCCCGTGTTTTAAAATCATTTCTTTGCAGGAGAAATTTCAACAAATTGCTTTCAGACTCATCCTATTACACCAAATGATAAAATGATACTTGTTAGAGTAAACAACCAGTTAACATCATTAGCAGTGAAATCCTATGCATATTTTCAACTGTGTTTAATAGGGTTTACTCCCAGGACAGTGGGAGCTAAAGGCTGTGGTTCTCTGCGCATGCACCTGGGAGCAAATCTTGATGGTGATCTGCAGAAAACCTGAATAGCTGTTTACTCCAAATCAGCTTTAAAGAGCAGGTTTCATGGGGAAAGGGTGCTTGGACGCAGAGCTTTAACACGTGGACCTGTGTTTGGAAAGAGCAGGGCTAATATTAACTGTGGCTAAGCCGTTACTGAACTTAGTGAGACATCTCTAAACAAAGATGCATAGGATCAAGGTACATGTCTTCTAAAACTTTCTAAATTGAGCTAGATAGAAGCTAACTTGTTGACTCTGTTGAGATGACAAGAGCTATGACAAAGTGTCATAAAGGCATAGATTTCGGCAAATTTTATATGCATACACACACACTTAAAATGTAAGGTGACAAAGAGATGTCATATGTGAGAAGAGATTGCTTTACCATTTTAGTTTTAGAAACATAACTAAGGCCAAAAATATACACTGCACAATCTTCGTGAATTTCTGAAGCCTGAGCATCATGTCTCTGGTGTAAAACAGCCTTTGGACTGACTGGGGTGGTTGCAAGGGAGTGCCGGTGGGCTGGTGGCTTTTCTTAACCCTTCTGCACCCACTACTTTCCCCCCAGTTCCAGATGCATGGTAGCCATGGGAACATGCCTCAGATACCCTAGTGCAAGAGCAGGAGAGCAACTAGGAAGACTTGCAGCAGCTCAGAAAACTGGTGAATTGACCAAGGATCCTGCCAGCTCCTCTTGCCTTCTGCTCCTCCTCTGCAAATCTTCCCCCTCCCAAAGAGTTTAGTTTAACTCTGGATCAGTTTAACCAAAAATCAGTTCAAACAGAAATCATTTTAAAAGCTGCTCTATGAACAATGAAAAACCCACTAAGAAGTCTCTGTTAAGGTTTCTCTTTGAAATGAAGCTCAGAAAAAAAGGGATCGCTGACTGTTTCCAGGAGAGGAAATGCCCGTTTGAATTGTTTGCAGGAGGTCTTTATAAGAATAATTTCTCATTTGTTGGAAATAATACATGCCATCTCTGACAGATAGTCAAACGCTAGCATCAGTATGACCTACCCAGTATTATCTATAGATTTATATAACCAGGGACTAACCATGCCCAATTGATTTTCACAAGTTTTTCACAAAGTTTCTGATATGGCATTCTGTGTCACCCATCTTCGCTCTTTGACTCCCCGAATGTCACTCCCTGGAGACTGATTCTGCAACTGAAAAGTTACACGAGTCCTCCAAACAGAGCAGAACATGAATGATTCAAATGATGCCTGATAAGTATGGCAGAGAGTGTCCTCCCTAAAAAAGGGCACGTATTGCGGTGAGACCTGGAGACTGACCTCCTGGTTGTGGGTGGGTATATTGGACAGAAACACCACCTGACTGGTAGGTCTCTCATTGCTGGCTTTGATCTGGCCAATGGGGAGCTGTTTAAATGGATCAAGGGACCTATATATACTTATGCACGTGACCCAGAGCTTCCTCTTTCGGCTCGTGCATCGGAACACCCGCCCACCTCTCCCTATATTTAGGGCATTTTGCAATTGACCTTGCTATGCTGTCGTGTGTCGTCTGTTGTTGGGACAGGGGCACACCAGGAATTTCCCCCACTTGGCTGATTTGCTGTTGCCATTTGGGTTTCACCTGCTCCGTAGCAAATCGTCACAACTTGTAAGGTTGCGGATAGGCACTGGTTCAGGTGATAGGGATGGGAGAACGGTCTCGCCATCCCTATGTGAAGGGTATTCCGTTAAAGGAATCCAGGGACTCAACTTGGTTTGGTCAACCCTCAAGAGGGGGTTGTGCCCATGCCTGAGTCCAGGGGAGCATCTGAGGAGTGGACATAGTCCGTTCCCGGGCTTTCCACCTACCTCAGGTGTTCACCCTTGGCTGACCTATGATAGAGCTCTGGGTCAGCGCTACCTGAAAGGGTGTATGGAGCTAGTCGAACCAGAGCCTGTGCAACCACTCACTTTCTGTAATCAATAAAGTTGTGGCTTAAATTTTGCCAAAAACAAAAACTAAAATCTGAGTCAAATTTGTATTTATTTAGGGGGGAGGTCTCTGGGTCTGAACACACAATAAGACATTTCTCCATGCAAATATATGACTGTGCCTAATTTGTATATTTACTTACTTTATTCAGCCACTTGCTGTTTTCTCGTCAGCAACGTTTCTCCTAGATTGGAAGTATAGTCACCCAAAATGGGACGGTTATGAACCATTCTAAATAAAATGGGCGTTTTGCCTATAGCAAGGTTCCAGTTTTAAAACTGCAATAATTGCAGCATTGCAGCTTTAGTTAGGTGAACTGCATAGTTCACATTAGTCAATGAAACTTGCCTCAAGAATAAAGGAATTAATATTACATTTCACTTTTGTACATGTATCTACAAAGTGGCAGGCTTGGGTCACCTAATCTTCTGAAACCTGTTTGGTCATGCTTAGAATCATTTAGAATGCCGTATTGCGTTACAAGACGGAGAGGAACATTTTGGAACCCAAAATCATATTCTAAACCAGGTGATGACAGACTACAATGACATCACTAGTTAAAGCTAATATGAGGAGCAGAATTCTCTTTCGATGCATTTTTTAAAATTTCATACTTGGAGTGCTTAATGCAAGAATGCTATGTTGCACAAGAAAATCAATCACAATGTTAAACAAACCTGCTGATGAAACAATAAAAACACAAGGACTAAAATATTTACAACGGGGGGGAGATGTGTATGGTAGACAAAACAATATACCCCTTAATTCTCCCCCAGCCCCAAACACACACCTTTTAAAGAAATGGAATAATAAATTATAGAACACACTTCCACTCTCTGAGAACCAGCTATCACTTTGGATATGCTTGTTCTATTCATTTTATTTTCCCTCGATGTAACAATTAAATGGATCTATGGAGAACTGTATGGGACCCTCGAGGTCATAGTGGGTATGTTTCTCCAGTTTGCCCACGCTGTGCTAGGAAAAAAACTGTTCTCAAAGCCAGCAGCAGCAGCAGCAAAAAGAAAAATGCATTAAAGAGGATGGCGTGGGGTGGGGGGGGAGAGTCTAGAGCGCCTGTGAATTTATGAGAAGTGTATCACAAAGACAAATATTTCAGCCCTGCAATTCCATTCGGCCTTTTCAGCCGTGTGTCCATAGCAAGTCAACGGCTAAATTGAAAAATCAATTCCAATTTAAATTATTGGAATAAAGAACACCAGGAGTCAGAGATAAAATGGCTTTGTTCTCTGAGATCCTTTTTAATTGGAAAGTTATTTCTTCAGGGTATTCTAATGGTTCTAAGAGAAGGCTGCAAAATAAAGTTGATCAGCTGGGGGAAGGTTAATAGCTAATGCGCATTTCTAGCTACTCAGTGGGCTCCGGTCTTTATGACAGCCCCCATCATAATGTGTAAAGACCCACAATACTAAATCATCTTGATACATGCAAGTTACAATATATTTTCCTCTATCTTCCAAGAAATCATTTAAGGACATAATCTTGGCATCTTCATATTACCTTGGCAGGCGCTACAGAAGAGTACGTTGCCGGGACTATGATTTCACAGAGGTCATCTGCCTAAAATACTGAAGGCTTTGAGCTAAAGGGAACATTTGGAATTAACATGAGAGTCTTGCATAGGTTGCGTGTGTGTGTAAAAGGGGGGGGGGGGCGACCTGTATATACCACACAAGTTGAGGGAAGTTTTTCTTTTAATTGCAAGTGAAACCAGCAATGTTATTGCCAAGGAAGAACATAACTCTGAAGCCAGTTCTAGAAAGGATGTTATTTATCTTTACAAAGAGTTATTGGGCAAGGAGGTAATCACATAGGCACCATTTAGGAAAGGAACACAGTTGTCCTTTCCCACTTTCAGAACAAACACAATTATTCCCTCTGGCTCTCAGGACTCTCTGCAGGCCACACCCCTTACCAGCCCTGCTCTGGCTTCCCTTGAGTGCTGTTGCTGAGGGAAAATGTCCATTCAGTAGAGAGGAAATGTCCATTTGCAGGTATGGTTTGAATCCAAACCACACCTGCAAATGAACTTGAAAGAGTCTTACAGCAATTTCCTTTGAAGGCACAAGTTTCAGGCCAATCTGCTGACCAGTGGTCATAATGAGTCCCTTTGAAGTTTACACCCCTCAAAGGAGACAGACCCTTCACCCCCATATTAAACTTTTCCCCCTCCCTGTCACCTTTACTCAGTCAAAAATCTATGCCACACACAGGATGGGTGAGCGAGGCACTGGGCAGACTAAGGCTCACTGGTAGTTCCTGGCCCTATCATTTGAGAAAAGCTGGTTTAGATGAAAAGAAAAGGAAGTTGTGTTGGCCCATAAGGAAAAACTAACATCCGTATAAGATAACTAAAACATCACAGAAGAGGGTGCAAGCTTCAAAGTTCTCCAGAACCCTTCATCAGACTGGCTTACAGATGCAGACTTTGTTTGGCTGTATATACTGATATTTTGAATGGGTTTATACAGAATATAGTAGGTTATTATTTATGTATTAGCATAAATAATAACCATACAGGGACGCGGGTGGCGCTGTGGGTAAATCCTCAGTGCCTAGGGCTTGCCGATCACATGGTCGTCGGTTCGAATCCCCACGGCAGTTCGAATCCCGTCTGCGGTCCCAGCTCCTGCCCACCTAGCAGTTCGAAAGCACCCCTAATGTGCAAGTAGATAAATAGGTACCGCTTTCTAGCGGGAAGGTAAACGGCGTTTCCGTGTGCTGTGCTGGTGCCGGCTCGCCAGAGCAGCTTCGTCACGCTGGCCACGTGACCCGGAAGTGTCTCCGGACAGCGCTGGCCCCCAGCCTCTTAAGTGAGATGGGCGCACAACCCTAGAGTCGGACACGACTGGCCCGTACGGGCAGGGGTACCTTTAATAACCATACAGTATATATCTTGCCATATATTGTACGATGTTTCGTCTCTTTCTTTTTTCCTTCCCCCATTTATCTTGTACAGTTGAAAACTTTAAAATATTAATAATAATAGGAAAAAGAGATGTGAGGCAGAATGCAGCAGACACAGAACATGTAACAGGCATTCAAATGAGGCTTTTTAAAGGGCCATACAAATATCAGGTTGCACCAAGGCCTACTGGGAATGTCTGCTTCCTCATGTCTAGAATTACTGAAACCAGCTGCTAACCAAGTCTATCCGTATGCACAACATGCAGTAGGTGGAAAACAGGACTAGTGGCCGAATCTGAATCAGTCCCAATGCTGCCAAGTGATACCAGTGGGGACAGCTCAGGAAGCAGTGCCTTGGGGCTTATCCCTTCCCTGTCCCTGAAACTATCCATAGTGTGCTTTCGACAAGTGGAAATAGGATGGAGAATTTCGATTCGGGTCTCAGTGGAAGCCAAATTTATCCAATTTAAAGTTTGCAAAACAATATGAGAACTGAAACACAGCCATCCTTCAAAATCCACACTTGATCTGAACATTCCTATGCAGTTTGCCAACCAAAAGTGTGTCTATTAGGGGATAGTGTGTGTAAAAAGGAATACATTGCTAAAAACAACAACAACAACGTATTAAATTGGGGAAAATGCTAGCAAAAATGTGTTCATTAGTCAAAACTGCATATAAAATTGTTTTGGGGAGAAATTTTCACTAAAAAGTTGCTGAAATTTCATGAGGTTTGGTTTTTTTTTAAATCACAAAATGTAGATAACAGACTAATATAGGAAAAATGAGGAACTGAGAGAAGTGAAACTGACAGCTGCTTCCATCCCTGGGCAGAACACAGAACTCTGCTGATGGAGTAGTGCTAGCATCATTCTGTGGGCAAAACCTGGTGGACCTCTTCTGTGCTGCGTATTCCTCTGGCCCATCCAACCTCTCCTAGGTCCTGGGTCAAGGGTTTGAACTGTGTCCTTAGTCATAACCAACCTAATTCCTCTGTTTTCAGTGATTCTGTTCTAAGTATGAATTGAGTCAGATACAACCTACCACGTTTTTCCCTCCCAGACGAACCTAGTAAAGAATAAGAGGAAGGCAACCAAGATGATCAAGGGTCTGGAAACTAAGCCTTATGAGGAGCGCTTGAAGGAGCTGGGTATGTTTAGCCTGGAAAAGAGGTGACTGAGAGGAGATGTGATAGCCACCTTCAAATATCTCAAGGGCTGTCACATATGGAGGAGGGAGCAAGCTTGTTTTCTCCTGCTCTGGAGGGCAGAAATTGAACCAATGGCTTCAAGTTGCAAGAAAGGTGATTCCGAGTAAACATTCAGAAAGAACTTTCTGACACCTAAGAGCTGTACAGCAGTGGAACAGACTCCCATGAGTGGTGGTGGACTCTTCTTCCTTGGAGGTTTTTAAACAGAGGTTGGATGGACATCTGTCATGGATGCTTGAGCTGAGATTCCTTCTTGGCAGGGGGTTGGACTAGATGACCCTCAGAGTCCCCTGCAACTCTAAGATTCTACGACCTTACTGGATGTCCTCTTCCTCATTAAAATCATCTTACCTCCCCCAACTATTGAAATCTGAAATGATGATGGAGGAATATAGAAGCAAACTATGTGCAGACATGGAAGGAAATACGTTTCAGAATATGCAAGAGATCATAGTTGCTCTTTAAGTCCATTGCTTTCAGTGGGATATGAGCTGTGCTTCGTAATGGGACTTGTTGCACTTAGCTTTTTATGGAATGTACCCATGAGATTTAAAGACTACAAAAAGGGTGTATGTGTAAATCTTATCCAGTATGAATAATACACCAAATGTGGAAAATATTATTGTTCAGTAGTCTTTAGATCAGGCTAACCTTTACTCTGGTGGAGGAAAAAATCCCTTAAAAATCTATTTGGGGCAGCTGTAGATTAGAAGATTTAAATGGGCATTTAATTTGAAATTAATAAAACAGTTATGGTATGTGTTAAGAAAAGTTACTGAGGTTTGCTTAGTATATTTAATTAGTGTAAAAGAGATAAATCTCGTTGCCATGTAATGAACTCAGAAGTGCAGATACAGTAAGTGTGTACTCACGTTCCTATTATTAATGCATTAAACTTGTAAGAATGTTTAGGAATTTAATTAGCATTTAATAAGATAGCTATAGCAAATTACAGTAGTTAGATGTTAAATGTAAATTAATGTTTTTAGTATTTAATTGATATTAACTAATTAATTACTGTTTATTACATGGCAACGAGATTTATCTTTTTATAGTTATTAAATCTAAATTAAAAAGTGGTATTTAAAGCAGGCTCCACTCAATTAAAATAAATATATTCTGAGTTTGGGACATCCATCAGTTTTGTCCATGGAGGAGTTGGGGATCATTTGATATATTTGTGCAAAGTTCATATTATGCTTTTAAGAATGGATTCAGCAAACATGGATAGCTTCATTATCCTCACGGGTAAGTTTTACTTGGATCAGGCCCCCTAATCCATATAGCAGAAACAGAAAGTGGTCCAGAGATTCTTCCACATAGCATCGGCATGCACACATCTTGCTGCATGCAAAATTCTTTGACAAAAAAAAAAGACTTCTTGTTGTCAGCAGCTGTCAAGGGGAGTCAAGTAAGTGGGTGCCCCCGAATTCATGTCTGCAAATAGTCCTTTGTCTGTTTGCCTATGGCAATGGATCATTTTATTGCATGGGCAAGCAAGCTAATATACAATACATTCTTGCAGGCTAGCAATGTGTGCTTGTTGGTAATGTTGCTAGAGCCACTGCCCTGCCCTGCAGGGTTGGTTTTTTTGGCAGATTCTGAGAGAGATCCATGAGTGAAAACACCTTTGTGTATACTAATAACCCCTCCTACTCTTAATGAAAACTTACACTTTGCACACGAAGGATGATTTGTGCATGTTTACCAATGTTCAAAGCAGCAAGTAACCTAAGCGTAAAGTGGAAATACATGTAAACATCCTGTAGATAAACAGTGTTAAGGAGCCATGGACAATCAAAACTTCTAGCTTATGGCTATTGTGTGTCCCCATCTGTTTCCTAATGTAGTTTGCTACTTAAAACATTGCTGTATTTGCAAAAACCCTGTAGCGTGTAAAGCATAAATCACCACTTGCCATTAATAGAAAATATTGAAAGTTCTAAGCTCATATGACGATGGCACCACACTCAGACTGCAAAATCCAATGCCAGTTGAATTCTAAAACTTAATTCAGTAAAGCTGGATTGTAAACAACCATTTTGCAGGGTTCTTTCCAAATGTTTCTGTCTCTAAGCCATCTCATAGTCAATAGCTTTCTTCATGCCATGCTGAAGACTTGGCACATTGATGGAACTCTTCCATGGTTGAAGATATATATATAGGCACACAGACAAAATGTCTATGCAATATTTTACACTCTCACACAAGATTTTAGAATCCCAAGTGTCAGGGCTGCCGCCCAGTCCCAGCTCACATAGGACCAAGTCAGCCAGCGTTCAGTTTCAAAGAGTCTTTATTGGATTACAGGTTCCATTTCCAAACTGCAACGTGCAGCCCTACTTCTTCTAGGTCAGAACGACGAAGACCCGTCTGAGTCTCCGCCTCTAGCGCACCAGCTTAATACCCTAGCCTTGCTCCACCTCCTGCGCCTTTCCTTCCGTCTCTGGGTCCTCCTGCCCCCCTGGGTCTCTCCTTTCCTACTCTCTTCTGGCGCGGACCCCCCTGACCCTTCCGCCTCCTTGCGGCGGGCTTTGGGACTCGGTTCACTCTCTGGGCTGCTGGCTGCGCCAGCTTCCGTTACATTTGAACTTGGCGCGCGCGCCCAACTCTCCACTTTCCTCTTGATCGTTTCCTCGCTCCCCGAGGTGGGCGTGACTACTCCTGACTCATGCCCTCCCTCCTTCTGAAAGTCTCCGGAGCCCGATATCTGGTCCCCTTTCTCCCCGCTGCTCCCGGCTGGGAACGTGGGTCCCGATCTCCAACTGCTGCTTTCTGATCCCTCTCTGGACCCTTTTTCCTGGGGTGTCCCCCTGCTCTCCCCCCTTGCTCTGGCTGCTGGCGCTCCCTTCTGGGAATCCTCGGACTCGCTAGACAGGCTCGGTGATCTCGGGTCGTCATCCCCACTCATCCTTCCTTCGTATTCCTCCCCCTCGCTCTCTGTCTCCTCCCTTCTCTGCGTCTCTGCTCCTGAACCCCTGACATCCATCCCCCCCTCGAAGCCCCCCCTTCCCCCCTCCCCGCTTTCAAGGGTGGTTGGTGGGTGCTCCGTCATCACGGGAGTGAATGTCGGATACAGTTCGCTCCCCGTTGCTGGCCGCCAACTGAAGACCTCCGAGTCTTCCTCCCCGCGTTCGTCAACGGTGGTCTCCTCCGCCTCCATCTCGGTGCCGCCGTGCTCGAAACCAAGGTCCTCCCCGCAAACGTCCATGTCCGTCTCTGCGTCTGTCGCTGGACCTGGTGTCTCCTGCCACTTCCGGCGCCACTGCTCCTCTGGCCGATCGTCCCACCAATACGAGTTGTCGGACGCCGAACCCTCCGGTGACCCCTCTGGGGAACGTGTGCGCGGTGCGGGTTCCCCTTCCGAGTCGAAGCCATGGAACGTGCTGGAGGAAAGCGTGGGCGTGAACAACCAGTCGTCGAAGAAGCCCGCTGGCATAGGTCTGTGTGGGAAAAGGGCATGAAACTCATCCTTGAGCAGGGGTTCCTCCAAGGCGTAGTCCGGCACCCAGCTATTAGTACTGGCCCGGGTGCCCTCCCTTGCTAGTAGATATTCTACTCCGTCTTCCCCCCATCTGGAGTCCAAAATCTCCGTGACTTCGTTGATGGGGTCCTGCTGTGGCAATCTTCCCACCTCCGTCCGCTCCGGAGACTGACTCGGTGCCGTTCCTGGTTCCTGGAACCTGTGCGGTGCCCTGTAGGGAGTGAGCACCGACCTGTGGAACACCGGATGCATCCTGGAACCCTCTGGTAGCACCAGCCGGAAAGCCACCGGGTTGATCTGCGCTTCGACTCTGTATGGACCGAGTTGCTTGTGCCCTAGCTTCCTCTTGGCTAACGATCGGGTCGGCACCGCGTGGGCTGCCAACCAGACCCAGTCTCCCACTCGGATCTCCTCGCCAACTCGCCTGTGCTTGTCAGCTTGGACCTTGTATGCGTGCTTCGCCAGCTCCAGCTGCCGTCTGAGTTGATCGTGGACCTCTTGCAACTCAGATGCGAAAGCGTCCGCCGTCTGTGGTTCCCCTTCCCCCACTCTGTCCAGTCCCGGGAAGGTTCTGGGATTCCTCCCATTGTTGGCGAAGAACGGCGTCACCCCTGTGGATACGTGTTTCGTGTTGTTGTAGGCGAATTCGGCGAGCGGCAGGTAATCCACCCACGTCGCCGGCTGTTGATTGGCATAGCATCTCAGGTACTGCTGCATGATGGCATTGACCCTCTCCGCTTGCCCGTTGGTCTGCGGGTGCCTTGCCGATGTCAGGTTGATCTTGACGTTCAGGAAGCCCATCAGCTTTTGCCAGAAATTCGAGATGAACTGGCGTCCGCGGTCGGACAGTATAGACCGTGGCAGCCCGTGCACTTTGAACACGTGATCTATGAACAATTTGGCTGTTTGTTCTGCCGTGGCCACCTTCGCACACGGTATGAAATGTGCCATCTTGGTGAACAAGTCCACCACCACTAGTACAGCTGTCTTGCCTCTCGAGCTGGGTAGATCCGTGACAAAGTCCAGGGCCACCCTCTCCCATGGTTCAAACGGCGTTTGCAGCGGTTCCAGCAGTCCCGCCGGTGGTTTGTGCACCGGCTTGGCCCTCTGGCAGGTGTCGCACCTCGCGACGTAGTCCGCGACTTCCCCCCTCAGTCTGGGCCACCAAAAGTCTCTTGCGACCAATTCCACCGTTTTTTCTGTGCCAAAGTGCCCGGCCGTGGGTGCGTCGTGCAGCTGCTGCAGTACCCGGGCGCGAAGTTCGTCTCCCGGCACGTAGACGGCCCCTTTACGTAAGAGCAAGCCGTCTCGTATCTGGAACTCGTCGCCCTTCGCCGTGCCCCTGTGCACCTCTGCCATCTTCGCCTGCGCGAATGAGTCGTCCGTCAACGCCCTTCGCACCGCATCCAGGTCTACTGTGGCTGAAGCGCACGCCCACGCTGTTGGCGCGAAGATGTGCATGGCCGCCGCTGGCGTCGCCTCTTCGAGGTACTGCGGTTTTCGGGACAGGGCATCCGCCATGATGTTGGTGTCGCCCGGGACGTACTCAATTCGGAAATTGAAGTCAGCAAAGAACTCCGCCCAACGGATCTGCCTCTGGTTCAGGAACCGAGCCGTGCGCCAGTGCTCCAGATTCTTGTGGTCCGTGCAGACCTGCACCGTGTGCTTGGCGCCGATCAGGAAGTGCCTCCACGCCTTGAAAGCTGCATGAATGGCAAGCAGCTCCCTATCCCAGATGGTGTAGTTCTGCTCCGACTTGCTGAGCTTTCTGGAGTAGAACGCCCCCGGCCTCCAGACCCCCTGCGGGTCCTTCTGCAGCAGTACCGCTCCCACTGCTCTATCGGACGCGTCTGTCTCCACCCTCAGCGGTCTGCTGGGGTCGATATGCAGCAGTTGCTCTTCCGACGCGAAGAGACGCTTGAGTGTCTGAAAGGACCGCTCCGCCTGCTCCGTCCAGATGAATTTCTTTTTCTTGGAGCTTAGCGTGTCCGTAATAGCTGCCGTCTGCATCGCGAACCCCTTGATGAACTTGCGATAGAAATTGGCGAATCCGACAAACCTCTGGACCTCTTTCCGGTTGCGCGGGCTCTTCCAATCCAACACCGCACGAACCTTGGCGCTGTCCATGGCTAGCCCCTTGTCCGACAGCTTGTAACCCAAGAAATCCACCTCCGTCGTGTCGAACTGGCACTTCTCCAGTTTGGCGTACAGTCTATGCTGCTGCAGCCTCTTCAGCACCTCCCGAACGTCCTGGTCGTGTGCTTGCTGCGAGTCAGAGAATATCAGGATGTCATCCAGAAAGCAGACGCACTTCTTGTAGAGGAGTCCCGCCAACACGTGATGCATAAAAGCTTGAAAAACGTGGGAGCCATTTTGCAATCCAAAAGGCATAACTCTATATTCGTAGGTGCCCAGAGGCGTGAACATGGCTGTCTTCCATTCATCGCCCTCCCTCATACGGATGAGATTGTACGCTCCTCGCAGGTCCAACTTGGTGAACACGCGTCCCTTGCGCACCGTCGCCAGCAGGTCGTCAATCCTGGGCATAGGGAAATCGGAGGGCTTGGTCATTCTGTTTAAGAGGCGGTAATCCACGACCAATCTTTTTTGGGGCGTGTCCTTTTTCTTCACGAAGAAAACAGGACTGCCCCCTACTGCGCTGGACTCCCGGATGAAACCGCGCTGCAAATTGTGATCGATGAACTGTTTGAGTTCCTGTAGTTCGTCCTCAGACATGGAATATAGCTTTCCCTTCGGCAGCGTCGCCCCTGGCAGGAGGTCAATCTTGCAGTCATATTGCCTGTGCGGTGGTAGCTTGTCTGCCTCTTTCTCGCAGAAGACCTCCAGAAAGTCCGCGTATTTGTGGGGAACTGCTTGCAACGTTCCCAACTGCAGTTGTGAGTCCTCCTCCTCCCCCTCCTGCCTGGGCAGGATGCAGTGTTCTGCGCAGTAAGAGGAGCCGAAGATCAGCTGTCTCTGGTACCAAGCCAGCGTTGGACTGTGCCTGTCCAGCCAACTCATGCCCAACACAATGGGCGTGTCCGACAGTCGGGTGACATTAAAACTGATGACTTCCCTGTGGTTACCAAGTTGCATCACCATTGGTGGCGTCTGCTTCACCACCTGCCCCCCTAGCAACTCTCTGCCATCCACTGTGACGACTTGCAGGGGCAGAGTGGCAGGCAGCAGCTTTATAGCGTGCTGCTCCACAAAATCCTGTGCTATAAAGTCTGCGTTGCTTCCAGAATCCACAGAAAGCGGCACTTCGATGGTGACTCCATTGGGTAGCTGGAGAGACGCTGTGAGTTGCACTACTGGTTTGGGTGGGAGGGGGTCCGTGGGTTGCAATATCGCTGGGGACTGCTTCACTGATGCGTCTGGCTGGGCCCCAGTGCCTCTGTCTCCAGCCAGACATCGTCGTTTCCCTGCTGGGCTTCGCTGCATTGTGTGGCCACTTTCACCGTTGCGGAGGCTGCAGTGTGCTTGGAGCTCCTCTGGGGACACTCTTTCGCCAAGTGTTGAGGGCTCTCGCATATGTAACACTTCCTGGTCCCTCTAGGAGGTTTAGTCTTGACTGCTGTCGGTGCAGAGGCTCTGCTAGCTGACTGAGCCCTGGCGCCTCCCACTTCCATAGGTTCCACTCCCCCTCCTGGCGGAGGTGTGGATTGCGCACGCGCTGCTTCCCTTGGAACGAAAGAGAAACTTCTCGCTGCTTCGCGCCCTCCACGTCCTTCATCTCTGCACCATGGACGTTCTTCCAGCCTCACCCCCACAGTCAGCGCCCTTTGGACCACCTCCTGCGTGCTTCGGGGCCTCTCCCCCCTCGCAATTTCATCCTTCACAGCAGAGCTGAGACCCTCCCAGAACAGGTCCCTGACTGGGGGCGAGTCCCGGTCCCATTCCAATGCACTGACCAGCGCAAAAAAGCGGGCGTGGTACTGTCGGACGCTCGCCCTCCCTTGTTTCAGTCCATGAATCTCCCGTCGGGCAAGATCCACATCAATGGTAGACAAAAAACATGCATCCATCGCTTTGATAAAGGCATCTGCACTCTGAAGCGCCGGATCTTTATCCCTCCACAAATTGCGCAGCCACGCCTTCGCATCCCCATGCAAATGGGACAGTATAAACCCCACTTTCTCTTGCTCATCTCTAAAGTCTTTTGCCAGCAGTTGCAGTGCGCACATCACATCTGCTCGAAAGTTGGGGTACTGTTGTAAATTCCCATCGAAGTGAGCCACCAGCCCTCCTGCTCTCCGTGCCAACCCAACCCCCTCCGGTCTGGGTCCTGGCTGCCCATGCTTAACCCATGCTTCAAACCTGGCGTGGAGATCTCGGTAGGCGGCTGCCACATCCTCCTCCCTTTTCTTGGATGCCAGTACCTCCGCATTCAATTGGGTAACTGCCTGTTGCAGCGCTGAAACTTTCTCTGCTTCCGTCATCTTTGCCAACCGTCGTGAGCTTGCTCCCACACACCGATCCCCTCCTCCAGCTGCTTCTGTCTCCGCTGCGAGGTATCAGGTGTCAGAAGCTTGAGAGACGGGTCTTACTGTCAGGGCTGCCGCCCAGTCCCAGCTCACATAGGACCAAGTCAGCCAGCGTTCAGTTTCAAAGAGTCTTTATTGGATTACAGGTTCCATTTCCAAACTGCAACGTGCAGCCCTACTTCTTCTAGGTCAGAACGACGAAGACCCGTCTGAGTCTCCGCCTCTAGCGCACCAGCTTAATACCCTAGCCTTGCTCCACCTCCTGCGCCTTTCCTTCCGTCTCTGGGTCCTCCTGCCCCCCTGGGTCTCTCCTTTCCTACTCTCTTCTGGCGCGGACCCCCCTGACCCTTCCGCCTCCTTGCGGCGGGCTTTGGGACTCGGTTCACTCTCTGGGCTGCTGGCTGCGCCAGCTTCCGTTACATTTGAACTTGGCGCGCGCGCCCAACTCTCCACTTTCCTCTTGATCGTTTCCTCGCTCCCCGAGGTGGGCGTGACTACTCCTGACTCATGCCCTCCCTCCTTCTGAAAGTCTCCGGAGCCCGATATCTGGTCCCCTTTCTCCCCGCTGCTCCCGGCTGGGAACGTGGGTCCCGATCTCCAACTGCTGCTTTCTGATCCCTCTCTGGACCCTTTTTCCTGGGGTGTCCCCCTGCTCTCCCCCCTTGCTCTGGCTGCTGGCGCTCCCTTCTGGGAATCCTCGGACTCGCTAGACAGGCTCGGTGATCTCGGGTCGTCATCCCCACTCATCCTTCCTTCGTATTCCTCCCCCTCGCTCTCTGTCTCCTCCCTTCTCTGCGTCTCTGCTCCTGAACCCCTGACACCAAGGATAGATTTGTATTAATTGGTGCTGATGGTTGAGGAGAGAGCATAGTTCACTGCTAGACCATGGGCCGTGCGTGCAGAAGGTCACAGGTTTGATCCTTAGTATCTGCAGTTCAAAGGATCAGATTGCAGGTAATATCAAAAAATATATCCTGAGACCTTGAAGAGCTGTTGGTACTCAGAGTAGACAATCCTAGCCTAGTTGAATGAACAATCTGGCATGGCATGGTGTGAAACAGCTTTCTGTGTTCCTAGTCATGGTGGTGATTATAGCTGTGATCAAAATAATTCATTGTGGCAAGTACCATTTCAACTGTACATTGGGATTGTTAGATCAGGTTCCAAGTAACTACCTCACCAGTTCTTTGCAACCCTGAGTCTTACGATATCTCAAGCAGCAGCTTTCATGGGGTCTAGCAAGCGTCTTTTGAAACAGAGGGGATTTCAGTTTGTGGTATTGCGTGGGGTATTGCATGTTCAAAGACAAAGAAAATAAAATCCCATGTTTGAGGTGTGCTGAAGCACAGATGTGTCACTCTATGTAAGGGTCACTTTGAAAAGTTGGGTGTGTGTTGGTCAAGGAGAATCTTAGCAGTTCTAGTAAGTCTCAAACTACGCATGATGTTAATCATGTATAGCCTTGAATTACATCTTTGTGGTTCTGTTTTAAAGGAGTCTCCCAGCTTGCATTTCCAGTGAGAGAGACCTGTGTTGTGGGAGAATACATTTTAACCCTTCTTTTCCCACTAATTCTCCATGTCCAAATCACCCTGCTGGTGAATAAATATGAATATACCTGCATAGGGTCTCTCTCCCTCTCTCTCTCTCTCTCATACACATATGATCTAGTCGGCAGGGTGTGGGAAACTACATGTGATTAAAATCATATATTGTTTGAGCCTTTGAACACTTAAAAGCAGCACAGAAAACCAGATAAAACGCCAAGCAGTGTTGATCAAATTGAAAATACCACAGCAAGCATTGTAATTAATGTGTTTCCAGAACCTGGCTTGCTCTCTGAGTGTCATTCCCTAGGTTATTACAGATGGAATTAGAGTGTCCTTTCACTGTCAAACTGATATATACTGCTGGAGCAGTGCTGAAGTAAAAGTACCATTCCCCATGCCTTTACAGGATTTAAACATCTGCTGAATCCCATTTATTTCTCTCCTTGTCATCTGGAAATAGATGCACATCTCAGAAAGCTTTTGGTTTGAAGTGAATAGTCTCCATTTCATGTTGCAATATGTTGGTTTTCTGTGTGCTTTTGTTGTGTTTGTGTTTTCTGTGTTAAAGAAGGGGAATTAACTCCTGTAATGTTCATATGTGCATGTGGTAATAGCAGCAAGCCTTTAAATTCAAGCAACACATTTGTGGGACCTACTTCCCAAATAGATGGATACAGATTCGGATACACACACATACATTTCTAGTAAACTGAAATGTATTCACTAATGTGAAGAGAATTCTAATTATAAGAATGAGAGCTAGTAAAACATAATGGTCATAACCAGTCATTTTACTCAAAAGTAAATCCCACTGCAGGGACGCGGCTGGCACTGTGGGTTAAACCACAGAGCCTAGGACTTGCTGATCAGAAGGTCGGCAGTTCGAATCCCCGCGACGGGGTGAGCTCCCGTTGCTCAGTCCCTGCTCCTGCCAACCTAGCAGTTCAAAAGCACATCAAAGTGCAAGTAGATAAATAGGTACCGTTCCGTCAGGAAGGTAAACGCCGTTTCCGTGTGCTGCTCTGGTTCGCCAGAAGCGGCTTAGTCATGCTGGCCACATGACCCGGAAGCTGTACGCCGGCTCCCTCGGCCAATAAAGCGAGATGAGCACCGCAACCCCAGAGTCGGCCACGACTGGACCTGATGGTCAGGGGTCCCTTTACCTTTAAATCCCACTGCATTTAATGGGGCTTTCAGGTAACGTTGCACAGGATTGCGGCCTGAGTGATTCACATCTCAGCTCCATCACCAACTAACAAGGTGGCCTTTAAGCAATTGAACCCATCTCAGCTTCAGTCTCCCATCTGCAATATAGGGATGGTGATACTGACCTCTTAAGCTGTCAAGAAAAGGGGAAACCAATTAGGCATCATTACAACATAATGCTTCTGCATCAGGTAGACCTTTCATAGGTTTCTTAACAGAACTGTTACACTTCTAGGGCTGGTACACATGTGAATTTAAATCACATTATTTCTTTACCCTTAATGAATGTCAAGTGAATGTCCTCTCCATCAGGGGACACAAAAAAATTGACTTTGTGGTGTTCCACAACAACAAACCTGCAGTCTTTCTAATCCAAACGTTGATATCAGATTCAACCCATACCTACCCCATTCTTGGTGTCCATTGTCCTCTGCTCCTTTCCTCAAGACTCCTTTCCTTTCACCTACTTTCCCCTCAAAATCAACTTTCTTTGCACATCTCCTTCTGCCGCCATACCTCAGTGGCTTCCTGCTTCTACAAGACATTCATGTTTCCCACTCCGCCTCCCAATACACCCTGCCAACTTTCCCTTCCCTCTGCATGCCTGACGCCTTTGTTTTCTGAGCAGCTGCAATGTTTGTGAATATTCTATGCCACCACACTAGCTCAACAAATTAGAGGCATCATTACCAAACATGCAACATATTACCATGACCCGTTTCCCCATATGGGCCGCCACTAGATGGTACGGCCACCTAATCAGCACTAATGTGTGAATCTGTCTTTAACAATATCATAGCACTAAACTCACATCCCAACCAACCATCAGATTCTGCAGTTTGCTAGCCAACATTGCCATAACACTATTACCTTCCTACTATCATTCTGCACAGTATTGCCACTTGTCTTCCCACCGCAGGGGCAGGGAAGACGCTTGTCAACACTGTATGCTAGAATGCCTCCATCTTACCTGTGAGAGGAGGAACGTTCTGGTGGTGGCGCAAGTGGCAAAGCAGGCAAGAGTGCTGCCTCTTCCTCTTCCACCGCCTGAAGCGAGTGCTCCAGGCCACCTCTTCCATGGCCAGCTCTGCCTATGTTGTCATTTGAACTGGCAGGAGGCTGTTGCATCTTCTCCTGATTATTATTATTTTTTTATTCAAAATTATAACAAGACATATTATCCAAAAACATATCATCCTTGTTCCCCCCCTCCCACACAAAACCCACCCACCCCCACCCCACCTCCCGACTTCCCTCAGTTCCAGTCTTTGGTTTCTCTAAGAATGCTGTTTTCTGCATGTTACAAAGTTGTATAGATCCTCAAAATATTTAGCTGATTATTATCAATAAAAAGTTTGTGAATGTTTATTCAAAACCTGCCAAGGAGTCCAGTTCACTTTGTTGTGTCTTCAGATACTTTGTAAAGGGTTCCCATTCATCCTTAAAGTCACAGTTATCCTTGTCCCGTAGCTTATATCAGTGTTTCCCAACCTTTTTTGGGCAAAGGCACACTTGTTTGATGAAAAAAATCTTGAGGCACACCACCATTACAGCCCCGTGACGTCAGCGCGCAGCATCGCGCCGGGAGGGACGCACGAAAGTGTAAGTTTCAATTATTTTCCCTCCCCTCCTGTGTAAAGGGGAATGCACTCTGCTAAGTAAAGGCACTTGCCACAGCAGCGTCAACGTCACAGCACCCACCGGCACCCAAGAGAGAAGGGGTCTCAGCAGCCCTTTTGCCAGGAAGAGGAGCAAGAACGAGAGGAGGAGGAGGAAGAGGAAGAGAGTCCCCCCCCCAAAAAAAAATTCTCCTTTTGATCTTCCTTATTTGCAATTCCTCATTGCAAAACAGCGGTTGATATACAGCTGATTTTTTTGTTATTACAGTCCCCACCCCCTCACCTAGAAAAACACCACCTGTCAATTTTATTATTATTATTATTGTTGTTGTTGTTGTTGTTGTTGTTGTTAATTATTATTATTATTATTATTATTATTATTATTATTATTATTATTATTATTATTATTATTATTCCCTGCCACTCTGGGAGGCTGAAGCCCTTTAAGGCTTACTTCTGTCCACTCTCTGTGAATTACCTGCCCGGAGCGGGTTTCTGGGGGGGGGGGGGCGCTGCTGCCGGTGTCCTCCCCGTCGAGTCTCGCCTTGCCTGGCGCGTGGCGGCCGCCCTTTCCCACACTCTGCCGGCTGCGCTGCCAAGCCCCGCGGCTCGGCCTGTCAGCGTTACCGGGCTCGGCGGGCGGTAATTCCCGAAGAAAGCCGGCGGCGCTTGAAGAGCTGGCATGTTTTCCGCAGCCCTTGGAGAGGATTAAGTTCCCTCCTTCCTGCCGGGGAACCTCCAAGCTTTGGGGGTAGGGGGGGGGAGGAGGCAGCAAAGCGAGGCAGGAAGGAGAGCGCGGCTTGGCTGGGTGAGCTTTGGCAGGGGCAAGGAATGAGAGCCGCGAGGCGGGCGCTGTGGACGGAAGCGCTGCCCGCCGAGCTCGCAGGCAGCCAGGCAGGCAGACGGCGAGAGCTCCGCGCTGGGCGGCCTCTCCTCACCGCCGCCGCCCCGCCTCTGGCCGCCCGACTCGCCCGCCTCCCTCCCACGGAGGTAGGCTGGTGTGCCGTGGGAGGGAGGCGGGCGAGTCGGGCGGTGAGCACACGCGGGGCGGCGAGCGAGCTCCCTCCCACATCCCATCGCCGCTCGCTTCGGCCGGCCTACTGGGCTGTCGCAGGCGGAAGGCCTGCGCATGCGCGAGGTTTTCGCGCCTTCCTCCAGTAGGCCGGCCGAAGCGAGCGGCGATGGGATGTGGGAGGGAGCTCGCTCGCCGCCCCGCGTGTGCTCGCCGCCACCGCGCCTCTCGCCGCACGACTTGCCCGCCTCCCTCCCACGGAACACAAGGCAACGTTCCGCGGCACACTAGTGTGCCGCGGAACACCGGTTGGGAAACACTGGCTTATATGTCAGTTTTGCCAGTTCTGCATAGTCCATCAATTTTTCTTGCCATGATTCTTTAGTTGGGGTTTCTTCAGTCTTCCATCCTTGTGCTACCAGAACTCTCGTGGTCACATACATGAAGATATTTTTCAACTTTTTTGGCAGGTCTTTCCCTACAATCCCCAACAAAAATGCCTCGGGTTTTTAAACAAATGTTAAATGGAACATTTTCTTCAATTCGTTGTATATCATTTCCCAAATTTTTTTAATTACCTTACAATCCCACCACGCATCTTCTCCTGATTATTTGTCTGCTTTTTAATGCTACCTGCTGTAGTAAGAAGGACTACAGACTGGTTGCATCAGGTAAGAATCAGAAAGGATCAGGGGCAGGAACAGACCTCAGCTGCCTCGCCTCCAACTTTACCCACAATTTTAAAGTTATGGCACAAATCTCTCGAGTTTCAACCTGGCCGTTCTGCCATAGAAATTGAGAGTCACTTTATGCTTTTCATTAGCAGGCAACAGTGGTTAGATGGCTCAGTTTGCTATTATGAAAATAGCATTGTCCAAAGAATTCAATGATAATTGTACATTTTCTGAGAAGTCCAAAAAAATAAATTAAAAACCACAGCAACTCGACAAGGTCAAGCTGATGTAGGTAAACCAAGGAGGCAACCTGAAAAAGAAGATGCAGGAGATGTTTTCGTGTTGTTTAATGCAATTTACTTAATGCATGGCATTCTAGCTATTGATTAAATGTATTTCCTGCTTTTGGAAAATTATTAAGATAATGGAGATAGGCAATCATGTGATCTTAGTTGAAGAGGCAGGTGCTTTATTGGAAACTATATTAATGTTTTGTGAAATTCCATCCCCTCCCCTATATCTGCAATCAAATTAAAGGCCTGGAGGAGCATGCTATTCAACAGCTAAATAAGGGGTAGATCTGTGACAGTAAAAGCTAAATTCAATTCTTTTCTTCTTCTTTTTTTAAAAAAGAACATCAGTTAAGTACAGAGTTTAGGTACAAAGTTATGGTAAAATCTAAACTTGAAGAGAGCATGGGAAATGGAGCTATCCCTTCTTAACTGGCTGCAACATTAAGTGATCATGTAGAGTTCTCCACAAAATTGAGAATATGCTTCATAACAAAATCTACGATTTATTTCAGTTATTTGCCTAACCTGAAACAATTTTTAAGGCACAGAGTGATTTCCAAGTGTGTCCAGAGCAGGGGTAGGCAACCTAACGCCCGGGGGCCAGATGCGGCCCAATCGCCTTCTAAATCCGGCCCCCGGACAGTCCAGGACACTCCAGAGTGTTGAGGGATTCTCTGGACCAGACATCTTGTGGCACAATCAGAGTCTGCCTACACATGTTGGATTTCATCCATATAACTTTTTTTAATAGAAAAAAATAAGTCCTCAAAAACATGCTTACTAAATGCTTGTCCTAATAATAATAATAATTTATTTATACCCCACCCTCCCCGGCCAGAACCGGGCTCAGGGTGGCTGACACCAATAAAATTACAATAAAACGTAATAGGAAAAAATTGACTTTCTTGGAAGTTGGGGAGGAGGTATGCCCCCACCATTCTGCTTTGGTGCTGAGAGAATCTGCTCCCCAGATTCCAGGAAAGAAGGAGGTCTAAGAGGTATTTGTAAGGCATATATGATGCTGAGTCCTGCCTCAGATTTGACACTGCAATTGCGTTTTCTCCAGGTCGGTCTTTACTGTAATATTAAAAGCATAAGTCTCAGTCCAGGAAGAGGAAGTGATGTTTCACCTGCGCTGGGAAGCTATTGTTAATGGCAAGCTAGAATATAAAACCATGATTTGAAGTTGACTTCATATCCTGACTTGTACCAACCCCTTCATTATTTAAAAAGCTTCCTCTTTTGAAGTCAAATGTGACTGGTTGGACCTCCTTGACAATGGACCACTTACATGTACACTGAATTTGATAGCGCCATGGTTACATCTTTCATCATTTCAGTTTAAAAAATGCACTAGGCACAAACATTTCTTTGTTGAACTGTGATAAATGTGTAAAGGCAATGTTGACAGGTTCTGGCTTTGTGTACGAAATCATTTTTGTTCTCATATTCTTGAAGGGAACAGATATTTTTAACAAAAAAAAAATGAGGACATATGACAGCTTGGTGACATGTTGAAATTAGTGCTGAAATGAACTGGACATTTTGAATTCACACTCTGAATCTGGGGGCCTGTGATTAAGGAAAGATCTTCCATGACCCTTATGAAGTTACCATTCCCATAATATAGCCTGTGTGCAGCAGTGGGTGTGGAAGAGTCTTAAGATTTGGGTGTGCAATCAGCTGTCTAATGGACATTAGCACGGGCATCAACATTTGAACCACATCTCAGAAATTCTGGTATTAGGGGGTTTGCTTGAGTGGCTTGTATCATGTTTATAAAATGTCCAACCACATGCTTGCTGTCATAACTTCTGCACTGGCCCCAATTGCTCTGAAACTGGCAATCTCCCCATCTCCTAATTAGGCTTAATGGTACATCACCAGGGTTATTATGGAATCACAGAACTGTAGAGTTTGAAGGGACCACAAGGGTCATCTAGTTGGGAAGCTGTTGCCCAACATGGGGTTTAAACCCACGATTCTGAGATGAAGAGTTTCAACTCTACTGACTGAGCTGTCCCAGGATCGTTAAATGCCAAGAAGCCACTAAGCTCCAATCAAAACCAGATGAATACCATGATATAACACCCACTAAGCAGTGCTTTGCCTCCAGGGTTTAATGCTTAAAAAAGGAAATTGATGTTTTTTATTTAGCACATACAGCCTGACAGAACAACCCAAACCACATCCAAGGTTCCAGTTACAGATAGGTAGCCGTGTTGGTCTGCCATAGTCAAAATAAAAAAAATCCTTCCAGTAGCACCTTAAAGACCAACTAAGTTAGTTCTTGGTATGAGCTTTCGTGTGCATGCACACTTCTTCAGATACAGAAGTGTGTATCTGAAGAAGTGTGCATGCACACGAAAGCTCATACCAAGAACTAACTTAGTTGGTCTTTAAGGTGCTACTGGAAGGAATTTTTTTTATTTTCACATCCAAGGTGTTATGTACTGAAGTTCTCACCCTGGGCCAGGAGGGGGATACTGTAGATAGTTATGCAAATAAGGGATCGAAAGTAACGTTCAGTGATAGTTTTAAAAAGTTGTTACAGTAACGTTGTACTGGAGCTCTATATAAGCAGGCTGACTGAACCCTTCAGTTCAGTTCAGTTCTGTCCTGGCCTGTGAATAAACAAGAGCTGTTTGAAGAATCGCTGTGTCGTCTGATATGTTCACCCACAACTTAACACAAAGCCTAGTTGCTTATAGTGACTGGGGCAGAAGGAGGCAGGCTGTGCCAGCTGAAAGCTACTGCAATAACCCAATGCCGTCAAGTGCTAGCAGTGTGGCCAGCTCAGCATTCAAGGCTTTCTATGGGCTACCAGAAACGGGAAGCCTGGTGGATGTACCTTCACAATCCCACACTAAAAATAACAATTCACCATGTCAAAATTAGACTTTTTTACAGAGCTCTCCGAAATCAACTGATATAGCTGCACACACACACAAATGCAACCTTCACAATAACTTCATAAATCTTTCTTAAAACTCAAATTTGCATTAATAAAACTAACTATGTATGTTAATCTGCACTAAGCAAGAAATATAGCAAATGTCAAGCTTCAGAGAATGGCGAAGAAGCAACTACCGTGTGGGTGCTAAGGCCCCCTTGTGAGGCCAGGTGCTGGAAACAAACTGCAATTCTGCAACCAACGTTTACAAAAATGCATATGCTAGGGGAAAGTGTGCATAAGGATGGATATATTAGCGAAAGGAACATGTTAAAATGCATTATAATATTTTTTTTGCAAAACTGTGTACATTAGTGTGCACACTAAAATGCTGATTGATTTTCATGAGATTTTAAAAATAAATCAATCACAAATTGCTGCAAAATGTGAAGAACTGAATGCAAGGTTGGAAATTTGAAAAACTTAAAAATTGGCAGATCCTTCTATTCTTCGTGAAGGAACGCCTCTATGTGATCCAAACCTTCTCCATATCAGCCTGGTGCAAATTGAGTTTGGTTATTTTTATTTTTTAAAAAAACAAAATTGGCAGAGCAATCCAATCAAATTGAATGATATTATTCACCAAGCAAGACATAGGCAAATATTGTCTCGTTAAGCAATTTAAAGATGGACAGTTTTCTACGTTAAAGCACCACAGTGAACAAACCAAAAACCTCAGAGTACATTGGGTTGGTAGCCAAAATTACTTATCAGCCGTGCTCAAGCAGAAGGTACTGTATTGGCCCGGATATAAGCCGCACCTTTAAAATTCGGAGGGGGGGGGGAGAAAAAAAGACAATACCTGAATATAAGCCACTCCCTTAAAATTCTGCAGGCACTCACACTCGTTCTGTTTTACCATATGTCTGTTTCAGCAGTGATATCGTAAAAGCCAATTTTTGTAAGGTCGCAAATTTAAGCCACACTGACTTTTCATGGCCAGAATTTGGAAGGAAAAAAGTGAGGCTTATATTCAGGCCAATACAGTAATAGGATAGCCCAGCTCTTGTGAGGACTCTCTGCTAGTTTAAATGTTTATTTGCTATATAAATGGCTCTCGTATGGCAAAGTAATTCAGATTCTTATACTGTCACCTTGCCACTTGAACATGGGGGGTGGTAGTTGTTTTGCAGTACAATCACCTCCCAATTTTTTGAAAACACTCTTGCAAAAGCATTTCCTTCACAGAAATCCACACCACTTATCCAATCAGCAACCACTCACAGAATTCTTCCTACCTTACATTTCAACAACATATCCCATATGTTCCACAACTGTACCTAAACTTAAAAGAAATTGCACTTTTAGAAACTAGCTGGTGGTTGCATTCTGGTATTTTTTAGTGCGACAAACACTGAAAGAACTTGTCCTTTCAAAGCCTTTTAAGCATGGAAGGAATAAAAGGACAACAGCCACTGGGTGCTATTTTGCAAATGGGACAGCACACTGGGGTGCAATAAGACACTATAAATACAGAAAAATGAAGCTAATTTGCAAATGACCTATGGCTGGGAATATGGATGAAATTTAAAATTATGTACAAAATTATGTTGGGGTGTGTGTGTGTGTGTGTCCGTCCCAACACAATAAGATAAGAAATGGGGAGCTAAAGATTGTGCTGGATGAAAAAGTAATCTGGCACCTATCAGCTACTGTGGAGATTAAATTGTTATATTGCAGGAGACAAAAATGTCACACCATTTCACCTGTCATCTGTTATGGGTCTCCCCAAGGAAGCGGGACCTTCCCTGTTTGCTTCTTCTCTATCTTGCCGCAGAGGAGGAATTGGAGTAAGGAATGCAGTGTCATCAAAGGTCTATAAAAGTCTGACCTTCAAGCTGATAGATTTGAAGCAATAAAAGGCTTCCAGAGCACCTGATGTATAAACATAAAGGGAAGGTTTAAGGACAACCCCCTTTAGTTTACAATGTGCAATTGGGGTGAGATTAGGTTTCAAAATAGCCCAGGGACTAGCAGCTCTTGTAAAGCCAGGGTCCAAATTTTGCTTGGAAATCCAGACTGGAGGAGTGATGGACCTTGGAAGAGACAGGTATAAAAGAGATAAGTTATCAGGAAGGAGATAAATAGCACTTAAATATAATGAATGGTGATAGGTAACTACCAAATTTTCATCAGACGTGGTAAAAAAGTTATGCATGGAAATCAGCAACTTAAAAAATAATAATAATACAAGCAATCATATATTTCAGCCTCTACTGATTTTGAATATGATGCTCGTCTTGTAACAAAACTGGTTTTTCTGCATCAAATCAGAAAGATGTGAGTAAAACTGAACTAGCATTAAGGCTAGACCGATGAAAATAAACAGACTAAGGATTCTCCATGACACCAGGTGTTTATATGGAGCCTGGGATGTAGATTTGGAACTGGGAAGAGCTGAACTTAAATCTTTACAGGTTCCCTGAGCCACTTCAGCTGATTGATTGCCGCCTATTCTACCTTTCAAGGTTTTTTGGGGATTAGAGGAAAAGAATAACCCTTTGTATGCTGTCCTAAGTCTTAGACGAAATGGGTGGTATTAGTGTAATAGATAAATGATAACTATTTCTCTTATTTCCAAGGTGAATTCTAGAAGCAAGGAACCCAATTAGTTTTAGATGACTCCAACACAGCTAGATGGGACCCTTGATTTTGTCCCAGAAATGCAAGCGATAAAAACCTAAGCTGATGTCATATTTGATAGCTAATGGTTGTTACATTTCTGTTTTTTGCATTCCATTTTTTTGGCATCTCCAGATACTTTACCAACATAATTTCCCACACAGGCTTGAAGCACATTTGTGCCATGGAGGAACAGTGCAACCAAGGACTGATTTATTTGTGTTAATGTGTTCCTATCTTTCTGCCATCAGGGAGCTCAAGGCAGCATGCATGTGGTTTTCAGGTCCTGACTCATCCAAACACTGACCAGAGTCAGGCTCCAGCAAAGTTGCTACATTACAGTGGTACCTCGGGTTACATACGCTTCAGGTTGCATGCGTTTCAGGTTACAGACTCCGCTAACGCAGAAATAGTACCTCGGGTTAAGAACTTTTCTGTTCAGGATGAGAACAGAAATCATGCTCCAGCATGCGCAGCGGCAGCAGGAAGCCCCATTAGCTAAAGTGGTGCTTCAGGTTAAGAACAGTTTCAGGTTAAGAACGGACCTCCAGAAGGAATTAAGTCCTTAACCCGAGGTACCACTGTATGCGCCTTCAGACCATTTCCTGAAAAGAGGAAATCTGTGCCTAGGGGAGATCGTTATAGAATTTGGGTGATTGAATGCTACTGCATGCAAAACAAAAAATCCTCCATGTGGGAAAGTAAAGAACCGGGAAAGGGTTGTAGTAGCTTAAAGGTCATACTGCCAAGTCAGCTCTCTTTGTGTAGGAGAACCTCAACCTGAAAACTAAAATGATACAGCGTAATGTGGTCCTGGTCCAGCATTTGAGTGAGGGCCAAACTACACATCACACAACACATAGTGCACAGCTCTCACCTTTGTGACAACCCCAAAGCATCTTTTCAGAAGTCTGCTGAGGAAGGTTGCACTGTGAGATTTCTATTCCTGAGCAAAGAATAAAGTTTTGGCATGTATTCAGGCAATTTCGGCCTCCCCTTTTTAGCCTACTTCGCATTTCCTCCATTTTTAAGGAATTCAGTGTAACAACATTAACATATAAAGTAAAAGCTTTTGTGCGTATGCCGTATATATCCACCCCCTCCCACAAAACTATCTTTTTGGTGTGGGAAAGACATGTGCCAACACAGGTGCATGGAAACACACTTTTCCTTTACATTCTGCGAAATAAAAGCAAAGGGGCAATACATTTGCAGCACCACACAGCTATAAATGTTGTTCAGCACGGACGGAGCAACATATAACAGAGATACGAGTGGTAACACATTTCAAACGGATATTTCACAATAGTTATCATCTGTCTGGGGAAACTGTGAAGCTCGATTGAACAAAAGATAAAGTTAATACTACCTAATAAGAACAGACCATTATAGATCAGTGAAACTGCAAAGCAGAATTATATGACAAGGGCCAAGCCACATTATCTAAATTAACATTTTCCCAGCATGAACAAGAAGGGCCAGTGCAGAAAAATGAAGAGCTATACTCTGGCCTGCATTTAGTCAACCTGAAGTAATTATTAATTTATGGTTGTCTGTGATTTTAATGAAAATGAAAACTGAGAGGAAAAGAATTGAGAGAGATAATGTGCCGTGAAATTGAGTTTCATTTGTTTGGGGGGTCCACCTTCTTTGTTCGTCTCCCCTCCCCCTTTTCTCTCTGTGTGTATACCTCTCACTCAGTTTTCTTTTTTTGTGCTCAAAGACGAAGATGTTAATATACAAAAAATAAATGTCACCAACTCACTAAACTTCTGTAACTTTGTATTTAAATACCTGAGATTATGGACCTGACCAGAAATTAATTAAGTGCTTTATTCTTCTCCACCGCAGCAACTGGGACGATCTACCCATCAGGCCATTTCTGCAGTGTCTTATCTCAAAGCAGCCTCACTCTGCCTGCTGCTGAGTTCTGCTCTGTATTTGACGGACCACCATAAATATATACAACGATAACAGCATCTACACCCACGCAAAGTCATGGTGCTGCTAGCTTTTGCTGCCACTCACTATGAGAAGAGGACTGTCAAACTTGCAAATCAGCCTGTAGACACATCAAGGTCCCCAGAATCATCAGCATCCTATCCTCTTGTTCCTAATAGGTCCACCCCAACAGTACTTTGTCCTTCTACACTCAGGACAACCAAGACGAAGGAAATGTCTTCCTACAAGGGCTTCCCGTATGAGTCACATTCTTCAGCCAGTGGGCGATAAATTTACTAGCTTTCCCAACTAGGGACCAGCTACCAATTACCTAGTCAACAAGGAAAGTTAACACCTTTCATAGTTTCCGACCTAGTTAGTGGATCACTTACCCATCATGGTTAGCATTTACTCTGAGACAAACACCCATTTCCCACCCAGGCTTTTAGACTTTGAAAATGTCTGGGGGGAAATAATGGACAAATCTGCCCCATTCCCACATGTGAATATCTTAAAAGATCATTTGGGGCTGGGGCCAGGTTAGATTCTGCAGGCAGAAATGATTCGCACAAAACCGGGAAGGGGGGGTGAGAGTTTTGGAATCCAAAGGGTGTATAATTATATGTTGTTTTTTGTTATTTTGTTTTGTAAATAATATAAAAATTGGGAAATTTGTGGAAGGGAACTTGGGTTGACCTTAGAAAAGGAGGTAAAAGATGGGTATTGTTGTTTAATTGAGGTTTATAAGTTAAATTTGGTTAACTAAGAAGAATTAAGTAAAATATTAATAAGGTAAAAGTAGGAGATAAGAACTTGCTGAGTTAATTATGGAATTGGGATGCAAGAAGGGGAGGTGTGGGGAAGTCAGGGAAAGTGGTTAAGAAACTAAGGATTTGAAATTATATGTGTTTGTTTTCGTGTTTGTATGTCTGTATCGTGTATTGTGTGTGTTTATATAAATTGTGAAAACCCAATTAAAAATTTATTAAAAAAAACAAAACAGAAATGATTCGCACAAAAACCGCTAAGGAGCGCTTATAAGGCGTACCCTGAGCAGTTCTTTTTTCCTGCTTTTGAACAGAGTAAAGCTACTTGGAGCAGCTTCAAAGTGTAGCACCTGTACAGCCCTGGGTATATATGCTTTGAAATGTTGCAGTGATGGGGGCAGCCAATTACAGTGGCCCCCTGTGCAGGGAATTACACAGGAAGCGACACGCAGTCACTTCCTGTCCCATTTTAAAAAGACACTTCATGAGCTCAGTGGTCAAATAAGGCCTCTGAAAGGTTGTATGTTAGGGCTGCCATACAGCCTGGTTTTCCAGGACATGTCCTGGAATTTGCCTCCCAAAATGGTGCCCTGGATTATTTTTTTGGAAATTGGGGAAATGTCCTGGAAAATTGGCAATGGGGGTTACAGTAAATGCTTTTAAAAGCCCCAAAACTAAATAAATAAGTAAGTAAGTAAAAGATTCTTATACCTTTTTGTTAAAAAGCTCCGCAACGTAGGGGGTTGTCTAAAAACAAACAAACCCTCAACAGTTTTGGGGTGTTGTGGTTTTTACTTTTTGAAATATGGCAACCCTGTTGTATGTTCTGAGGACAAGTGAGGTTTCAGAAAATTGCAGACTGGACCCAAATCTTCTGACATTCCTACGGTGGACATAAGTAGTTTTTGAAGATGCCTGTGAAATATTTTTGCTTCCCTTAGAAACATGCCACTAGCTGGTAACGACAGTAATTGTTAACAGGTGGAACTTCCAACTGAGCAGGTGAGGAATGGCAGGCTACTTTAGCTCTTCACAATGACCTCCTCCCAACAAGCTAAGCTAACAAAGGCAAAAAGCTTATTTAATGTGCCCCTCTCCTCAGTTTAAACAGCGAGGAGTCCCTTCCCTGGACATTTCATTTCCCGTGCTTAATAATCCCACGAGAGGGAAGGTGGAGCCATGCCTCCCACCTCTGCAATTGTGTGTCTTCTGCACTTACACCATGCGGGCCACACATCTATAGAGGGGAACCTGACTGACACAGGTGGCCTCTGATTCAATACTAAGAGAGGAAACCTATAAGGGAAATGGTCAGAAGGAAAGCCTGATCAGCTGTGTGGGGTGGGGGGGTGTCCTGCCTCTTTAAGAAACATTTCCTTCCCTCTCTGGGTGTGGAACTAGCTGGAACTTTACTCATGCCTGTGTAGCAAGTCCTACCTGCTATGCCAGGTTGTTGACCAGTTATTTGTTAACAAAAACAACTACGTATTGGTATACTGCTGAGTCCTGCTGCTTCCTGGCACTGGAGAAGACCCACTGCAAGGCTTCCTCACGCTGTGAGTACCCTCCCCAAACCCACAGAAGACCACAAGCCCTGCTCGCCCGGTTATTTCCTGTATGTGCAAATCTGAACTTACTTTTAACATTTCACGTAGTTTTTGACCCTTGAATTGGCAGTGACAACGCTACCCATGTATTCCTTTGATCCTACCATCACCTCTGGTCCAGTAGATTTTGCAAGCTTTTGAAAGGATGCTGAAAGATGTTTCATCTGAGAAATGGGATGACTAGGCTGCAAGCGACTTTTCCTTTCCCCCCTCATATTGCTTTCAACTGTTAAAGGGGTTGGGGGCAGGAAGCAAATAGCAGGCCTCCCCCAAATAGACAAAGCTGCTATTTTCAGCCTCTCTCTCGCTTTTAGAAAGCCTCAATTTATTTCCCCTGCTGCCTTGAAGTTTGAGGAGTTTGAAGAGTAGCAGAGTTTGCTGTTAGCTGTACTCCTCCTACTCACTGGCAAGCCTGGCTACCCAGACCAATGAAAAAGTCAGCAGTTTTTATTATCCTCCACAGTTTCCTTATTAGCCGCAGTGCTTGCTAACAAATACTGACCTGCATCCCCTTCCATCTGTTGGAGAATTAAATAAAAGATGAACCAAACGGAGTTCACAGCCTGGAGTTGTGCAACTTTCCAAGCACCCTTAACTACTGCTGATTTCCACACAGGCTCAGGCATCCCAGGAAGTGGAAGAACAGTGCATTTGACACTGCCATATGGATGATGTTTGTTCTTATTGTTTCCACTTCCTGCTCCCAACTAACTTAAATGCTCTGGTTAATGGCTTTGCCGTTATTTAAATTTACTGCAAATTATATTCTATAATTACTTTGTTAAGTTACTTCTAGGGGGCTGGTCTACACAGCTCTTATTTGGATGCACAGCGCACTTCGCTTTGTGTGTGTGTTGTGTTCTCCACTTCCTCAAGCAGGAAGATGCTTCAGTAACAGCTTTTTGCCCAGCCAGTTTCATTGTGAGAAGAGAATATTGGAGGCTTGCCGGTCTGTTTAGTTTGCCAGTGTCTGTTTATTTACAGATGTTCAAAATTAGGTGGAAACAGGCACAGGAAGGGCATGGTTTTAAAGCAGCATCTGTTTGCACAAATGCAAAATGACAAAAGCAGAAAGCTCTCCAAAGCTGCTTCTGCTAGTCCAAGGCAGACATTGGGGCTTTGGGTACTTCTAGACGAGGCTGATGTAGTAGCGTCCTGTTGTTGCTGCTGTTTTCTTTCATGGTGCAAGTAGGGTAGCAAATTTGCTTTCAGACATCTGAAATCCAAATGATCTTTCTGAAGTTGTTGGAGTCGTCGTCTTTTTGTCAGTCCGAAATCTTAGTTGGGGAGGAATCTTTGTTGGGATCATGGTGTAGTAGGAAACAGTTAAACCCTTCATTGACTCTACACTGTTTGCCCAACCATGATGGTTCTTCTTGCAGTTTTCCGAGGAGAGGGGGAGAGAGATAGATACAAAGGCAATGCTGTTTGGATAGAGAAGGGTGTCACAGCAGGTGGTGGTAATAAGGTGTTTCTTCTGCCCTCGCAATGGAAGGAAGGATGAAGGGTTAAGGGGATAAAGTTGATTCCAAGAGAGGTGGGGCAGCCCATAGAGAAGGAAATTCCTAGAGTGATCTGTACAGGTGAAAGAAGCTAGTCATCAGCTAGCTGCGAGATGGGTCATTGCACCTGTGCAGATATTTGCAGCTGGTTCATTGCATTTTATTATTATTATTTTAAAAAAGATGGTCTCAGCTTTGGAGTGAGGAGACCCAGAAGCTGAATGGTGGAAACATGGAAGGAATATATTTTTGCTTACAACAGCGTGATTACAAAAAGTGTATTAATTTGTGTGTGTGTGTTTATCATTTAGACTTTATGGCTATTTTATTGTTTAATTTGTTACTACTTGTGACTATTTATGGGATGTATTCTATCATATTATTCTTAATTATATACTGCCTCAGATTAGTCTTAATTGTACATTTCCTTGCCCCCCCCTTGGGAGGAAAGGCAATTCATAAATGCAACAATAAATGAATAAATAGACAAGTATTCCACAGTTCATGTCCTGTGTGGGAGCTGCTGGCTCCTGCCTCTTTCAGCCTTTCTCACCCTCGTGCCCTACAGATGTTTTGGAGTCCACCAGTCCCAGCAGTTAGCGATGGTGGGAGTTGTAGCCCCACAACACCCGGAGGGCACCAGATTGTTGGGCATCCTTGACCCCGCAGGCGTGTGATGTAAAATATAAGAGCTATGACCATCTTCTGGTCACCATGGCCCATAACAGAAGCATCTATAGCTATTCGCTGCATATGAAAATCTAGAGATCATCTTTTCACTGGACAACCCTAGCTTGTTTCTGTAATGTTATATTATCCCTGCTGCTGCCAGAGGTTTCTCAGGGGAGATGTGAAATGGGTGGTTTTGTTTCGGAGGGTAGGGCTTAGGTTCCACACCACAAAAAACCCCTTCTAAGCAACCAAAGTTTGCCACACATAAAGATACAGTTGTGCAAGCTAATTGGTAGGGTGTGTTTCTCCTTGTAACGATAAGGGAGGGAGACGAGCGGTCGCATTTAACAGAGACGATTGCAGCAGAACAAATTTGGTGTCACTCCATCAAAGAGCCCACTTCCTTGCCATGCCTCCTCCGATTCATATACCCTTCATCTCTGGAAGAACCCCAATTTAATTAGAGTGCCAGTGAGGGTAAGTTATCTCGGATTCATTGATCAGTGCAGCAATTGTTTGCTGGTTTCTTTTCCCCTGAAGTTCGTTGTTCTACTTGCCAGCTATGATTTGTTTGGAGTATATATCCTTCAACAGCTGTATCACTGTGTGCCCAATCTACCAGTATGACGAACCATTTTAATCTTACACTATTTATTCAATCTGCATTCTCCAGGACATTAAATATTGAGCAACTTGATTCACAACAGGTGCCAGTTTTCTTTCTTTCTTTCTTTCTTTTTTTTGTATGCCACCTTCTACATATTTTTACATTTTCTTTTCCATTCTTCCCTTTCAGTCTACTGAACTCTACACTTCAGGCTGCTGGTGTGGCATTGGTGGGAAATGAAACTTCCCTGCCCATGGAAATATAACATGCCAGGGAAACGTTAGGTTAGCCTTCCCCGTAAGCTAGGGTTTTATGTACAGAGATCTTTTCCCCCAGGGGGAAGTAGTCAAACATGCAGACTTCATCTTTGCTTGCAGATGTGAAGGAGGGCACTCAGTTATCTACAAGGCTTCCTGATATCTCATCAGTTCTTTTTGCTGGCTCAAAGGTATCTCAATCACCTGGAGTTTTCTTGAAGAACCATTGTTCTCCGAACAAGACAGTCAGCTCCTTCTCCATCTTAACTGAAGAAATCTATAGTTGCTGTAGAAATTCTGCAGGAATTTGATGAAATGGCCCCTGCTCCAATTTCTGTGTCCGCAGAAAGGCTGGGGAATTTTGAGAAGCCATTTGTTCTTAGCTGTAACAAATACAGTCATACCTCAGGTTACAGATGCTTCAGGTTGCGCAATTTTGGGTTGTGCACAGTGCCGAACCCGGAAGTACCGGAACAGGTTACTTCCGGGTTTCGGCGCTTGCGCATACGCAGAAGAGCCAAATCTCAACTTGCGCGTGCGCAGACGCAGCGCTGCAGGCTGCGGACGCTGCTGGTTGTGAACGTGCTTCCCGCACTGATCACGTTCACAACCCGAGTGTCCACTGTACCTTTGATTAAGACCCAACCAGTATTTAGGATCAAGCTGTGTGACATTTTGACTTACACAGAGCTCTGAATGTTCATTTTTTAAAAAAAATGATAATAATCAAACAAGTTGTAATAAAACCTTCTTTACCATTTCCAAAATGTAAAATAAAAATGCAGGGTCTGTTTCAAATACAAAGCTAGTTCATCCAGAGTGTGCTGCTTCAAGATAGAAATTAATGGGACAGAGTGCTTCAAGGAGCTGCTTAAATTCAGCATCTTTGTACATGTTATTCAGTAGCTTGACAGATACTCAGCTTCCACATTCATTCTCCCTGCTGCATTTATTTAACTCTTTTTGGGTTCAGAGGAACAAGTAGAATTCCACCCTTTATTCTCCTAGATATTTTTTTCCATGAGGCCAGCCAGTCCCCTCAAAGCATTCTCAAAGTGTTGCAACAGAAACATTCTTCATGAAGGCAGCTTTATTGTCCTTCGAAGCTGTGGCTTTTCCAACAGCATTATGTGGAGGAGAAAGGCACGCATTTCTTGCCCACATTCCTCGGCTTGACATTATTGTCACTTGGAGGCAACCTCGAGACTTCAGTCTATTTCACATGCTTTGCCCCAGATCAATGGACCATTTAAAATGTGACTTCTGAAAGATCACATTTCATTGCATGCTGATGCTGAGACCTTAGACTTGTGAGAATGGGTGGTTTTTTGAGAGGGGTGATGGGTTGGCCCATAGAATTGGTCTTATTTTTAAACATTTGCAACTTTTCAAATTTCACCATTAAAAACTATTTTTAAAAAGAAAACATAATTTAAACTATAATGTAAAATTTTAAAAGCTTCAGAGGACAGCTGCTGTATGAGTATTATTAATGAAAGTTCTTACATAGGTCAATCCCATGAAATTATAATATGTCCAGAGGTTAAAATAGGAGGTGAAAGAGGTTCTTATCTTACTTGAAGTGAATATGTGAATGAAGCGTGTTCATAGCTTTGCACAGAGGAAGTACCAATTTCAGTCTGTGACATCTCCAGTTAAAAGCAATTGGTTAACCAGAGATGGGAAAGATTTCCACCCAAGAAACTGGTGAGTTGCTGCCAACCAGTGTGGACAATACTGAGCTAGATGGAAAAGTAGTAAGAAACAACTTTATCTATGCCTATTTGCTTTTGTGTTGATGAAGTAATGTTAATGGTGATTCATCTTGCTTGATGTACTGAGCCTTTATTTTCTTTTTCTTTCATTCAACATGGAACCCAAGATAGCATCTGTTTGTTTCTCAGACAATCTCCCATTCAGGCAAATGCCACTTTAAACACTCCAACAGCACCATATAAATGCTATTGTTACATTAATTTTGTATCTTTGTTGTCATCTTTTCATTTTAAACACTGGATATCAGTCGACTATAGATTTCTCACGCCATGCTGAATCTTTTGATTCTGATCGCAAGGTATTCAAGAAACCTCCTAGTAGGGTGACATTGAAGCATCACCCCATTTCACATTGAGACAAAAATACAGAATTTTGTCATTGTTTGGTGATTTAGCTATTAACGGGAAAAGAAAGCCAACATTTAAAACTGTTCTTACACCAGCAAGTTTCCATATTCATTTTACAAGGCATTTATGTTGGAATCTCTCTTAGGCTTTTGTTTTTTTCTGACATATAGAGACACCCTGTTGAGAGGCGTGTTTATATCTTTTGACTGTTTAAAAATACCTATTCTTGTGTCAGCTCAGTATATGCAATTCATCATGCATATATTGACAAGTTACTGTGCCATAAGACCGGATGAGGCGTGTAATATGGGACAAGGTTGGTCCATGTTTTACAGCTGGGTGTCTGCATATTTTTAGACCCTCATTGGTTCCTTGACAAGTCATCAGAAGATAAAAATATAAGAAGATCCATGGTGGATCAGGTCAAAGGTCTATGTAGTCCCCCATCTTTCTTTCTAGCTGGGCACTTCCTTCCAACTCTACAATTCCATGATTCCAGGAAGGCCACAGAGTCTTGAAGGCAGTTGTTTGTTCACCAGCAATGGATACTCATAGACCTATCTCTGAAGATGGAGATCCCAGTGTCCATCATCCATAAGGTCACACCCAGTCATAATGTGATTGTTGTTTTTACTGCTGCTATTAACCATTACCACTGGTACAGATTTTCTATCGGCCTTGAAATCACTCCTTTTCTTCTGGCAATCCTTATTCTATACAGTGGTACCTCGGGTTACATACACTTCAGGTTACATACGCTTTAGGTTACAGACCCCGTTAACCCAGAAATAGTGCTTCAGGTTAAGAACCTTGCTTCAGAATAAGAACAGAAATCGGGCTTCGGCGGCAGCAGGAGGCCCCATTAGCTAAAGTAGTGCTTCAGGTTAAGAACAGTTTCAGGTTAAGAACAGACCTCCAGAACGAATTAAGTTCTTACCTGAGGTACCACTGTATACAACAAGCATGGAATGGATCAGTTTCTAATCGAGTTAAACTGTAATGTACAAGGTAGGAGAGTGTTTTCAGGTAAACAAAGGCAGGGATACCCAGGACTGACATGAAATCTAAGCATCATTTTTACATGGCTCATTCATTTCAGTAAATGTGTATGGTGTTATTGTTTTATTTTATACCCACCATTCACCCTAAATTGTGATCCAAGGGCATGTCACAATAATTTAAAGCACAACATTTGTGCATTGCCTTCCTCGTCAGTTCATATATGCAGGAGTTCCATGTGCGCATTGGGAGCACACAGAGCTCTGATCAGGGTAGATTTCACACAAATCTCTTGTTCAATGACCCTTGAGCCACACATCAAAAAGATTGAACCATGTTGCTATGCATATCATTCTCTGGCTCAAAAATGCAGAAATGCAATACTTTACATATCATAATATTAGCAGCCAAATATACTAGGACATGATATACAAAGGGAAGGGGATTCCACAAAAGTAATGGGATCTATCAGGTCACTTTACAGCAAAATTTTGTTTTGGTTTGAAAGCTCTTTGCTTTGTGAAGTTTATTTTCAGATTCTGAATAATTCTTCAGCAGTATATGAGGATATGTAACATGCAAAACGCAATTAATCTACATTGTGGCTTATGTAACATTATGTAACATTTACAAACGGGAAAATCGTGTTAGCCTGCTATAGCAAAAACAACAAGACTCCTGTGGTATATTGGAGACTAACAAGTTTATCATAGCGTAGGCTTTGATGGAGTTGACCTCACTTTGACAGATATACAAAGCTGCTTCTTCAGATGGCAGCTATATAAATAATGCATGAGCAAAGAAGAAGAAAGTTTGTAGACATTAAGGGAGCAAACCTATGCACAAAAAGCTGGTGTAAAGTAAGCCAACATAAAGTTACACCAGACACAAATCCTGTATAGCAGCGAGGCTTAATCCTGGCAAAGGGAAAATAGTGTTCTATGCCAGGTTGCTATGACAAGCTGAATGGGGTTAGGAACTATTGTATGTCCCCACCTGACTTGTCCCACCCCAGAACACACTTTTTGGGGTGCTTACTCTGGTCTGGGCTCAGCCTGTTTACAGCAGCGTATCTTCCACTGAGCTGGGAACCATCTGGCTGAGCCAGAGATCCACTGCATCCTAAGGGGCTGCTCCTGGTAGGATCTTGCCATTGGACTGCCTCCTGAGCCACGTAGGAGACCTATCACTATCGTTTGTGAAGCCCGCTAGCACCCCTATACCTGCAGTAGATGAAGGCAGGTTAAATCTACATTGACAAATCGTTGAACTAGCCCAACTGTAATACCTCAAGGACCACCTGGACCTTGAGATCATCCTCTGAGGCCCTTCTTCATGTGTGTCCTCCATGAAAGGTCCAGACAGTGGTAACATGAGAACGGGCCTTTTCTGTAGTGACTCCACATTTGTGGAATGCTCTCTCCAGGAAGGTTCGGCTGGCGCCTTCATGAAAACATTCCTCTTCAACCAAGCATTTGGCTGATTGACATCTGATACCCTTTTAAATGTGTTGCAGGAAGAGAGATTATTGGTTTGTTTTCGTTCTTATTTTTATTGCGTATTTTGCATTTTTTAATATTGTAATTACACACTTACACACACACACACACACACACACACACACACACACTCCACCCTTCACACTGTATGAAGGACAGTATATAAATTTAATCAACGACAACAACCCTGAATTGCAATAACAAAGATGGGAAATTAAAACTAATATTAAGCATAAACATTTTTAAATATGTGGTAATTAACTTTCAGTTAACAATCTGGTTGCTGTTGCTTTAGAGCAGCAAAACCATTCTCTATAGATGAAATTGCAAATATCGTCAGCACCCGTATGATGCACAGACCATCTAAAGCAGTGTTTCCCAACCTTTTTTGGGCAAAGGCACACTTGTTTCATGAAAAAAATCTCGAGGCACACCACCATTACAGCCCCGTGACGTCAGCGCGCAGCGTCACGCCGGGAGGGACATGAATTGCTAGCAAATTACATAATCACCTCCTTGAGGGCTGGCTCATCTTCTCCGAAGGCAGAACCCCATTAATTAACAGCACAGACTCACACCATAGCCAAGACGAGGGGGGAAAACCTCAGTCATGCACAGTCATGCACAAGAATGATCGGTCTGAAATGGTTCGCATTCCTCTGGACTCTCCTGTGAAGAAAAGTTTGTCTCCCGCCCTTCCACATAAAGGAGCCCAGGGCAGCAAACATCAAAACGTTAAAAACAATGCAACTTAAAATAATACTTAAAACCATTAAAAGCTATCTAGAAACCTATAAAAACTTTTAGAACATCTAAAAATATTTAAAAGCAAACATGACACACATGCAGTTTGGAATTTCGAAGTTGCTGAAACCAGTATCTCAGCTATCCAATGCTTGGGTAAACATAACTGGGCATACAGTGGTACCCCGCAAGACGAATGCCTCGCAAGACGGAAAACCCGCTAGACGAAAGGGTTTTCCGCTTTTGAGCTGCTTCGCAAGACGATTTTCCCTTTGGGCTTGCTTTGCAAGACGAAAACGTCTTGTGAGTGTTCCGATTTTTTCCCGCTTCCCCCCCTGTTTTTCTAAGCCGCTAATAGCCTTTTAGCCGCTAAGCCGCTAAGCCTTTAATAGCCGCTAATCCGCTAAACCGCTAATAGCGCTAATCCGCTAAGCCGCTAATAGGGTTGCTTCGCAAGACGAAAAAACCGCTAGACGAAGAGACTCGCGGAACGGATTATTTTCGTCTTGCGAGGCACCACTGTACTTATGAATAAAACAAATGTGATTTTACAGGAATGTGGCTTTACTATTAAAGCCAGGGGAGGGGGAAGGCTTTCTCAACTGAGGGACCATATTCTTTCCTGGGGAAGGTTAAGGAGGCCACAGGCCAGTGGTGGGTGGGCTAGAGGCAAAGGAGGTGGAGCAATAAATGTAAATATGATCTTTGTACAGTGGGCTAGTTTCACATACTCACCCATCTCTCTCCTCCAGCCAGGAAAGAGGCATTATCAGATCGCATTCTGGCCTGGCTGAAACACTCAAGGTGGATGTTAAGCAGGGAAAGTAAAGGGTCTAGTCTGTGGAGAATCCCAAGGAAGAGATAGAGAAGCAGGAAGGACTGCATTTGGACCCCAGGCAGAGGCACTGCTGCCTCGAGCCAAAGATTGAGGGTCATCTATGGTGTGTGTGCATTACATGCCTGCGACATCACGAGCATGACACGCAACGTGCGATGTGCGCACATCATTGGGAGGAGGCACTCTGGAGGTTCGGCCTCCTCAATACTGGGGTGGGGGGACTGAGCCCACTGCTAAGGAATATTAAGGGGGTCGCCTGAGCCTGGGTCCGAGGTTTCCAACTAAGTTGTGGCCTGTGTGCTTTCAATCAAAACATCTTCCCCCCTTCCAAAAAAGGAGTAACTTTTCTTTCATTGTCTCAAAAAGAACGTACCTTAAAATAAAATAATAATAATAATAATAATTTATTTATATCCCACCCTCCCCAGCTGAAGCCGGGCTCAGAGCGGCAAACAACAATAAAATGATACACATTCTAAAATCATTTCATTATAAAATTAATTCAAATCAGATTAATGGCAACCAATTGGGCTAGGGTTCTGTGAGGATTGCCAAAGGAGGGAGTCAGACTGTGCCTTGGCCAAGGTCCTGGTGGAACAGCTCTGTCTTGCAGGCCCTGCAGAAAGATGTCAAGTCCCGCAGGGCCCTAGTCTCTTGTGACAGAGCGTTCCACCAGATCGGGGCCACAGCCGAAAAAGCCCTGGCTCTGGTTGAGGCCAGCCTAACCTCTCTGTGGCCTGGGACCACATAGTTTAAAATAGTTTAAATAAATAGTTTAAAACAGGCTTGAAAGTTAACAGAGTCTGGCTTGGAGATTGACAGAAACCTTCTCAATCGCTCCAGCGCCATTTCTCTTTTCCTGAGCCAAGCTGGGCAGCGCAGTCAGCCCACCTTGAAATGCTTTGTACTGAACATGCTCCAGCATGGAGTACACTTGCATTGCAAGAGATTTTTGAACCCATTGTTTTCAATTTCTCTGTTCTATGGTGTATTTATATATCTCAACTGACCCAGCTATCAATAACGCACACACACACGCGCGCACACACACACACACACACAGTGTGTGCAGCCTTATTTTTCTCATTTGTTCATTCTAAATGATTGTTGAGACTTTTAATCATACTTTTCTTGGCTATTGCTTTGTCATCTGCTGTGTTCTTGAATGTTCATTTACATCCCTCAAGGGACTATTGATTCATGTACTGATATAATTATGATATAGCTGACAGTCAACCCATTAACCTCAATGCCTTTTATAGTCTGGATTAATAGAAAGAGAAACTGGGTTGATCACACATAATTCTGATTGTTATTGGCCCTGCTGGTATCATCAATAAAAAACTTAGTGTGTGTTTTGCTCCAGCCTGGCCCTGATTAGTCAAATGTCTTGCAAATTTGGTTCTCTGGATAGCAGTGTAGACACTCAGGATTTCACTTCCCATGGACAATGGCAGCATGAGCAGATAGTGGCCCTGCCAATTTTTTCTAGATAGTCAGAACTGTCTGTATTCTGTTCTTCATCCATGTTTTCCGTCACAGACCCATATCTCTGGCTGCCTCAGTGTAAGACTGAGATAATATAGAATTATTCTATATGCTATATGTTCCCTATTAATTATGCATAGCCTTTCATAAATGGTTGCATCAAGAAATCAATGGAGGTGGCACAGCTCACCAGCACATGTCCTCTGCAGAGGGATGTGATTTGTGGCATCTCTGGTGATAAAGATCTCTGGTGGAAAGGCTGAGTGAGAAAGACCTCTGTCACTTCAAATGGTGAATCACTGCCAAATTGAGTACAGGTAATCCCCGCGACGAGGTGAGCTCCTGTTGCTCAGTCCCTGCTCTTGCCCACCTAGCAGTTCGAAAGCACGTCAAAGTGCAAGTAGATAAATAGGTACCGCTCCGGCGGGAAGGTAAACGGCATTTCCGTGCGCTGCTCTGGCCACATGACCCGGAAGCTGTACGTCGGCTCCCTCGACCAATAAAGCGAGATGAGCGATGCAACCCCAGAGTCGGCCACGAGAGTCAGGGGTCCCTTTACCTTTTAAGCCCCTATTTCCATGGGGGTTCTGTCCCAAGGCACCACATGTTTAAGTGAAATTGCATACAGTGGTGCCCCGCAAGACGAATGCCTCGCAAGACGGAAAACTCGCTAGACGAAAGAGTTTTCCGTTTTGGAGGTGCTTCGCAAAACGAATCTCCTATGGGCTTGCTTCGCAAGACGACAAGGCCTTGCGAGTTCCTGTGGGTTTTTTTCCTCCCCCCCTTTTTCTAAGCCGCTAAGCCGCTTATCAGCTGATCCGATCAGCAGATAAGCCGCTAATAGCGCTAATAGCGCTAATCCGCTAATCCGTCAATGGGCTTGCTTCGCAAGATGAAAAAACCTTTAGACGAAGAGAATCACAGAACAGATTATTTTCGTCTTGCAAGGCACCACTGTATGTTTGAAACACCATTGGAAAAGCCTGCATGTGTTTTGCTCCTGCCCCCACCCTGTTCCGCCCCTTTTGTGACGTTTTCAGGTCACTTCTGGGATTGGCATGATGCACATGTGCGCAGTTGTGCACATATTGAATGTGTGTGAGTTGCCTGTATAAGTACTGTCTGAGATGAGCCAACGAGAACACCCTAAGAGCCTTGTTGTATCTGCTCCTGTAGCCCACAAGCAGGTTCCACACCTTTTGCCCAGAGGCAGGAGGGCCTGTGCTGGAACAATAGACAGCAAGGTGAATATGACTGGATTTCACCTATCGATTCGAATCAATGAGCCAACTCTCTGGTTGCTCATACCTCCATTTTATATTTCCAGATATGCCACTCAGCCCTCATTCTTTTGTAATCAGAGTCAAATCTTTCCCGAGTGAGAAGATGGTTCCTTGAAAGCAGAAATATTCTTCAGGAAACGAAAAGAAGAGAAGTTTGAAATTGCAACTTTGAGGTGATTTGTGTGCCAGGGAAGGCTGCCTGTCCTCAGGAGTGCATTTTTAAATAAGAGGAGTGCTGGAAATAAAAGGCAAATAGCACCTTGAAGTGAAAGAACAGGAGCAGATGTCCTTTAGTCGTGTGTTTTATTGATTTATAAACACTCCGTCAGGCTACCTCATCTCTGCAGAGTAATTTAGATATGGGAAAATATCTGTGAAATATATTGATTGCTTTATTGATTGAAAAGCCAATTGCTGTTGCACTCCTGTTTTACCATTTAAGTCCTGACACATTTTGACATATGAGCCAGCTGTGACTACTGCCTCAATTCTGCAGTAAGATAATGTGAAGCCTGTCAGGCCCCTTCCTTGCCAGCCCCAATAATTTACAGGGGGGGGGGGGTCTGCTATTTAGCTTGTTTCGCAGCCAGTGGAATAATTAGGATTCGTTAAAGCCCTGAGCTGCAACCCTGTTTGGTACGTATATTGAGGAGCTTTCCTTGATATATTTCTCTGCGTTAACTGGATTGATATGTCATGAACAAAAGAAATGTAGAAACCAGGCAGTTATTATTCAAAACCTATTCGCCTGGGAATGATTGTTACTGCTCAGATATTCTCCCCCTCCACTTTCTGCGAGAGGGATTTGGGTTTTTCAAACATTCCATTGGGGAATTCTCACTTGTTACCAGATCAGCTTGCACTGAGCAGCCATAAATCAAGAGACGACGGCCTTGCGAGGTGGGGAACATCCACTACTCCTCTTTAGGGCTCTGTTATTTATTTTGAAAATTTAAGCTGCGGTAAATTTATTGATTTTGTTTTATAGAGAGAGCATGCAAAAGCAATTACAAACTATTCTTGATTTGGAAGAGAAAACCTCCTAAATTAACATAATAAAGAGGGGTTTTTTTTGCTTGAGCGGTTGTAAAAAGTAATAAATTAGAGGTGCTTAGAAAATGGGGCTGAGGGGAAGAAGGAAGGAAGAAAATGTGTGGTGTTTTTTATTTTTTTTAAAAAAAGACATTTAAACATAGTACTGTTTAAATACATTGATTTCCTCCCTTTGCTGTTGCTCATAACATTATCAGACATTCAGATAAAAAAATTCCTTCCAGTAGCACCTTAAAGACCAACTAAGTTACCGTATTTTTCGCTCTATAACACGCACCCGACCATAACACGCACGTGGTTTTTAGAGGAGGAAAATCCGTAGGCATGCCACCCGTAGGCATTTCCTTCATAACACGCACAGACATTTCCCCTTACATTCTAGGAGGAAAAAAGTGAGTGTTATGGTGCAAAAAATACGGTAGTTCTTGGTATGAGCTTTCGTGTGCATGCACACTTCTTCAGATACATCTTCAGATACTTCTTCAGGCATCTGAAGAAGTGTGCATGCACACGAAAGCTCATACCAAGAACTAACTTAGTTGGTCTTTAAGGTGCTACTGGAAGGAATTTTTTTATTTTGACTATGGCAGACCAACACGGCTACCTATCTGTAACTGAGACATTCAGATAGTTAGCATACATTATATCATTGATTCCAGGATGTCTTGGCCTATGTGCATGGAAATCTGAACTTTTAGTTCTTTTACTACTTTCAACAAAATAAACCACCTGCATTTTTGGCCTGGGAAGGTACAAAGAGGTTCAGACAATATATGTCATGGGCTTTACGAGAATGGAAGTGCTAGGTAAGGTGTTTGGTGGTTTGGCTGTGGGTTGTCATGCACACCCTCTCTCTACCCAAGGCATAAACACCTCTCTCTCGCATTACTGTATTTTGGGGGAGGTGGGGTTGCCAAAGAGCCAATGTACATGTGTAGAAAAAAATACATTACAGTATACGACCTCCCTGGATTGCAGTAGCCTAGAAGCCAAGGGAATCATGCTCTCCAACAGATTCAGCCCAGTGAAGAGCCTATGAGCTTTCTCCTGTCTTGATACCTGCAAACAGTGATGCAATGTGCCCTGGGGTTTAATTCTTTCTCATTAAGTGCCAAACACCAACAAATCAGAACTTGGGGACCTACCTTACACCAGATCAGACAATTTGTTCATTTCATCTGTTGTCCACAGTAGCAACCGATACGCCGGGGCAGAGCCTCATGGCACCACTGCAGCTTACCTGGACATGGCAGGGTGGTAGTGAGGTCAAGTCTGGGCAGATACATCAGCAGGAGCACCAGAATAACTCCACTGGTTCATCTGTACAACCACTGCTCTGTTGTGCCCCTTGCCCATCCAGGTATGTTGCAGTGATGCCAATGTCAGAAGGGCAGCTCCACCTCATCACCCTGCTAGACT